>NC_050456.1:74110517-74410517 GCF_903995425.1 Onychomys torridus | reverse complement strand
GCTCAGTCTTCACCAGTGCATAAACCAGGCATGGGGACACATATCAGCAACCTGAGCACTCAAAAGCAGGGGACAGACAGATCAGAAGTGCAAAGTCTCAGCTACATACTGGGTTCTAGGCCAGTCCATGATACAGGAAAGTCTACTCTGTCTCAACAATAAGCAAACAGATGGGATATCCATCCTCCACTTCAATACCCTAATAGATCCCACCAGCAGGGGAAAAGATCTATGCATGCTTTTCAGAACGGACTCCAAGGATGTGGGGTTTTGTCCAGTTTTGTTCTTCTGATGTACCTACAATTGGGCGGTACAAGCAGTATTACATGTCCTCAGCTTAGAATACAAACCCAACACCCTGAGCTTGTACAAACCCTAGCTTCCCTCCCCACACCTCTGCTCCCACTGTTCTCCACTCAGAAGTATCCCTGGTGTGTCTCTGGTTCCATCTGATATTCATCTTTCCAAGTCCACAAGCAGCCTTCCATTTTGGAGCCCCATCTCAGAAGCATCAACACTGTGGCACCATCTCTTGTGGCATGGCAGACAGTCTGTATTCACCTGCAGGGCTGAACTCTCTTACTGGACTGCAGCTGTTGTGGAAGCTGCTTGGCTGTTGGCCAGCCCTGAGAAAGTTACCTGTGGCCATCTTGGGAGCTCCTGCCTGCTGGCCTGGTGGGCACACCGAATGTTTACCCAACAGCATCTTCCCCGGTTGATTTTTCCTTGTTTACTGTGTTGAAAATAGCAACGTGTGCTAACATCTGGAGATAACACAGTTTATACGACTGTCATCCTCAGGGAACATGGATGAGATGGAGGAGTGCATCACTCCCACTTTGCAGACGGGAAAAGAGAGGCAGAGAGAAATGTCTCCGTATTTTGGGTTGACAAGGTAGAAGGGGATGCTCTAGATCCAGGCTCAGATCTCTTAGGTCTCTTTCCAGAAGTGCTGGGCCGCAGAAGTGATGCCACCCTCCAATGACATTTTTTGAGAGATGACAAATTATATTCACCATTGTCCTAAAGTGGTTTTCATTCCTGATTACTTAATTTGCCCAGTGTTTGCTTTAAATGGTTTTCCACGGCAGGCTGCAATGTTTGCGGTTGACTTTTGACATTATAACACTTTAGTACAAAGGAGGCTACAGAAAGCAACAATGAAAACATTTACTAAGTGTGTTTATAATCAAATATATCCTCCGTAATTTAATTTGGAGGAAGCGGAGAGCCCAGCATTACAAACAGAGGGCTCGTTAATAATTCATAAGTCATGAGGCGGTAAAGCTGGAGTGGAGATACAGAACTGTGTCCTGGTGGCTGCTACTCAGCCCCTGCTTCTTGCCACAGCAGATGAGCTGCTCAGGGAACAAGGACTCCTGTTTGGCTCCAGGTGATGGCTTTTAAACTGGGATTCTAGAAGGTTTGGATCCTGATCTGTCGAGGTCAGGGGTGAAGAATGCCCAGTGTGGGATGGGGAACATGGACTAGGCCTGACTTGCTGTTCTAAACAAAACCACAATGTCTGTGGATGGGGTTTGAAAATACAAGCAGCCCTGGCCAGCAGCCGTGCCAGCGTCCCTGATACCAGGCTTCTTGGTAGGGGCTGCATAACCCATCTGGGGCACAGGAATGAAAATAAACAGGGCACACTCTTTTCTGTCGCATCCTATGATGGAGCAGCTGCAGCTGGAGACACTGCCTATAGACTCTGCAAAGGGCCTTCCCAATCCTACTTGTTAAAGGCTTGTCACCCTGAGAAGGAAACGCTGCGTCCTTGGTCAGGTGGGAGTGATGGCTCCTATCAGCAGATGCTTGATCAAGCCCTAGAGTAGTTCTCTGGTGCAGAGTAGACAGCCACCCCATCCGTCTTCCATGGCGTCCATGTGCAATAGGGAGATGGGCCTTCTCTCATACCTGCCTCATTCCTGCCTGAGTGAATAGAAGACTCCATAGGTGAGACAAAGGCAGGGCCATTTCTTGGGCTCTAACTCTGGGAAGTATTACTGGGAATTTGGGGACAACAAACAAAAAGGGAGGAAGAAAGTTCATGGAATAAGAAGCACAGGTGACATTTCCACACATGGAATTCATGCAGAGATACAAGCCAAAGCTAACATGATCCGCTCACTGTCACTTATGAGGCTGGCAGAGACGGAAGAGCTGAATACCCTCTGCACGGGAAGGAGCCTTGGGAGCTGAGTGTGGAGGTTTGCTTGCTACACAAATCCCAGTGCTTTGCACAAAGACTCCTGGGAGCCTTGACCCTGCAGTTTTATGGTGAATATCATGTAAAGACAATTGCTCGACACTTTCTTAGGAACAGAAAACAAACTAGCTGCACATTAATAGAGAATTGTTTAGGCCAATTGTGTTACACACAGAGGAGCAGGAGAGAGTCTTGAGCAATACCACTCAATGTGTTCAGTCCTGTGTGTGGCACACCTATTTCTTCATTAAGACACAAATGAATATGTGTATCAAGATGGACACGTGTTCCCACACACATTTGTGTCCCTTATGTATGCAAAAACAAGAATAACCAGTTCCTATGCTGATAAATGTATTACACACTGATTCAAGGATGAATAGCTATAGAACCCCTCCTCTCCCACTTCTCTCTCTCTCTCTCTCTCTCTCTCTCTCTCTCTCTCACACACACACACACACACACACACACACACACACACACATACACACAAAGACACACACAGCTGTGTACACACATGCCTGGAGCCTATATTACCATCATAAAAATGGGAAACTGGGAACCTCTGAGTACCCAAAGTAAACATACATACACTATCCCTATGCAGTTTTCCACTTATAATGTACTATTAAACAACTCTTCATTTATAACCTCATGTTAAAAATATCAGAGAGGTCCGTATGAAAATAAGTTGGAGACTAAGAAATGTGTGGCAGGAGTGCCTGTCTGTTCAGCGGCCCCGCTTACGCTGCTCTGGCTCACCCACCTAAATCCCCATAAATTTAATGGAAGGCAGCAATGGGTCCTGGTCTAGGGGCAGGAATGGTGGCTGGTGTTGGGGAGTGAGGCCAGTTTTTGCTGTGTCATGCTCAGGCATTTAGAACTTCCAAGTCCATCTCGATTCCTGCAAGTAACATATGTCGTTCTTGTTTACGGCTGACTAAAATGCCATGCCATTGTGGACACAGACTACATTTTCTCTATTCGTCCATCTGGTGCTGGCATCTAGGCTGGTTCCATTTCAAAGCTATGGCAGATAGAGTGGCAGTGAGCATGGGTGGGTGCACATCTCTATGGGGTGCTGACTTAGGTCTAGACTTTGGGTCTAACCCCGGGACAGGCATAACTTGATCACATGGTGGATGTGATTTCGTTTTTGAGGAAGATCCTCTCTGATTTCCATGATGGCTGGAGTAGCTTACGCTCCAGCCAATGGTGCCCATCTTCCCCTGTATCCTCCACAGCATCCACTGTCACTTGCTTCCTTGATGATGGTCATTCCATCTGGAGTGAGATGGGATCCCAAAGCCATTTTCATTTCTATTCCTCTGAGGGCTGAGGATGCTAAACAGTTGATTATCCTGCAAAGTTCTTTTCCCCCCAAAGCTCCTCTCTGCTCCTACTTCTCAAAGGGCCCAGGAGTTCAGTCCTCAGCCATGCCTGTGAGTTTTCCACATATCCCTATGTGTCCTTGGACTCACTGTCAGAGAGCTTACCCACAGAGAGCTTAGGGCTTGAGGAAAACACATTCTACATGCACCAATATAGCCTTTTACTTTATTTTTATTTTTTAAGCTATGGAAAGGTAGCTCATACTCTTGGCAGGGTCTTTGGTACATCTCCCAGACTTTTTTTAAATGCTGTTTATTTTTCATTCGCTAGTTCTTGCCTGGTGATTTTTTTTCCTACCCACTCTCAACATCCATGTTCAGACTTAAAAACCAAATGTCTCGGGCAGACGGACTGTCACTTCCAATCCCTGTGATGCTACCACCACTGTTGATGCACCCTAGAACATGAAGCACTCTGGGTGGTTATATGAACATGTGGATGAAGTTTGGGCATGAAGTAAAACCCCGAGTCCTGTTCTACTATATGAGTACAGCACAGGTGGCCCCAGGACCCAAGAGCAGTCTTCTTTGGCTTGGATCTGATTTCAACTTCTTCATTTTCAGCCATTTTCTCTCTACATTCCTTGGCTTCTCCCCAGTCCCTCTTCAGTCCCAGCCCCTCCCTCTCCACCCCTTCCTCATTTACAAAGCAGATGTTCCCAGCCAGGCTTTGACTGTGGAATGTACATACACACTTGTCCGCCCCATGTCACCAAGGCACAGCCCGGGCCCCTCTTTCACTGAGAAGCTGATTGGTTGAAAATGGCTTCCAGTAACTTAGCCTTTGTTTTGTAAAAACATTATTACAACATTGTATAACACTTGAGAAATGTTTCAAATTTAGGCTGGCTGGTGGCTTAGCAGACTAGGGTGCTAGCATATGGAGCCTGCTATGCGGGAGAGGCTGTGGTTTATTGCTGGCACCACCAGGCAAGTCAGGATTTAGCAACCAGGGGACCCTTCCCAGCATCGAAGCCACAGGCCCCCCAGGTATGAGATCTAAAGTATTATGGGTGGATGTGAGGGATCACATTTGCATATCTTTTTTTTCTTTTTTCTTTTGGTTTTTTGAGACGGGGTTTCTCTGTGTAGCTTTGCATCCTCCTGGATCTCGCTCTGCAGACCAGGCTGGCCTCAGACTCATAAAGATCCACCTGCCTCTGCCTACCAGTGCTGGGATTAAAGGCGTACGCCACCACCGCCCAGCTACACATTTGCATATCTTAAGACAGGCTGCATATTCTTAAGATATATCCAACAAGTAGGGTGGGTGTCACTCTGCTTTTCACACTTTGTGCAAATTTACTTTCTCATCTACATTGTCCCACCCCCAAGGACAGGGACGTTTGAAATACATAAAACCAACCAGGTTCTGGGGCTGGAGACATGGCTTAGAGGTTAAAAGCACTTCCAGGGGACCCAAATTCAGTACCCAGCACTAGATCTGAAGCCTTCTTCTGGTATCTGTGGCTATGTGCACACATATAGAACACACACACATACACTAAAAGTAAGTATTTAACCATAAAAAACAAATACAGGTCCTGTCCTCACATTATAATAGTCTAACAACCTATTGAAGCAGGGGAGTGTGAGGATGTTGATAAAAATTGTATAGTAGTCTGGTATTTGTAGAGGGTGGGCATTTGAGGGGGCACTTGTGGCTCAGATAAGATAGTAGCCGGCTTGCATTCACTCAGTATCCCACCTAGGCTGGCCTCTGCTCACTATACAGACAAAAATGATCTTGGACTTCTGGTCCTCCTGCCTCAATTTCCCAAGTGCTTGGATTACTGGTGCAATGCACAGACAGTTTGCCAGTGTGCCCCTCACAGCCAGTTGATTTGATGCTAAGGAAACCAGTCACGGCTTCTAGTGTGTTAGGCATGAACTCTGCCAACTGCAATGCTCTCTGGCACTGAGAGTATCTACTGAGTTGCTCAGTTAATAGTCTTCATGAGTCTTAGAAGGTAGAAGAAGAGGAAGATACTTCAGTTAAAAAGGGCTTCAAATGTCAATCCCTGGCATCATAGTAGAGATGGATATCACTGGTGTCTCAGGGTGGCCTTCCTGTGATCTAGATGACCAGCAACTGACCTGGGAAGTCCTTGAGGAATGGCCCCAGCTCTACTATGAGCTCTGTACATGGTTGAGGTCTTCTAGAGAAGCACCTCCATCATGGCCCACTAATCCTTTGGCAATGAATGGTTTATGATGATTGTGCTTCAGAGCAGGAAGGCAGGTGCTTTGAACATTCCTTGACATTCTTTGTGACTACAGACACGTCCCGCTGTACCTTGGACAGTTTCTGCATCCTGTGTGTTTGTGGTATGTGTGTGATGCCTGCCTCCTGTGGATGGGGTTGGGGTCAGTTTTGCCCATGGACAAATGAGCTCAGAGATCTGTCATGGCCATGGCAGCTCAAATAATTTAGGGTCCTCATGGTGCAGCTGCTGTTACATTTGGGCAACTTGGAGGTTCAAGGAAGGAGTTCCAGCATGGAGATCTCCTATCTCTACAAGGTCTAAAGCTGCTCGACTGCCCCCACTTTCTCTGTGTTCTTAGTCCATAATATGGATCTTTGAAAGTGGAGTTGGTGGTTTTGTCCTGGATTTCACTATTGTAATGTACCTGCCCTACCCACCAGCTCCACTTTTCAAGAGTTCCACTTCTCTCTAGCGAGGTAGAGGAAAGCCCGAGAAAGGGAAGCAATGCATTCTCTGAGGTTTCACTGTGTCTAGCCTCCACTCCATGAAGTTTCTTGGTTGTTCTCTGAAGCTATCTACAGATGAAACTCCCTAGAGGGGGTCTGGGCTGTTAGTGGAGGGTGAGGCCCTGTTGCTCCAGGGGAGCTGGCAGACAGTAGATGGTCCCTTATAGACCCTATGTGGCGAACTAGGAACTGGGTGTCATTTCTGTTTCAGTCCAAGGGAGATGAAGATGAGCATGTTCACAAAGACATCAGGAGATACAAACTAAGAGTCTCTACAGCATAGACCTTGGGGTGGTCTAGTATCCCCATGGCCATGCAATGTCCCTGTTCCTTCAGCACCCAAATTTGAGAGTCTTAACCCATTATTTATTTCCTTTGTTCCCACTCTGACATTCAAATGGAATGAATAGGGCCCAAAGCAGTACACTCCAGGGTGTTCCTTCCTGTTACAAGCAAACTACAGTGTCAAACTACAGAGCTAGGGGTGCTACTGGGAGAACCCAGAGGGATGGGAACAGCTAATGGTTTGGATGGTGCAAAGAGAGCATCATGGGGCTCAGTGGCCCTAGGGACTCTGTCTCTCACTTTTTTGACTCTGGAAGAGATGGACCAGTAGAGGCTTCCAGAGACATTTCTAGGTTTAGGGATATGGAGCATGTCACTGGGGGGGGGGTGACATCCTGTACCAGTGCTGGAATGAGAGTTACAACTACCTGGGAGTCTCAGGAAAGGGGGGGGGGTTAAGAGGGAATGGCTGAAGACGAGCTTCTGTAGAAAATGCACTCTCCAAATCTAGAACTCAAAAACCCAGACTGAAGGAAGACCCATCGGCATCCCCCAGACAGGCACTAACACCCATCGCCCCAGGAGCCTCAGTTGCTGGTGATTCCTTTGTGAACTACTACTGCAGCAGAACATAACTTCCAAGGGAAAAGTAACCCAACCAATGCCTCTCTATTTTCTTGGACCTCAGAATGATTGGACATTTGTTTGACAAGTGAATGAATGATGGATGGGTGCATGCATGGATAGATGGGTGCATGAATTGCCATGTCTAGAGCAAGACTGAAGCATAAGGAGAGAAAATGGACAGGCTAGGCTTTGGACATGTGGAGAGAAGCACCAAGCAGAAGGTGAATGTGAGTGTCCCTGTATCTTGCAGACAGGCTTGGAAAAGTTCTAGAGTAAATCTGGCCAGGTGAGCCCTTGGCCAGGTGAGCGAGTGTAACTATGTAAGAGTCTTAGGTCTCATTCGAAGGAAGATCTATGGGTATGGAGAGATGTGGGCCTTTAAGCTGTTCAGGTAACAGCTCTGCTGCCTGGGCTGAGGCTTTGCTGGAAGTTGTGCTGAATGACACTGTCAACACAGGGAGGGGTGTGAGCTGTGTTTGAGCCCCCAGCCAGTCCAGCCAACATCAGCTTATTCTGCTTCTATTAGTAGGTTTGGCAGGCAGCTTGCCATGGACTTCAGAGGACCACAGCGCAGATTAAGGGAGGCTGGATGCTAATTTGCACATATGGAAATGTTTCTCCCGCCATGGATGGCTCTGTTGTGGACAGATGGAATTAGCGAGCACTTCGAAGTCGTGAAGACAAACACATCAGAAAAAAATGAGACAGTGAGAGAGAGAGAGAGAGAGAGAGAGAGAGAGAGAGAGAGAGCGCTCCCTTTTCTCTTTCACACTCTTTTTGTTGGTGGTAGCTCTCTTGTCTTTTTTTCTTCCCCATTCTACCATTGGCCCGTCCCTCTCTGTTTTTCTTCTCCCTTCCCTTGTGAGACCTCTTAGATTGCACAAGAGTAAATAAATTTTGCCCCCAATGGCTCCTGACATCAATAATGCATTGGTCCCATTTCAATTGCAAATCACACTTCAACATCGAGTGTATCGCCTCAGCTGGGAGTGGGATCCAGGTGCCAGGGGACCCCAGAGGAAGGAGGGCAGGTCTTCTCAGGTTTTGAAAAAAAAAAAAAAAAAAACCAGACACCTTGTATTCCAGCATCCATCCTTGAAAGGTTCTCAGCCTATTGTGACCCATCTTCTCCCTGTCTTATTGCCAGCTCCCTTTCCAACAGATTCACAAAAGTTCCTCAGATGCACAGGGCTTGCTCCAGGGCTCAAACGATAAATCCTATGGGATTGCCTTTTATTGTGGCTTTTCTTTCTTACACCTTGTGCCTTTGAGTGGGAAGGTCTGTAATATTTTATTTATTTGTCAGACATTTGGGGTTAGCATCTCTTCAGAACTCGGCACATGAAGGCTGAGACACCTACTTGGGTAATGGTTCCTCTTCAGGGGATAGCCAACTTTTTCTGTAAGATGACAGCAAATACTTTAATCTTTCTAGGCCACACATTTCTCTTGCAGTTGGGGAAGTAGCAACAGTGAATATGCCCATGAATGTGATGGGGGTGGTGTTCCTGTTTCAAGGCATTCTTTCTACTGACAACTGGCTGGCCAGGAGTTGTCACCATGTCACCATCTCAGGTCCTATAAATTCTCATTTGCAGGAGGTGTGCACTCTCTCAGCCCAGAGCCACCATTTCCTGACTTATCTGAGGTGTATGGAATCCTTTGACACAGAGAAGAATGCCCTTTTCTGACTTACCTTTATGACATCACCTTGTCTTAAGCTATGGGCTGCAAGTAACTCAGAGGACCCGTGGGGTATCTTGCTCAATCATGCTCCCAGGCGCCCAGTGGCAGATATGGCCAATGACCACTCTGATGACGACCCTAGAGCTGTCTTGTGACAGACACTTTGACTACATTCTCTGTCATTTCCGTGTGTGTGTCTATCTTCTGAATTTATTTCTGAAGCATTCTCATTTCACACAATAACTTCATAAGCAAGTGTCCCAGTAACTAAACAAACGATCCATGGTTAGAAAAGTATTTGGAAAAGTGCTGGCTATGCAAAAATCTAAGGCATTGATTTTATATATGTGCATGCTTTGTCCTAAAAACAACAAAACATAAACACATAGAAACCATACATGCACCACTTACATAATATACACTATACACACTACACACAAACATACCCTTCATACACCCCTTACCCCAACACACAGACACACATACCACATATACACACAATACCACCCACACACACCATATATACACAATAACACACACACACACACACACACACACACACACACACCACCACCAACAACAACAGCAACACCACCACCGCACCACACCTGTTCTACCATCTTTCCCACCTAGTCATGTATATTGGCCCATGTTCCCCTCCCTCCATATTATGCCACATTCTCAGCATTAATGATACCAAATTGAACATATTTCCCCAGACCCACAGCATGAACAGAGACCTGGAATTTGGAGTTGAATAACACAATGAAACCCACATCCATGTTTAATTGATGTCATGGCCATTGGGTCGCTGGACAATGTTCTATGATGGGATGGACTCACTGGTCCATTATAATACAGTGTCTCTATGCAACCATCACTTGTTATTTACAGAGACGTGCTACCAGGATCCCTGATAGGTATTAAAATAGGTAGCTTCTCACATCAACTGTGTAAAATGGCGTCAGATTTTTACAACCCACCTACACCCTACAGTGTACTCTAAACCACATGTAGATTGCTCACAATCAGATCAATGTGGCATAAGCACTGCCTCAACAGTGATTATAATGTATGGTTGGGGAAAACAACAAGGAAAATAAATCTGTACACATTTAACACATGCACGGACATGTTTACCCTTGAATATTTTTTATTTAAAAGTAAGTCATGTCACGGTCACATAGCCTATGGTTATGGTGGACTGGCTTTACGCCCATGTTCATAAATCTTCCAAACATATATGTACACACATGAACAGCAGCTTCTGTACAGAGAAAGAGAAGCTATACAGACACTCATGTATGATAATTAGAATGACAAGTGGGTTCATAGACTGATGAGCACAAGGGTAAAGGGTGGAAAGGGGGGCCTCGGAAGTATTCCACGTTTCACCTTTCCCTTGCTTTTTTAAAATAGAACCCATGTTTCTTCTGATTACACAAGAAGCTAAAAAGGAGTTCATGCCCACTCCTGTTTTCATTTGAGGGAAAAATTAATTTACAGAGTCTGGAGCACGTGGATAGTTGTAACTCACAATGTGAGCACGCGATACGTTGTTCTTCAACATGGTCCTCCTGACTGCCGTGTGAAAACTCCCCAGAAATTTAATATCACCATCAAGACCAAATTGCTATGATTACAGTTCATGTAATTTGGAATTCATACAAATTGAAAATGGAGGTAAAATAAAAGGAAATATAATATTGAATTATCTTTGTGCTTTGACATTTGTTCTCACAGTAGCTGATGGGAGGCATGCCTCCCTGCTAGGCTCAGGCCTTTCATGTCTGCCGACACTCTAGCCCTGGTTCAAAATTACAATGGTATAATGTGTTTTTTTTCTTTAATCCTCTTGTGACTTTTGACTATAAAGCTGAATTTTATGTTGCCAGGTGCTCTCTGTTTGTTTTAACACCAAATTCTATTCTGTAGGGGTGTTTCCAGGTATTCGGTGGGATTCTTCATTTAGCCTTCCCAGCCTGGGCAGGAGTTGGTCTCAGATAAGTCTGTGTTGTGTGCATGGCCTCCTTTCTATTTAATTGGAAAAAAAAAAAAAACAGACTCAGGAAAGGGTTTCTCACTCATGAATCAGGAAGGTCCCACATTTGTGGGCTAAAGATTCCCATGGGAAGCAGGGGAAAGATGCAGAAAGCGGCTCAGAGTCTGCACACACCACACTATGGAAGGAAAGGGTTTGCAAGGGAGAGACAGAGGTGTGGGCTACAGAAATGGCCTTTGTGGGGAGTTCGGAGTGCAAGCTGCCTCTAAGCAGCTGGGCCAATCTCTGGTCAGACAAAAATATCTTGGAGAGTAAGTGAGCAATTGGAGCGTGGCAGAGAGAGTAGAGAGAGGAAGCTCCTTTCAGGAGACCCCCCCCACCCTAGCAGCCTAGTAGCCATGGAGCCCATCCTTTCTGGTGCCCCCATAGCTGGTTCCATGTGTGAATAACCAATGTCCTGGTTAAATTCAAACGCCTCATCTCGTTGCCTCCATCCTGACACATTGCAGGTCTCATGGTTTCAAGACCACCTTGTCCCTGGGTAGTAAAGGTAAAGAGCCCAAGAAATGGTGACAGAATCCAAGGTCCTTTAGGTTTTTCTGAGTTTATTCAGTACCCTTTGAGATTGTACTTTTTTATTAGTTCTTCAAGAATTTCATACAATGCATTTTGATTGTATTTACCCTTCTTCAATTCCTCCCATACCCACCTCTCTCCCCTATCTATTAAGCTTTGTGTCACTATCCCTCCATTTTTTTATTATGTGTTTTAATTTTATACATGAGCCATGGGTTCCCCTGTCCTCCACGCTCCCGCCCCCCCCCCCACCTTTCCCCCAGCCCTTCCCCTCCATTCCCATGTCCTCCAGGATCAAGACACCCCTGGGGACTCATTTAAACCTGGTGGATTCAGTACAGGCAGGTCCTGTCACCTCCTTCCAGGCTGAGCAAAGTGTCCCTGTGTAAGCCCAAGGTTCCAAACAGCCAGCTCATACACTAAGGACAGATCCTGGTCCCACAGCCTGGATGCCTCCCAAACAGATCAAGCTATTCAATTGTCTCACTTATCCAGAGGGCCTGATCTAGCTGGGGGCTCCTCAGCCGTTGGTTCATAATTCATGTGCTTCCATTCGACTGGCTATTTGTCCCTGTGCTTTTTCCAATCTTGGATTCAACAATTCACGCTCTTGCAGTCCCTCCTCTTTCTCCACAGTTGGACACCTGGAGCTCCACCTGGGGCCTGGCTGAGGATCTCTGCATCCACTTCCATCAGTTATTGGATGAGAGTTCCATGACGACTGTTAGGGTGTTTAGTCATCTGATCACCAGACTAGGTCAGATCAGGCTTTCTCTCGACCATTGCCAGCAGTCTACAGAGGATGTATCATTGTGGATTTCTGGGGACTTCTCAAGCACTCTGCCTATTCCTGTTCTCATGTGGTCTTCATTTATCATGGTCTGTTATTCCTCATTCTCCCTTTCTGTTCTTGATCCAGCTGGGATCTTCTGCTCCCCTAAGCTTTCTTTCCCTCAAATCTTGCCCTTCATTACTCCCACTGTCGTCCAGGTTGTTCATGTAGATCTCATCCATTTCTCTGTCATTGGGTGATCCCTGGGTCTTTCCTAGGGTCCCGTTTTCTAGGTAGCCTCCCTGGAGTTGTGTAGCAGAATGGAAGAAGAAGAAGAAGAAGAAGAAGAAGAAGAAGAAGAAGAAGAAGAAGAAGAAGAAGAAGAAGACAACCTTATAAAATATCTTTTTTTTTTTAACCCACCAAGTCCAATTTGCACTGTCTATATATTCTTGCAATGGAGTGTGGTCCACACATCAGGGTTACACTTAGAAAAAAAATGAATCTCCCTTTCCCAGCAGCTCCCAGTTGCCTATAACATCTTGGCTAGTGTGGACACTTCATGGGCCCTCTTCTTTCCATGCTGAAATTTGGTCTGCCTGGATCTGGCATGGGGTGTGTGCTGTTGCCATGGCTGCTGTAAATTCATGTGTGCGTCTGTCCTGCTGTGCCTGCAAGAACTGCTTCCTTGTGCTCACCCACTGCAGCTGTCTCTTATGACCTTTCTGTCCCCTCTTCAGCCAGTCACCCGGAGTTGTTTTTTCCTTTGGGGGGGGGGACTGTGATGTCAATATCCATCGTGCTTTCTGGTATTCTCTGCACCATGGCCAGTTGGGGGGTCTCTGCTCAGCACCAATTACTACAGCAGCTCCTGTGACTCTGTGTGTAGAAGTCATCAGGGCTCAGGTTAAGATTATGTCCATTTAGCAGAACAGTAGCAACCAGGTCTCCCCTTGCGCCTATGACCTGCCTAGCCTCAGGTGCTCAGCCAGACAGTCGGTGCCAGATGTGTGTTTCATTTCGTGGAGAAGGACTGGGTTGTAAACAAAATGCCTGAGCACTGTGGGGAAAATGAAACTCATAATATAGAATAATAAAGAGATAAACAAAGAAATCACCTGTAAAGTCATGATAAAAATTCCCCCTGTCATCTCTTAGAACTTGCCGTGCATGCCACTGTCTATTTGTGTTATGGTGATCATCCTGGGTGCAGAGTCTTATCTCGACCCCCCCTTTCAGTCAGCTTCATGTTACACACATTTCTGCAAGTGTCGGAGTTATTCTGAAAGCAATTTTTGTTGCACATTGTGTGAACATATATGAATTTATTTTCCTTCACTTTCCCTCCTGCCTTTAGGCTTCTATCTTGTATTCTCATAGAAACACCACAATGCCCTCTCTTGGCATTCTCTGTTTCCTATTCTTCCTTCCAGGGACATTCTCCTCTACCCAGTCCACTCCCCTCCCAGTTTGCTCTTCAGCAAAATCCTTCTTCCAGCCTTCAAACTAATATCCATGTGGCATCTCTCATGTGATGGCTTAGATGTGTAGCTTTATATATGATGTTTGTATATTATGATGCTCCTAGCACTCTATGCTCTACCTCAGCTAATGCAGCTACTGTCTGGATGATAACAGGGGTGACTGCCGGGCCCTCCTGGATCTCAAAATCTGCACTTTGAAAGTGCAAATAGCAGCACTTTCTCTTAGGATTGACATGGGGATTAAATCAGGAACTATGGGCGCTCGCCTCCTAACCTCAAAACCTACCGTCTGAAAGGCTCCGAAATCTTAGCCTTCTGAAGCTCTGTCATGCCACCGCAGGTGACAGTTCCAGCCCAATGTCATGTGACTGGCCTCAGTCAAAATGTGGACCTGATAAAAATATCATATAAAATCTCCTCCAGGCTATGTGTATCATTTGTACTTAAAACTTATATGAATTTTTGACTTAGACTTGAGTTTTATTCACAAGACATCATAAGCTATGTGCCAATATTCCAGAATCTGGAAATCAAACCAAACCAAATTCTAAACTGCTCTATTCACAGCATTTTGGATACCGGATGCCCTACCCATGATTGTAAAGTGCTCAGAACACAATGGGCTATGCACAAAGTTGTCTGTCCACTATAGTTTTAAAATTATATTGGTTTAGTTCTAAAGAAATGCCTAGGGGCTGAATAGTTAAAAAAAAAAAAAAAAGCATACTGCTACTACAGGGGGCCAGAGTTCTGTTCCCAGCAGCGTTGTTGGTGGCTCACAAATGCCTGCAACTCCAGTTCCAGAGGATCTGACACCTCTAGCTTCTGTGAGCCTCTGTACTCACATGCACAGACACACACTCATACACACAATTAAAAATGTAACAAATATAAGAGAGAAACTTCCCATAATTTTTTCTATTCTTAAAGAAAGTGGAATATTCTCTCTGTGCTCTTCTCTCCCTTTCTCTCTGTCTCTGTCTCTCTGTCACACACAAACAGACACACACAGACACAGACAACACGCACACACAGACAAAACATACAGACACACAGACACACACACACAGACACACACACACACAGAGCCTTCCTGCAGAGCACACTGCCCGCTCCTTAGAGCATAGGAAATATGAGCTGACAAATGGCTGGAGTTCAATTCTGTTGACATTACCATCACACAGCATTCTGCTCAATGGAAATGCTAATAAAATCGTTCCTCGTAATGAGATTTTGCATCTACTATCGTGTTTATTTATAGACATCATACTCACATCCATTTTGGAATTCTATAAATCAAACCTTATTTTATCTAAGGGATGCTCATATCAGCCAAAAAAAGAAAGAGTGATTGCAGAGGCATCTTAATAATTGCCTTATGTTCAGCTGGAGAAGCTCTTTCACCAGACAGAGACGATGTCAGCTAAGTGGATGGTTAGGAGGGCCACAGAAGGCCTTCGTAGAAGTCACAATTACAAGAACCCACTGTAGAGAGGGAAAAAAACATCTTTGTTAGTCTCCCATAAGCCACGTTTTCAACACAGAGACTTAAGAAAATTCCCTTTCAAATTCTCTTTGGCCCCACACTGAAGAGTTGATGACTTTTATGCAGCAGACTAGGGGCTTTAAAAAAAATGAAGAAGAAATACAAGGAATGTTTACTCTAAGCAGAACATCATGGCTCTGGCACATCATCTTGGGGGCATTCTTCCTGCAGCTGTTTTGATTTAATCCCTCAACTTCCAATAAAACTGAAGTTTTATTTCAAGGGGCAATCCATAATTAACTTCTCAACTGGTGGCACTGATTTCTTTCAATGCCACCAACAGTGTCCAGCCGAGCATAATAATAATAATAATAATAATAATAATAATAATAATAATAAATAGACCAAGGGAAAATGCTTTCCTCATTCCACCTGGGTGTGGGTCCTGGAGGGCTGTGCAAAGGTGGATGATCTGGACCCAGGATGATATGTACAAAGAGGGGCAGAAGGGACAGAGTTGAAAGTTCAATTATTCTGTTCTCTTTTGAAGCTCCAGAGAGGTAAATGCATATCTCAATTTCACTAGACAGACAGACACAAATAGTTGCATGTATGGATGGCAGGCAGGTAGGTAGGTAGCTAGATATATAGATAGTATGGATAGATAAAAGATAAATAAATGGAAAGATAGATGAACAGAGAGATGAATGTATGGAGATCTGATGTATGAACAAAGAAGTGACTCATTTTTTTATACATATTGTATGTCTACTAATCATTCATCGATCTCAACCTATTGTTTGTCTATTTATTAATAATCCATGTATCTATCATTTACATATCCACCTACCTATTACCAATCTACTTAGCTCTTTATTATCTATCTGTTCATCTGTCTGATTTCTCACACTTGATAGGTCAACATGAAGCCAGGCCACCAGTGGTTTTATTTTCCAAAGTCGTTGACAGCCTTTGTAAAGAGCAATGAGGAGAAAAGTAGAAAAGGCACACTATTTATATGGGGAACCTATGAGTGTGGAGAAAAGAGAGACTGAGAAAACAGCAAGGAGAAATAGACTCTGAGAGACAAGGCAGAGGGCACTGAATCTGAGCGCTTCTGCCCTCTGCCCAGCACAGAGGAATGATCAGCAGAGGTACCTGTGCCTGTGGGACCAGGGCTTCATGAGCTTGCCTATCTCACACCTCACACTGAACACTTCACTGACTCAACTTGATGCTAAGCTTCCTGATCTACCTCAGGCATCCCAGGTCCTAGAAGCCCAGAAGGCCATCCTGGTATCACTGTGACCCAGAGGAAGAGGCACACTCAGGAGGACACAGGGTTAGGAAGTTAAGAGCCTCTTGGTGAGGCCAGGTGGTGGTGGCACCACTTTTCATCCCAGCACTCAGGAGGCAGAGCCAGGTGAATCCCTGTGAGTTCAAGGCCAGCCTGATTTACAGAGCAAGACCCAGGACAGGCACCAAAACTACACAGAGAAACCCCGTCTCAAAAGATAAACAAAACAAAGAAAAAAAAAGACTTCCTTGATGATCTCTGAATGGGGTGTACCCACTTGGGTACATATGGAAGCCGAGATGGTAGAGACTCTATTTCCCCTTCCTGGCTGGGGCATTACAGTGATGCTCTCTTCTGTCCTATATCCCAGAACGTTTACTAAGAAAGGAATATGAAAAGAAATTGTATTTTTATGAGGTCACTAAGCATGGTGTCTGACATTAGTCCTAACTAAGCATAGTGTCACACATCTAGAATCCTAACATCCAGGAGGCTGAGGAAGAAGGATCATGAGTTTGAAGCTAGGTGAGCTATATAACAAGATCTTATCTCAAAAATAAGAGAGAATAAAGGAAGAAAGATAGAAAGAGAGAAAGAAAGAAGGAAAGAAAGAGAAAGAAAGAAAAAAGGAAGGAAGAAAGGAAGGAGAAAGAAGGAAGAAGAAAGGAAAGAAAGAAAAATTAGAAGGATGACAGTTCTGTTGGATTAGGGGTGACCACACCTCATCTTAACTAATTACGTCTTCAATGACTCAGTTTACAAAATGAGATTAAGTTCTGAGGTCTTGGGGGAAAGGAATTCAACACAGTTGAATTCATAACAGAGGCAAATCCTCCCTTTCTGCGGAGTAGACATAGTTTTCAGGAATACCAAGAGAATGTCTTCTCACAGCTCATTGGCCAACATTAAGTTCCATGTCTCCACTTCTTCAATCACCTGTAACAGGATCAGCTTTCAGGGTTCAAATTTTGCTCTGGATCATCACAAGACAGAACTATCTACACGAACAGTTAAGACTGGCTAGCAATCTGGGAATCTGGTGCTTGTGGTGTGATGTCTTGTGCAGCCTTGGTGCAGTGGGAAGGGGCTTGGACCTGCCTAGGCTCAGTGTGCTGGGCTCTGCTGACCCCATGGGAGACCTCGATTTGGGGGATGTGGGGATGCAGGGTGGCTTGGGAGAGAGGGCTGGGGGGTGGGAGGAGGAAGGAGGTGGAATCTGAAAAAAAAATATTAGTATTTGATTTTTGATAATTTCATGCACAGACACAATAAATTTCAATTATATTCACACACACACACACACACACACACACACACACACACAAAAAAAAAAAAAAAAAAAAAAAAAAAAAAAAAGACTAGCAAATTCCTGGAAGAGGGAGAGGGGGAGAGGGTGGAGAATGGATGATAGACTGTTAGGCTGGATTGTTGAAGCTTTCTACAAAAGAGAAGTGATTCTTCTTACTAGGGAACATCCCATGGGATCAGATGTCATCAACATTTATCTATTCCCCTGATTCTACCAACTCAAAGCTCTGTTTCCTTCTACAAGAAGCCCAATTTTTTTCCCATAAGGCACAATGTATTGTCCTTCATTGCTGGTGCATTAATTTTTAGAAGTTCAAGTTTCTTCAAACAGTTTTCAACTCTTTGGCCTAAACTCTTCACCACTCCCAGACTCTCAGGACTCTCAGATCCTTCTATGAGAAATACAGTGTTCTGCCTCCTTAGGCCAACACTCTCCATCCCGCAAGGCCTGCCTGGAAGGAAGTCTCATCACAGCCACCCCTTTCTCTGGGGCCCACTTTGGCTTGCCTGCTCACCCTGCACCTCATTTATGTCTCAGCCTAGCATAGTCATCTCCCCCCTAGGGGCTAAACTATGTGCTCCTTCATTAAGGCCAGGACAACTTCTCTGCTTTTCATGTTCTAGGGAACCATTTTAGGTCCTTGGCTTTCACAGGTTGCTGCTTCTCCACCTTCATGGTAATCAGCCTCTCCATAATACCTCCGAGATTTCTCATCCACTGCCCTGTTTTTTTGTTGTTGTTGTTTTGTTTTGTTTTTTGTTTGTTTGTTTTGGTTTTGTCAACTTAACAGAAAGCCTGGAAAAAGAGAATCTTAGTCCCCATAAGACTGGCCTTTTGGTAAGTCTATGGCATATTGTCATGATTAATGATTGATGTGGGAAGGCCTAGCCTACTGTGGGTGGTGCTACCCCTGGACTACTGGTCCTAAATGGTATAAAAATGCAGGCTGAGCATGCCAGGAGGAGCAAGCCAGTAAGCAGTGTGCCTCCATACCTTCTGTGAATCAGTTCCTGCTTCTACGTTCCTGCCTCGAATTCCTGTTTTGACTTCCTTCAGTGATTTATAAGATAAAACGAGTCCCTTCCTCTTCCAGTTGCTTTGGGCCGTGGTGTTTATCACAGCAAGAGAAACTCTAGGACAGCCCTGCTTATCAAGTCTCATTCCTCCTCCCTAGGAAGGCCTTTTTGTCTCTGCCAAATTCCAGCCATAGAGACAGGTGGTGTTACAAAGTACTGTGGCAGGCACACAGGGAGTCCAGAGAAACCAGGAAGAGCTGGGGGTTACCTTAGCAGCACTTCAGAATCCTGGGACACTGACCACATACCTGGTGCCTTCTGTGGTCCTTCTTGGATCCTAGAGGATGACATTTCACCTTTGGCAAATGCAGAAGAGGCCAATTTCCCGGTGACAAAGAGGTTGTAGGTGACAGAGCCAAGGATCAGATTTGCCTCTCTGCTGTTACTTCATTGCTCTGAATGAATCCCTGATGGAGTTCAGACGTATTTCCTGTCCAAAACTTGTTGAAACTTAAATTGTGATTGTACCGGGATGTGTATCTTTAAGAGGTGCTTCGATCTGGAAGCTGCTGTAGTCATGAATCTTTACAATACAGGAGTGTGCTTGTGTTCCCCATTCTGCTCTTGGATTTTACTGCCTCAATAAGTGTGTGCGTGTGTGGGAGGGTCTCTATTTATTACATACTCCCCAGGCTCACGATGTCCAAGACACGAGGGAGCTTTTTGCTTGCCTACATTGCTGGAATTCTGCTCGGTTTTCACAGGTCTGCCGAACACTGCTGGGAACAAGGTTAGGTATTAAGTAGCAAGCATGCAGTATGACTTGGATTTCTCTTCCTGCCAAGTTGGACTACTGGGAACTCACAAGGGTGCAGAAATTAGATACACATAGAAGGTTCCCCAAGTGTGTCCACTGAGTTTGTTCAGGCAGCTGTTTTCTGGACTCAGCCCCAGAGCTACATTGTAGCTGCTACCTTAAGTACAGAGGGTCTCCGGAGTGCCAGTAGGAGAGTCCCCCATGTCCGTGTTTCCAAACTGTGATGCTTGGCAACATTCCTGTCCCCGCTTCTTGATGAAAGTGGTAGCACCTGGCCCCCTGGCTCCTTCTTCTCATTTTGTAAATTTATTTAGTGTATCAGGCAAGGGTGGCCTGGGAAGAACTGGGTCCACCTCCTGGCTGCAGGCTCTGCCCTCCAAGAGAAAGACTCAATACACACTACAGGAGAAGTTGAGGCAGGATCGCTGAAGACAGGGAACTAACAGAGTGAGAGGAACCAGCTCTGCCAGGTTCTCAGGCAGGAGAACATGCTTTCCATCTCCAGTAAAAACAAAACAAACAGAAAGACCAAAGTGTGGTGGTATTGTGTATGCATGATCCCAGAGCTGGGGAGGTAGAGACAGAGCCATCCCTGGGGCTTGCTGACTGCTAAGCATACTCTACTTGGTCAGTTCCAGGCCACTGAGAGAGCATATCTCACAAAGCAAGGACAGCACCTAAAGACTGACACCTGAGTCATCCTCTGGCCCCACACACACGCACACAAATGTGCACATGCACCTACACACAGACACACACACACACAGACACAGACACACACACACACACACACACACACAGACACACACACAGACACACACACAGACACAGACACACACACACAGACACATACACACACACAGACACACACACACAGACATATACACACACACAGACACACACACACAGACACATACACACACACCCAGACACACACACATACAGACACACACACACACACACACACACACACACACACAGACACACACACATACACACACACACACACACACACACACACACACACACACACACACACAGACAGGCACACACACACACACACACACACACACACACACACACACACACTCAAACTGAGTAAGGAGTAAGGATTTGTCCATTTGTGTCCGGTCTCTGAGTCACTGTATGAATAGTGCCTGGGCACTAGATTCCGGAGAGGCACTCCTCCTCCTCCTCCTCCTCTTCCTCCTCCTCCTCCTCCTCCTCCTCCTCCTCCTCCCCCTCCTCCTCCTCTTCCTCCTCCTCCTCCTCCTCCTCCTCCTCCTCCTCCTCCTCCTCCTCCTCTGCTTTTTGTCTTATTGACACAATCTCATTATGTAACCCAATCTGGACATGACCTCATGATAGCACTGGGGTTACAGACCGCCATATTCACCTGTATTTGTTTGGCCAAATTTCTGGCAGATGATACCTATTTGTTCATGATTCTTCATTATTGTCATTTGATTTCTTTTTCATTGTACCATGTGATGGATTTCATAAAGACATTTTCATGCAAAGTGTTTTTAGGTGTACAGGCATTCGACTGATTGTAAAAATAGCAACAGAAGCAACTTTTACATGTTCCTATGTTCCATGAGGGCAAGAAGCATTATCGTACTGCATCTACCCTGGAGCTCTGGACAGCAGTGACCCAGATCATCTAAATGCTCTGACCAATAGTTGCATGGTGAATGCAGACTGCTAGGCCAGCACAGCGGACTGTGACCCTAACCTGTTCAGAATAAATGTGGAAGACAGAAGCACAACCGACAGCCAATAACCTGAGAGAGGATGCTGACTGCACAGGGGAACCAGGATGACCTAGTTTGAGTAGGTGGGGACATCGCTGATAACCTAATACTTCAGATACCTGAGTTCTCTGCAAACTCACCACTTCCAGGAAGGAGTCCTCATACAGCATCTGCTGGCAGTGGGGGTGAGCAAAGCCCTTGCTTCCAAGGGACTCAGTATCCTGCAAATTTGGAAAGAATGATGTAACCTAAATCCATTGGTGGATGAGTAATGGAGAACAAGGCAAGACAAATGGGACATTGGAGGGGACTGCTACTCTTTTTTTCAGAGTTGGAATGGGGCGTCTCCATCAAGAAACATCTATATCGGGGACATTGGTTATCAAGGGTTCATGTTCCAGGTAGGGATAAGAGCAAACCCCAACCTTTGGACAGAAATGTTCTTAGAGTATTTGAGACACAGCACCCATGTCACCGAGGATGGAGAGAAGTGAGAGAGAAGGATATGCTTCCAGTGAGGAAGACACAGCTTCCAGCTAGCTATCGGTTTCCAGGATTGGCTTTAAGGAGAGAGAGAGGTTGGGAGGTTTGTGGGGGGAGGGTGTTGAACCTGACCTCAAGTGGATTTGCACCTAGTTGCCTTGGGTATTCTTTAACATATAGACTCAGCTGGTATGGGAGCATGGAGGCTAGTCAGAAAGAGTACATTGCCAGAGAGCAGCGGTGGTTTCTTGAACAAAGCCATGAACAGTGGAGTCAGCTAAAGTAGTCATTGGTTTCTGAATATTTTGAAGGAAAACACCCACAAGGACTTGGAACTTTGATTTAGAAGAGAGCACCAAGGGAGGAGCCATGGAGGCTGGAAGCATTCGGTGAGTGCTGTGGACTTCTCAAGGCTCAGACAGAACCTGGGAGACACGGGTAGGAAGGGGCAGAGCAGGGAGGTAGAGCCTGGGTTCCTCCTCCAGGACCAGTTTGCAGCAGTGGATTCTCAGTGTCTTAGCTACGTGCTTGTTGTCTTGATAAAACACTCAGCTAAAGCAACCTGAGGATGGAGGGTTTATCTTGGTTCATACTTCAAGGGCAGAGTCCATCATGGAGGAGCCACGAGATCAAGGCAGATGGTTACATTTGTGTCAGTAAGGAAACAGCAAGCCATGAATTGTGGAGCCTAGCTCCTTTCTTTTTTTTTTTCTTCAAGTCTTGGTCCCTGGCCCACGGATGATGCCCACAGTGCTTCCTCTGAGTCCTGTGTGGCCTTGAAGATGCTCTGGCGGAGGTGGCCTTCAAAGCGTTTCTGCTTCAGTTGACAGGCACACAAGTCACAAGAAGATAGAGACTGGGTGCCAGCAGGTAGGTCTATAGGTCCACAACTGCTGCCATCCTGAAGTGCTGTGGACATTATATCTTCCTTAGACCAACAAGCACTAGACTTCTGACTCTCCATGCAGCATGCTGGATTTAGGTCAGACAAACATCAGCACATTTCCCTATTTGTCTTGGGTCACACAGCCTAGGGAAAGAGGTTGAATTCTTGTCTATAGAAACCTTGACTTGGGTGTTGGCTGATGTACGCTCATAGATATTTTATGATTGGTGGTGTCTTTTTAAAGATATACTTCCATTTTGAAAAGATTTATATCTGTGTCTGTGTCTCTCTGTGTATATGCCACACAGGTGCGGGTGCCCACAGGGAGTAGAAGAGAGCATAGAATGCCCTGAATTGGATTCATCACAGGCAGAGGCTAGCTGACTGGTGAGGATGCTGGGAACTGAACTCAGGTCCAATGGAAGAACAGCAAATACCCTTGGCTGCTGAGCCATCTCTCCCACCCTTGCTCTTGTACTCTAACAGGAAAGCCTGAAGTGGGTTTAGGCAACTCGAAATTAGTAGCATAGATGGAATTGCTGTGGGGGATCATGGGTGATGTTGGAAGGTTCACTGGAAGAGTCAAAGGAACCAGGCTAAAATTCTTGCCTCAGCACAGTGCTGTATCTTTATTCTAGTCCCTCAGTGGCATTTTGCTGGACATTTGTGCTGGTATTTTTGTTTCCCCGCTGCTCCTAATGAGGAGGATGTAGACCGAGGGTGGACCTACCCCTGGCTAAGCCTAATAGAATGAATGAATGAATAAATGAGCAAATGAATGAATGCTATAACCTTGTGTGTCACATGCCTAGCTCACAGTGCTATCTTAGGGAGGTTTCCTTTGAACATGCAAAGATCTTTTTATTGGTACCTCACAGCATCATTTCCTTACTGCTCTGCTCTGGACAGGGCACCAGGTGCCAAGGGCACCAGCTTAGAGGCTGCTGAAGGTCCCACAAGCTTTGCACATGAGTGACAGCAGGAATTCTCACCACACACTCAGACTTAGCTTAATGCTCCAGGTTTGGGAAGTACTAGTCTTGAATAAACCCACTTTGGGCATTTTCTGTGCAATGTACATGGTAAAAGTGTCATCCATTGCCTGATGAGTTCATTTCAAGCAAGGAGACATAGAGGGAATGCCGACCCACTGGGTATGGATCTGAGGGGTATCTCCAAACAGAGTCTCCTCAGTTGGCTAGATTGGACCTCAAAAGGAAGGAAGGAACAAGTTGAGCCCAACAGTGTTCCCCTGAAAGGGGTGTAACTTTCAGGTAGGAATGAAAAAGTCTCCTTTTTTTCCAATCATGGGGCTTTTGGCTGCTGGTCAAATTTAAGCATAAACTGGGAGCTGGGTTGACTATGCATTTCTGTACTCTAGACTCAGAACAGACAGGCCTGGGCCTCTGGATCTCCCTCTTCTTCAATGCTATAAAGAAAGATCTACACAAAGTTACTTAGCCTTCCGGTTCCTGTTCAAAGGACAGCCTGCTTCAAGAAAGAAAAGAGAGAAATATGCACAAGGGACTAAATGTGGGACCTGGGGAGACTCAGAGACCTCCTGGGGCCTCTCTCTTCTTTTAAACAGGACAGATGGGAAAAGCAATATGCATGCTTACACAATTGTTGGGAGGGTTATAAAGATCATGGTAGGGGTGTGAATGAGCTGGTCCTGTCACTCAGGAAGGTATGTCCCTTGTCCTTGAAGGAAAGAATGCGGGCCTAAGGCCCTTTGAAGACTAGGTTCATGGTCAGTTTCTTCCCACTGTGTGTGTGTGTATGTGTGTGTGTAAGAGAGAGAGAGAGAGAGAGAGAGAGAGAGAGAGAGAGAGAGAGAGAGAGAGAGAGAGAGAGAGGAGAGCTGAGCAGATAGCCTTATTCTCTCCACACAGTTCTGCTGTCCACCCTGTAATTCTCAGTGGTCCTTTGTGTATTCCACACATGCCCCTAAGCTCTACAAGTGTATGAAACTGCTACTAAATTATAGAGACACAGGTGCAAAAAAACAGAACAGCAAAGGAGTTTTTAAAAGCAGCTCTACTTGGTTCTGATATAGAAGTATACATCAATGGATGCAAGGGTTTTAAAACAACTCTGCCTGATCCCTATATATAGAAGCATACATCAATAAATGCACACCACTGAACAGGCCAAAGGTTCACAGGACTAGGTATATAATGAGTGGGACTAGAACAGACTAAATCTTGTTTCAAAAGTGTTGAGAAGTTCAAGGTTGAGGTCATGGAGCACCAAGCCACGGAGCTAGAGTGGTGGTTTAGGTGCCAGCCTGTGAAGATGGAAGTTGTCTATTCAGCATTATTTGCTGGGAAGCGTGTGCTGGTCCTCTACAATAGGGCAGTTCTCCTAAAGGCTGGAGGAAGACCTGGAACTAAGCCCAAAAGAATTCTGGGATTTCTTCTCTAGGACACAGCTCAGGACCCACATTACTCTACTGGGCAAGCAAGGAACGCTTCTCCAGCATAGCAGAGGACCCAGGCTCATCCTTAGGAAACACAACATTTCTGTCCTTCCCTGCCCCAGGGTTGTCACTGACTTAACTTCCCCCAGAGCCTCTCCCAACCCTGAGCCAATAGCTATGGATTTACAGTCCCCACCTTATTATTCTCCCAGCAGCCTTCATCATCTCAAGGGTGAGGAAGGGGTCCTTTACCCTACAAGCATTCCCTTGTCACACATTTGATGAGAAGCAACATAGTACGACTCTGTACTTCATAAAAGACAATGGTGGAAATCGTCCATGACTTAAGATGGAAAGACCATTGTTGCCCATGGAAAATGTAAAGCTGCTACTCCAACTGGCAAGCCACTCTCCTCCCATCACATGACCTCACCATTTAGAGAGCATCTCCAGGATTCCCCTGGACTGAGCCAAAGCAGATTGAGAGCTGGGATGGTGTCTGGGCACATGTCCTGGGTCAGCTCTGGAACAGATGAGCATCTTGCTGTGTGCACCCCATGAGCAGGGCCTCAGGGCTGGCTGTACCTACCTGTCTGTAGAGTTTAGGGAGCAGTGTTCACATACAGGAAGAATTGGACACAGAACAGCTGGACACTGGTACAGCAGGAAGGATAGAGAAATTGAGGAAGAGTGGCTGGGGACCATTCTGGAGTTCTGAGAGCTTCTTAACTGGTATTTTCCTATCTGGATTCCACTCTGGTCTGAAACCTATTCATTGAAACACATAGAGACCACAGAGACACAGGAGGGCCAGGGAGTCTTATTCACAGCTGGTGGAAATAGAACAAGCTGAGTGCAAGGAGCTTGACCTGAGTACCTGTCTAGGGTCAGATGTGAGACCTTGCCCTGACCTTTGACCCCTGAAACCAGGGCTTTCTGATCCTAAACTTGTGCAGAGGTGTCAGAGTGCCTGGCTAGCTGGCATGTTAAGATTTCAAGGCCCGTCCTGCTCAAGCCTCACACTACCTCTTGCCTGTGCCCTAACCACAAAATGGAGTAGACAAAGTAAAATCAAGTTAAAATTTGCAGTATGGTTACATGTGGGCAGTATGGCAGTGGAAGCAGGACTGGGTCGGGGCTCAGGGCTGCTTGCTTCCATACAGTTTTTCCCCCAGCATGCAACTCTGCACAGATGTACCCTGAGATGGCTCAAACAGTGCATAGTGAGGCCACAGAATCCCACTATGGAGATGTGGATCCTCTTCAACTTCCTTTGGGTTGCCTCCAGCTTCAGAAAGCTTCTGGTTGGAGCCCACATGCATGTCTACCTCTAACATCTTTCTGACAACTCCCGTCCCTCTTCTGAAGAGAGAGGTGAAAAGCAGAGGTTCGAGCCTCAGCAGGCACTCAGGTCTAGCCTAAGTTTCATGGCAATGTTCTCTTCTGGTTGTTTTTATTTCCCTCTCATCTGTGATGACATGTGAAATTGCAGATCCTTTGAAAATGTAATATAGATACAAAAGCAGGGGAGGAAAAAAAAAGAGTTCAGTGAGAGTGGATAGAAGATGTGAGAGAATAAGTGGGATGTGGCGGTGTAATTAAAGTACTTTATATGTGTAGAAAAATTGTGAAAGATCAAATAATAAAGATAATGTATTAAATTCATAAAATTATCAATTAAAATGTAATATAGATTGTGAACCAAGCAATCATACAGAAGGTGATTTAATGAAAAGAAAAGTAAGAAAATAACATGAGTGACAGATTAGGTAGAGTGAAGGTCATGGAGAACATCTATCTTTGTGATGGAGGTTTGGACGTCACTGCATTTGACCAAATATTCCTTCTCTAATAACCAGAAAGATCCCACCTTCTCGGATACAGATGGAAGGTGGATCTTCTGTCTGCAGGAAGTATGCCTAGCCAATGCAGAGGCTAGTTCAGGGTGTTCATTAGGTGCTATGCCTACTGATTAATCTTCATAATGAACTTGACTGGATTTAGAGTGACCTATAAGCTCCTGAGTGTGTCTGTGAGACTGTTTTCAGAGAAGCATAAACCTAATTGAGCACCTACTCTTCTCTCTCTCTCTCTGCTTCCTGCTTCCTGACTGTGTATAGAATATGGCCGTCTGTTCAACTCTCCTGTTGCTATGACTTACCCACCATTATGGACTATACCCTTGGATTATGAGCCAAAACAAATCCTCTTCCCAACACTTTCCCAGGTATTTTAGCACAACAGTGAAAATATTAACTAATACATTAAGTTAATGGTCTTCAGAACCACTTCCTCCATGATGACATTAAAGATGTCCTCCACTACGGCAGGCCCTCTTGTCTTTTAAGTATCCATAATCATTCATTTGCATCATTCTGAGGGCTTCTGGGCCATTTGATACTTTCAAGTTAATGTTCTCTGGCAGCTCTCTGGAGAGAAGCCTCATCCCTGGCACCTGTGCTTGTAAACTGAGTAAGTTCTGTCCCAACATAGAGAGTCTCTTCCATGTAGCCTTAGGGAGGGGAACACTAGCTTCCCAGGTGTCGGGAACTAAAGCTGTTTCTGACCTGTAGGGAGCAAATAGAAATGACTAAGGCAATTTTTACTTTGAGTGACTGACATGGATTGAAAATCCATTGGGCCAAGCTGGGGTGTGGTCTTCTCCTGAGACAATTCCAAGAGTGCTAAGAACTTCTTACTTTCTAGGGGTCAATGAACCCTTACATGCTCTGAGAAGCATCCTCTCACTAGCATGCTAACCGTGACCACAGCAATGTGAGGTCCTACAGAATGGATGGAGATTCACTGAAGAAAGAAGGGCCTTCCGAAACAAAGGGATTTTGTGTACAGTGGCCTGCAGGCATGGAGTGGTTTGGTTTGTTGA
Organism: Onychomys torridus; assembly: GCF_903995425.1. Lineage (NCBI taxonomy): Eukaryota > Metazoa > Chordata > Mammalia > Rodentia > Cricetidae > Onychomys > Onychomys torridus. Next base: position 74,382,421 of record NC_050456.1, on the reverse strand, counting down.
CTTGGGAATAATGGGTTCAAAGTGATGGACCAAAGTGAGAATGCAGAGATGATGCTGGGGTGCTGGGAATGGAGTGGGGTGCACCCTTATAGGATCTAAGAGGTTGAACTAAGTGGTGGTGTAGTGGGGAGGGGAACTCTATCCTGAGAGTGGCAGAAAACCCTGGCGTGTTTAAGGAGTTGGAAGACATAGCCACACCATGTTACTTAGGTAAATTTATCTCAGCAGTGTGGAATAACAGGTGGTGGGTTTAGGGAGGTGAGTCTGGAGATTCCTTCAGTCTTGGGAAGAGATGGTGGGCAGGATGTGTGCAGAGAGCTGTTGAAGGGGGCATGGGCATCCTTTTAACATCTATTCACACCAAAACCATTGGAATATTCAGGAAGCCAATCTCCAAGATATATCATCCATTGAATAAAATGCTTTGAAGGGCTAAAATGTGTAATTTTCAGCCTGTTGCAGTAGAGTTTATTTATAATTGGAGCCACAGTTTGCATGCACTTTAAATGCAAAGAAGAGCTTTAACTGTCAAGTTATTATATTACTCAAGAGTTTAATTAATAACACACTAATCATGGAAGCCAACATCAAGAGTCACACCATATTGTTCATATTATGTTCAGAAACGTTTGAAGTGATTTAGACATTTGAAAAATGAACCTCAAAATATAGCCTTATCCTCTTACAGATATGGGAGACCCTTCATCATGTGTGCTCTAGTACTTTTTAAGACACACAGAGAGGGGTCTCCCTTGGGGGTTATGATGAAGAGACTCGTGTTCTTAGAATGGAGATATGCTTATATCTTAAAATAAGCCCAGGGAGAAAGGCTTGTAATCAGTGGGGATTGCTCTGAAAGATGGCTATCGAAAGGTTACCGAAAATAATAAATGAAAAAAGCCGTAGAATCCTATGAGAACAGGACTCAGGGCTTCATCTGTTTTACCCCCTAAGCCCATTTACCCTAAATGTGGACACTGAGGCTCATGAAGTCAAATTTTTTTTTTCTGAAAATGGTCCAAGAAGAGAACTGCCTCTCTTGGTCTGAAAATCTCCTTTGACTACTAAAATTCATTGTGTGTATGTCTGTGCTCCTGAGTGTGCCCATGTGGGGAGACATGAGCATTCATGTGTGGATATGTGCATGTGGCCTCTATAGGGCAACCTCGAATGTTGTTTTTGGGGGCCATCCACCTTGTTTCTGAGAAGAGCTTCTTACTGGCCTGGAGTTAGTCAAGTGGGATATGCTGGCTGGCCTGAGAGACCCAGACACCTGCCTGTCTCTGTCTTTCCACCTCTGGAAATGCAAATATGTGCTACCATACCCAGCTCTATTTTAAACCAGGTTCTGAGGATCAAACTCTGGTCCTCACACTTGCAAGGTAAGTACTTTACCATCTGAACCATCTCCCCAGCTCTACTGTTCTAAGCACTGTTTACTCCTGGTTGGAAAACTTGCTTTCCCTCCTTTCAAAGTCCAGACCTAACTAAAAGCGTGCTCAATTAACCCCTTCACATGTGCCTTGTTCCCAAAGGACGAGTTTCTTGCAGGGAGATCTGTGTCATTTTCTCCACTTGTCATTACAAGCACAGCACTCCCAAACCAGGACTCACCAGACTTAACTAGGGGCACACTCCATGCCCTAGTGACAGCCTCTTACCTGTAGCACAGGTCTGCAGATCACCTCTGCACAGATTCAATAACTATCATTTAGTCAAAACAAGAGTTACTGACTTTGCACTATGGACCCAGGGCAGCTTATAGAGCACTGAATTGAGTCTCTGCCATGGGTCCAGGCATCAGCAGTTATGTTATAGGTTGAACTGATGGTACCTGGGGCAAACACAGTCAACTCAACAATTTTAAATCTTGGGATAAGATAATGCACACATACATCAGCACATATGCACATATACATCAAGGTTCTATATCTATAGATTCAAACAGATAAAAAATAATTCTCACTAAAAATTGCTATAGGGAACATGTATAGACCTTACCATTTTGTTATTATGCCCTGAATTCACTATCACAATCATTCCCATATTATAATGGAAATCTGCTGTCTACTAATGCCACACCAGTATGTGTCAGGGAGTTGAATACCCTCAGGACATCATGGGTCCAAAGCCTGACAGTTACTTGGGGATGCCCTCTAAGGACAGTTAGAAGATATTTTCTGCTTTACTGACCACACAGTGTTTGTCAGAGCCAGGCAGCTCTGTGTCGAAATGGCCACAGGCAACACAAACAGGCGAGCACAACTGTGATCCAAGAAGACCTACTGCAATTGAAGATTTGAATTTTACATAATTGTTCTGTTCTATGAACTATCTTTAGGGGGTGGTATCAGCCATGGAAAGACGCAAGAACTGTTCTTAGGTCATGGACGTGGCAAGCAGGCAGTGGGCTGGGCCTGGCATCACTGCTGACAAAGTTTGCTTATCTTTTTTTAAGCGGAGCTATGTGGTGATATATTGTGAACCCTAATCAACTTGCATGGGGATCAGAGGACAGAGCCAGCCACTAGATTAGACACAGAGGCCAGGCAGTGGTGGCACATACTTTTAATCCCAGCGCTTGAGATCTCATGCCTTTGCTTGGGAAGCACACAAGACTTTAATCCCAGGAAGTAATATGGCAGGACAGAAAAAGGTATATAAGGTGTGAGGAAACAGGAACTCGCTCCATTTAGGCTGAGGTAAGAACTAGTGGCTGGCTATTCTGCTTCTCTACTCCTCAGGCAAGTTTATGGGGTATACAATATATCATCACATTCCTTTGGTGACCACTGTGTAGTCTACAGAGAAGAATCTGGAAGAGGAGGGCTTAGTTCTTACCACCAACAAGGGCATAGTCACACAGTTAGGAAAATGAACTTCCAAGGATACTTAGGTGAATGGGAACCTGAGTATGTAACTAGATAGATCTGAGCAAATTCCCCACTTTAAAGGGAACCTGGGAAAAACAAACATTTATGGCTTTTTGGTGGTGGTAGGGGGTATCTTTATTTCTTCCTACAAGACAGCAAGCCTGGAAGTGTCATTTCCAATGGGTTCTAGAAAGGATCCCACTAAGTGATCAGTGGGTCCATAGTCAGAGAAGGTGAGGGGGCACATATTCTCTTAATCACATACTACTTAATTACAATGGATATGAAGCAAGGCCTTCTGTGACCTTGTAATGCTGGATCCTTTGCATATCCCTGTCCATATCACCAGGAAGATCTATCTATCTTCTGTCTATCTATCTATCTATCTATCTATCTATCTATCTCTCTCTCTCTCTCTCTCTCTCTCTCTATATATATATATATATATATATATATATATATATATATGTGTGTGTGTGTGTGTGTGTGTGTGTGTGTGTGTGTGTGTGTGTGTATCTGTATGGCAGAATCCTCACAACTAAGAATTGTGCTTATCTGCTCACAGATATTGAGCTCTGCAAAGGGGATACTGAGTCCCCTTCTTTGTGCCAGTGAGAAGCCCACAGCCCAGTGCCTGGGACAATGGAGCTGTCAGATGACAAGTCTCCAGATAAACAAGAGGTGTTGGTATACATACTGTCAGTGCTGTATGAAGGAACAGCACAGGATAACAATCCCAGAATTCCCCAGCCCTTATAAATTCTCCACATGTTTTCACTAGGTTTTACAATATGTGCCCCGGATGTCAAGATGTGTATTAGGAACCGTAAACAGTAATAAATGACGACACGGCGATAACCATGGAAAATCGATGATAAAACGGGAAAACAATATCTCATTACTAGCTTGAGTGAAATAGAAATCAGGGCACATTTCCAAGATTAGGAATTAGATTAGAAATTTGACAACATGATAACTTTTAACAAAAATGGGATTCAGCAGCAATGCAGAATATAAGAGCCATGACGGTAATCAGCACAATATAATATGGCATTCGGTGGTGTTGTGGATGCTACCTGAACCACTTCAGCTGTGGGAAGGTCTCCCATAGGCTGGAATAAGAAAGTGTTTTTATCACCTATTTTAAGCATTACCTGATGGTATCCTTTTCAAATTTTGTAAGTATAAAAGATGCCGTCTTTAGTTTGTGGATTTCAAAGTCACGTGGGTCCAGTTCTTAAATTCCAGGGAAATTACAAATTCCTGTACTCTTAGTCTGTGTGACTGCAGCATGGAGAGCTGTGGGTGGGAGCAGAAGGAACAGCAAGGTGGGACTCCTCTCTGTGTCAGCAAAATATATAGGAATATGGAGATGACCTTGAAGATGAGCCATTCCTCTGCTGTGGTCCACATCGTGCATGGTATGGGTCAGGATGAGGTTTACTCATCCTGCGTCAGGTTTTTTTTTTTTTTTTTTCCATCACATGTTCAAAAAAATAAAAGTTCAGCCTCCAAGCGAAAAATTTTGAAATCCCTTTCCACTTGGGGCTCTGAATGGACAGCAAACCCGATAAAAGTTTCACGGGTGGAATTTGAAATTTGTCCCCTATGGTGTGAGTCCAACAAGATTTACAGCAATAAAGACAGCGAAACTGTTTCCGATTTCATATGGAGCCATTAGTGCTTATGGAAGGTAAAGGCCTGATGTCCTCCTCAGGAGGTCTTCTAGCCACAGAGTGTATGAAGTGGAAGAGGTTTGTCAGAATCAAGACTTGAGGACTAGAAGGTGGGTCAGCACGAAACCCTTGCCTGTCTCTCAGAAGGCAGAACTGAGATTCAGGATACTTTGCCAGATCTGAAAGTAGGGATGAGAAACCTGTAACATCTGTGCATCCAGAGCTCAGCCCTCCTACAAAAGAATCAAAGCTCCTCAAGATTTTTAAATTTAATTGAATTTTATTAACATTTTTTCATTTATTTTACATACTGACCACACTTTCCCCTCCCTCCTCTCCTTCCATCCCCCCACTGTCATCTACCCCCTTCCCATCCACTCCTCTTCTGTCTCCATTCAGAAAGAAGCAAGCTGCCCATTGGGCTTGAACAAAGCATGGCACATCAAGTTGAGGCAGGACCACACTCCTCCCCCTACATAAAGGCTGGGTGAAGTAATCCAGTATTGGAAACAGGTTCACAAAAGCCTGGGATAGGTCCTGATCCCACTGCTAGTAGCCTTACAAATAGACCAAGGTATGCAACTGTCACACACATGCAGAGGGCCTAGGTCGGTCTCATGCAGGTTCCCTAACTGTTGGTTCAGAGTCCATGTTCTCCCATGAACTCAGGTCAGCTATCTCAGTTATGACCTTGACCTCATACACTCCCTCCTCCCTTTCTTCGGGAGAACTCCCTGAGCTCAGCCCAGTACTTAGCTGTGGATCTCTGAATCTGCTTCTATCAGCTACTGGATGAATGCTCTCTGGTGACAATTTGGGTAGTCACCAGTCTGATTACAGGAGAAGGCCAATTCAGGCACCCTCTCCACTATTACTCGGATTCTTAGCTGGGGTCATCCTTGTGTATTCCTGGGAATTTCCCTGGCACCATTTCTCCATAACCCCGAAATGGCCCCCCACTAAGATATCTCTTTCCTTACTGTCCTTCTCCATCCCACCCTTACCCTGCCTCCCAGGCCCAGCTTACCCAACCTGTCCCCTTAGCTTCTCATTCCCCCATCTTCCCCCACCCCCAAGTTTACTCAGGAGATCTCTTATATTTCCCCTTCCCAGGGAAATCTAAGCATCCCTCTTTGGGCCCTCTTTGTTACCTAGCCTCTCTGGGGTTGTGAATTGTAGGTTGGTGATTCTGTACTTTACTTCTAATATCCTCTTATGAGTGAGTACATACCATGTTTCTCTTTCTGGGTTTGGTTTACCTCACTCAGAATGATTTTTTTCTAGTTCTATTCATTTGCCTGCAAATTTCAGAGGACATTGTTTTTTATAGCTGAGTAATACTCCACTATGTAGCACATTTTTCTTACCTTTTCTTTGGTTGAGGGGCATCTAGGTTTCCAGGTTCTGACTATTACAAATAATGCTGCTATGAGGAAGTATCCTTGTGATATGATTGAGCATACTTTGGGTATATTCCCAGGATTGGTATAGCTGGGTCTTGAGGTAGATTGATTCCCATATTTCTGAGAAGCTGCCATATTATTTCCAAAGTGGCTATACAAGTTTGCACTCCCACAAGCACTGGAGGAGTGTTCCCCTTGTTTTGCATTCTTTCCAAAATAAGCTGTCATTAGTGTTTTTGATCTTAGCTTTTCTGACAGGTGCAAGATGGTATCTCAGAGATAAGCTGTGTCCAACAGACCCATCATGACTTTAGAAAAATGTGTCTGATATATATCCTTCACTGAATATTCTAGCTTAACAACACAATGTGCTGTAGAGTAAGGATTGTGCCTTCAGGTGATCAGGAACTGTGATCACTGCTGAACCCAGCAACCAGGAGAGCCCAGTGGACTACTGCATAGCACTGTTTGGGCAGAAATCGAAATCCAAAGTGCCAAGTGTAGAGTCAACTGAAAGTATGTTGCTTTCACACCAATGTAGGCCCAAAGGGAAACCGTTGGGAAAGAGCAGGGCAATGCTGAGAATAGAGTTAGGACAGCAGGGCTAAGTCAGAATCGGCCTATGCATGCTACATGTATGTGTCTCCCTGTTGCTGGAAACCAGCATGGGCCGCAGAGAAACACGTCTGTGATGGAGGAAACGATAGGGCCTAAGGACCCTTGAATCCAGAGTCACCACCACCAGAACTCCCAATATGCAATCCATCACTCATGGCTGTTGGCCCTCAGGCACATAAGGCACCCAAAGTAGAGGGTATAGGCTGGCTACCCACAAGTAGTCCACACAGCCACACCTGATGTCTCTCTATATTTAGGGACCTAGCTGTTCCTCCCAGCTTCAGCCTTATGAATGGAAAAGGAGGCATCTGTAAGTCACAGGAGAGTCAACCCTCATTTTCCTACCCTTCCTCATACACTTTTCTGAATGTTCTGCCTGTGAGCCCATCAGGGCAAGTAAGTTATGGGCCTTCCTTGGGATTTCTTGTCTGAAGTTGGAACACAATTGTTTGACATCAATATGGAGAGGTTGTCAGCTGAGTCTGCTCACCATCACCTGGCTGCCATGGGATAATATGTGGTTAGGGCAGCAGAATGATAGGCCAGGGGGCCGGCAAATTATCATACCTTGGCAGCGTGGAAATTGCCATGACTCTGGAGTTCACCAGACACTAGTATTACTGTGTCACCTGGGACCCAAGCAGGTTGTAGAACCCTGGATCTCTTAAATGGGCATCTGCATTTCTTCAGTTTTTCCTGGATGCCCATGCAGCATTACCTTTAGAGAATCATTTGTCAAAAGGACAAGAAAAAAAAAAAAACAACTCTGCTTGTAGATGGGCATGGATCAATCCAACCAGTGGACCAAGAGCAGAAGTCCAGATTGCCTCCTAGAGTATGCAATGAAAAGAAGGCAGTGTGGATATAGGCTGCATGGATACCAAGGCTCCATTCTTCCCACTTATAGTAGGATACTGAGGCTGAAGTAGGGGACCTTGGATTCTCAAGAGGAGTTTGCATGTGCTGAACCCTCATGAGCCAGCTTGAGTGTTTCTCTCTTCTTCCTGACTCACTGATCCTCTTGGCTCAGGTTTGTGTACTGGGGACAGGGCATCCCAGTCCTGGGAGCATCATTTCTGAGCATCTTTGCGACCAGAGCATCATGTCCTTGTTTGCAAAGCTGAACCAGAGGTGAAATGTCATCCCTGGATACCCATTCTTCAACAAAATCCAGTAGCTTTTATAAATCTGGAAAGCAATGAGGTCATTAGCTTTTCCTAAGCTTCAGTGAAATACAGACTCGGGTCCTAGCAACAGCTACACTTTCTGTTGGTCCCATGCTTGTCTGTGGGCATCTGTGAGCTCCCCCGGCTTTCTCCTATTGCTCCACCAGCACCTCTCCAAACCTGATTGATATTTACTCAGAAATTCTGTTTGAAAAGTCCTTTTACACATATGGCTTCATTTTGTCCAATTAAGTAATAAATATGAAAAGCTTTTTCACAGAGGGGCAGATATAGCAAAGATGACAGCCAATGCAAAGAATGTCATATTTATGGAGAGAGTGACAAGCTGTATAGTGTAGGTTCGTTCAGTCAATGAACATATCATGTTTCCTGATTGATGCACAAGGGTCAAGAGCTTGCATTTACCCTGTTCTGCCACCATCAGGCTTTGCTCTCACCCCAGGCCTGGGAGCACTGGGGCCAGCCAGTTTCAGTCGGGGACTGAGACCTCTGAAGGCATGAACCAAGATCAATCCTTCCTCCTTTGAGTTGTTTCTCTGGGGCATTTTCGAAGCTCTCTCAGAATCTATACCACAGTGCAACTATCAATCTGCCAAAGTGGCTATATTTAACCCACAATTGGTGCTGTCAAGATTATGAAGCAAGCAGATCCCCCCTGCAAGTGCTTCAATGGCCACAAGAAATAGAAATTATACTGGAAACATCACTGAGAATAGGCTCTATAGATACTATATGTTCTCTGCCCCATGTTCCAGAGAGTCCATTCCCACACATTCACTGTTAGAAATTACAGATACAAGTTATGGTGATTCTAATAACAAATGTCTGTCAAAGGCTCATCCACTTAAACATTTCATCCCCTGTTAGTGGTACTTCTTGGACTGGTTATGGAACCCTTGGGAGGTGGAGCCTTCTGGAGGAAGTGCATCATTGGAGGTGGGCTTGGGGAATTTGTAGCCGCACCCCACCCCCACCCCAACGCTCTCTCTACTTCCATGTCTGCCTGACACCCGAACACTCAGCTTCCCAGAACAGCTGTTGGCTGCTGTGCCCACTCTGTGGACTCCCCATGCTTTCATGTGCATCATCTGCTGTCTGGTGGTGGTGGACGTTTCTTTCATGTTCTTATTCCCATTTGTGTCTACCCCTTTATGAGACAATTGTTGCTGTTTCTATTATTCTCTTTGTCTTTCTGTCATCTGTTCCATACATAGTTCATAATTTGGGGATACATCAGTGTGTGTGTGTGTGTGTGTGTGTGTGTGTGTGTGTGTGTGTACTAAATTAATTGTTTTTGCACACTGTGTTTGCACTTCCTCTTAAGAGGAAGAAGGATTCATGATGGCTCCTGGATTCAGAGGGATCAACCTCACAGGGTAGGGACCGTGTGGTAGCCCACAGCCATTCACACTTGGTGGACACCCTCCTGGCCTTCTCTTCTACCACTTAGTTCTTTTGGGACCTCTATCCCACAAGGATGGTACCCCCAAACCTTTAGAGATTCCTCCCTGCTCCCCAGTTAATCCTTTCTGAAAGAAGCCCCACTGGCATCACTCAGAAGCCTGTCAGTCTCCTTGATGATTCTGAATCATCAAGCTGACAAATATTAGCCATTTTATAACACACACCTATAATTTATTATATTGCCTATACAGTATGTATGTGTGTATAAGATATATTAAAGTGCATATATAGATTTGTAAGAAAGTGCATATATATGTAGCCCTAGCTGTCCTAGAACTCATTATGTAGAACAAGCTGGCCTTGAACTCACAGAGATCTGCCTGCCTCTGCCTTTTGACTGCTAGGATTAAAGGTGTGCTACCATGCCTAGCTTTATTAAAGTATATTCTGCATCTCTAGCATATGTGAAATACATATGTAATGTTATATATAATTCATACAGTTAATTGATAACATATTTTAGAAAATTTTAATGATGCTAAACGTAACAAAATTTACCATATTAACTATTTTTAATAATACAGTCCGGCCGTGTTAAGTTTTAACCTGTTTTTAGTCCCCTGAAGAGTTTTTCTTCTGCTCCAAATGTTTTCTTTTAACGAGTCTTGCTTGTTTTCAGTAGAGGCAATGTCTTCTTTTATCTCTGCATTACATAATTGCCTTCTGTTCCCTGCATTGTCTCCTGTTCCAGTCTGGCTTAGAACGAACTTTCCATGCCTTTCTCAGATACCCATGATTCTTTGCTGCTCTTCACAAGGCAGGTGGTGCCAAAGCCTGTGGAGACCGTGTGGGACAAGCAGTTTTGTCAGATGGAGAGAGATGATTCTGCGTAAGGCCATGTTTTGATGCCACTAGGGACAATGATCACTGGTTAACACCTGTCTTTCTGGACCAGACTTCTGTGCCAATGTAAAGACCTCACCCTGTGGTCGGCAGACTATTACAGAATCTTCCCATCTTCTGGAACTTTCCTGCTCAAATTTCCCAGTAACTGAAGCCCAATTTTCTTGTGGCTGGCAGAAAACAATAAGGGACGCATTGGACCATGACAGGGTGAACTAAGCCTTTCAGACTGTCTTCTGTGTTCCATCTGAACTCGATGCCAACTTGCAGAGGTTCATGGTGATGTACTGTCAGCACCGCTTCTAGGTACCAAGCACAGAACTCTTTGCAGCCTATTCTACATGCAGCCCCTTGGCTCTCCCCAGAGATGTAAGTTTCTTCCATCTGTAGTAAAAGGACTGTGACTGATGCCCTTTGCATGGGGTTCCTGCCGCTATGCCTGTCCTTCTTGTCACTGGACTTGTTTCAATGATATTAGAGAAAATGCAGGAGACCATTGCCCATCATGCTGTCTGCATCATAGTGCATGGGATGCTGAGTCCCTGCAGGATCACAGATAGCATGTCTTCCACTTCCTGGTACTGGGTAGGTATTGGTGAAATTATTAAGGCCACTCCACGTAGTTAAAAGGGAGGTTTATTTTGTGAGGTAACTTACAAATGAAGGGATAGGTTGCACGGTCTGGGAAAGGTATGGCACAGTCCGGCGGTGTTCTCTGGAGAAGTCTGTTCAGTCTACCTCCAGAGTCCAGGGCCCTGGAACCAAGAGAAGCCTCTCCTCTTGATCCTGGGTCTTCAGCTTCCTCTCTCAGCCCCGCCTTGTAGGTGTGACCATTACTGAAGCTTCAATGGGTGTTGGAACTTCCAAGCAAAGGCTGGAATGGCTACCCACTACAGGTAGGTGTCTCAAAAACATTTCCTGAGCTGAGTCAAGTTAGACTCTGCTTGGAAGGAACAGGGCCATGCTACAATGTCTTTGATGAAGACTTTGTTTCTAGAAATACTGAACCTCAGTCTGCTAAAATGGAGATGTTGCAAAACAGGGTCACCAATGCCACTGAGAATGCTCTCCTGCTGGGATGCTTTCCTGGTTCTGATCTCAGGGTCATCTCACCTATATTTTGTAGTATGTCATAGGTAGGCATCTTGGTCATCTGAGCTCTGCTTATATCCCATTGTTCCTGTTCTAATAATGGCTGCTACTGCATTCTCATGAGGCAAATTGTCCCCCATTCTCTTAAAAAAATGGTTTCTCCCGGTGCTTCAAAACGAATTATCTCCTAAAGAGCAGGAGGCAGGCTGTGCACTGACAGTGGTGGGTGACAGTGTGGCTGGTGTAGAGTATCCAGAAAATGAAAAAACATCTGCTTTGGAATCATGGTTGTTCACAGACCTTGGAGCTCACAGCAAACATATAGGGTGTTCCCTGTGCATGCTGTGCACGGCCAAGGCCACAGTTGAAAGCAAATGCTCAGACAACAATGGCAGCTTATCAGGAACCTGGGCGAGATGGGTGAGGTAAACCCCTTCTTGGATCAGCATCTCCATTCACCAGAGTCTAGCTGTGAGACTGAAAGGCTGAGCTATCCTCCAATCCTGAGCAAGTGGTGAAGCTAAAAATCAAACCCAAGGAGATGTGTCTCAGAACAGGGCTCTTTCAACATTCCCAGACTGTTTCTAATGCTGACCAAACCAGGCATGTGCAGAGATAAGTGTTCCCAGTGTATCCTCTAGGAGATGAGTCCACTGGATACAGAACCATCTCCCTCTACTTGGTGCAACTCAGTTTTGCTGATAGAGCCAGACCAGAGTCATGCTTTCATCTTCACAGCTGAAACCAGGCTTGCTTCTTGGTGACTTCTGCAGATACAGTGGAACCATGAACCTCATCAGCTCTGGCTCCTCATCTGCACCCTCTGATGCTCAGAGATAGTAGTAGGGGAAGGGCTGCTGCCTGCCTCGTGTGTGTGTGTGTGTGTGTGTGTGTGTGTGTGTGTGTGTGTGTGTGGTCTTGTTTCTTCTTTCTTTCTTTTTGTCAGGGTTAGAGAAATTGGCAGCTTGCCCTCAATTTGTTTCAAGTAGGCTCCTTTTGAGTGCTAAAAAGGGAGAGTCAAGAACAAAGAACATGTGCACCCAGTGCTGAATGTTTCCAAGACAATATAAAATGTTGTTCAGACAGTCAACAAGGAGACAAGAGTGATATCTTCACCTACTGCTGCCCTGGAGACAAGGGAAGGCAGGCCACACTGCTTTCATGAACCTTTTCCTTAGGTCCCCAATAGAAGGGTTCTGAGTGTTCATCTGGGTCTTAGGGAGAAGCATCTCTTGTTACTATGCTAGTCTAACATCTTAGACTATCTCTTTGGCTCTTTCAAATACTTGGAATAGGATGGTGGAGGGGTGCTTTTTCAACTCTTTTTACCCAAGTCACCCACCTGTTAGTGCCTGATGGAGATGTGTATTAGCTCAAGCAAGATGCACCCCAGCTCTCAGGAGAGGGGAGAGGGGCTCAGAGGTGCTTTGTGCCCTTCATCATGGAATGTAGGATAAGGACTCAGAACGGAGGAAAAGAGCCCATGCACTATCTCCACTTATCTTACAAACTCTCAGGACCCTTCTCTGTCAAGTACAGGTTCACACAATCCCTGATTGTTGGTGTTCACACTCTGGTAAGGGGCTGGCAGAGAAGAGGCCAAGGCACAAATCTTTCTGAAGATGCAGGGGGAGACACGTGCTTAGAGAGGGCCTGGGGATCATCCAGCCACACACAGCCTGCTCAAAAGGGCCCCAGGAGACTGTGTTTTATTGGAGGCCAGGAAGGAAAGGAGGACCCAGCCGCGTGGGAAGAGGGATGAGCCCTGTGGAAGGGAGCGTCGTCAAGGCAGGTAGGGAGAGAGGGGTTCAGAGGACTGGCATGTTTGTCACTCATTTAGTCTCAGCATTGGAACCCTTCTTCAACTCAAGGTCCAGAGAACATCACAGAAGAGAAGGAAGACAGAATTTAAGGGCAGGAGGGTGGGGGAAGAGTGCCATGAAATGCTGCCATCTCACTATGACATAGTCTTTGTAACTAGGAGCGCACAGCAGCTCTGGACACCTATGCAAGTTGGGTCCTCCAGCTTTGCACCCAGAAGTACTATCCCCTCCCGAGAAGCTGATGACTGATGACAGTGGCTGGAGGAGGGGCTGCCAATTCTCTAACGGTGTAGCCACTGCAGAAGTAGATGAGAAGGGGTCCAGAGGGACAGGTCAGGGGCTTTCAGAGGATAATGGGGGCAAACACAATCATAATGTATTGTCTATATGTATGAAACTGCCAAAAGTAAAGGGAAAAAAGCAGAAACAGCCAGTGGATAGCATCTTGTTGCCCAGAGGTTGTCTGTGTCTTGGCAAACAAGAGTCACGGGCTTTCATTGCAAATGCTTAGAGCCAGCAAAAGTAGCACATTGTAGCCCATTAAACTCATGTCTCCATGAGCTTTTGGAAATAAAGTTTTATTGATTCACACACACACACACACACACACACACACATGCATGTCCACCTGTTGTCTCACAAGGAAAGTCAAGCTGGTGAACTGTGTGCCTGTGATGAATATGCTTGATCCTGAAGACAGACATTTCCTCATCCCTGAGGCCCAGCATGGGATCTTAGCCTCTCTCTGTATCTGCTTTCCTTCCTAAAAACTGAAGTGAGAACACTTGTAATAGTGAGTCTTAGGACCTGTGGAATATCTCAGAAGAGACTTTGAAAAGTTAAAGATACCAAACTGAGCATGGCGGTACACACCTGTAACCACGGTGCCCAGAAGGCTGAGTCAGGAGGATTACAAGTTCCATGCAAACCTGAGCTATGTAGGGAGATCCTGTCTCCAAAATGAAAGAAGAAAAAAGATGTATATGTCAATGTTAGTTCTGTACAAAGTGTTAAAAAGTGACCTGGAAGAAAAGCTGCAGTCTGCCTGGGATACAGAGAGGGCTCATCTCACATGCTGACACTCTGACCAGCAGCCTTGTAGAGAAAGTCATTTTTTTTTTTTAACTTAAGCTGAGGCAGTGGCTTAGAGAAGTTAAATCACTAGCCCAAAGATGTAACCAAAGGTTGTCTCTGGAACTCTAGCCAGGTGTTTAGGAACCTTGTGTGTCTTCCCATGCTCCATTCTGCTTTGCAGACCATGGTGACTTCTAGAGTCAAGGGGAGCTGGAGGCTGCTAGTGGATGGCAGGCAAAGCCGGCAGGGTGGGGGAGCTGAAGGGCATGCAGTTGGTGTCTTTGTTTCCCGTTTGGTTTCAGGCTGTGTGAATCTCTCTGCCTGCTGTTTCGCTTTGAGCTGGGTGTTCACGCACTTCTCGTGAAATCCAGCCTTCGCTTTGTTGGTTCAGACGTGAGCTGTCAAGAACCGCTGAGCCAGGCCCGTGGCTGGCCCCATCAAAGGCACTGGCCAGGCTAGAAAGCCCTGAGTCTCAAGCCAGCTGCCCACGGCTTCCTCCAGGCCAGGACGCAGCCGTCAATTCACCTTGTTTTGAGTTTCTCTTCGGTCTCCTTTCAAGTTTCCCTCGGGCGGACGTCCTTCACACAGCCTGCCTCCTCCTTCTGCTGTTGGGCAGCTATGTGACTCTGAGACAGCCTCAGCCCAGTGAGGAACTTCAGTCTAGAAGGACTAGGCTGTGCAAGGCCAGGCCTGGGCAGCTGTAGCTCTGGCCCCAAGGATGTGTTCTGGTTTTTGGCCTTCGTCAAAGGCAAGCCTCGGTTTACCCTTTGTAAATGGACAGATGGGATAAACCAGGAGGCTGGTCCAAGGCCATATTCAGGATGGGATTGACTCCTTCACATTTTTTAAGAGTGTAGACAGGCTCCATAGACTGACTAGTTTTCTTTGTGGAAAAAAAACAAAACAAAACAAACAAAAAAACCAGACTAGAACTCAGAAAGGCTAAAGAGTTATTCCAGGTCCCCTAAAGGTCAGCAGTCAAAGGATAGCTGGTAACTCCAGGGTGGTATCCAGGGACACTTCACAGGGACACTTCCCTCCCAAGTCATCTGTGATCTGAGATTTTTTTTGTAAACTAAACAAAGTGCTGAGAATGGAGCTTCATTAATGCTTATTACACCTTAGTTAAATGAATGGCAGTTTTCTGCACTCATCCTGGCAACCTGCCCAAACATCTGGACAGGGATGGGCAGGCCTGGCCCTCCAGACCCACGAGGAGCATTTGCGACAGCTAATGCTTGGAGCCTCAGGGTCCCCGGGGATGGACGTTGCCAATCCGGCTGTCTCCCAGGCTCGATTTACTTCCACAACACCTGCCTCCCAGAAGCAAGCTGCCTCTCCAGCCCAGGCCAGTGGAGCGTGGGAAATCACAACATGGAAGATGCCACGGTCACTGAGAGGAAATGACAAACATAGCAGGGAGCCCCAGGAGTCCCTGTGAGATTGCCACTTGAGGATAGCGACTTCCAGGGCTGAGTGATGGCATTAAACATGCAGAGCTCTTGGGGTCATCATGAGGGATGACAGTCCAGTGGTTAATCCAAGCTGGGGTGTCCCCAAAGCCCTCTGTCCCTGTGTGAGGCAACCTGGCTTAGGTCTAGACACCTGGGTGGACTTTGAATTTTTATGACCCCCTCTGCCCTGAACACCTTAGTACTGATAAAGCCAATTCTGCAGCAGCCAGAACATTCTTTCATGTGGTCTCTGGTACAGACCTCTTAGGATCTTAGGCAAGCCTCATGAAGCAACACAAGAGGCATGGGTCAAGGCTCAGATGTCCTGCTGAGGTGACTTCTGAGAGATCCAAAGAAGATGAGTCCCTTTCATTTATCCAGTCATTATCTCACTAGGCAGGCAAACGAAGTATAAGAGGAATTGCTAAATGGTCTTATCAATAAAAAAAAACCCAGAGCCAGATAGTTGGGTCAAAGCTGAAAGATCACAGAAGCAGAAAGAAGCCATCCATGTTCTTAGCGCTTGGAAATCCTCAGCCAAAGAGACCTAGCTCCTGTCTACTCATGCCTCTTTGCCTTTCTGTTCTGCATCTCACTTCCTCTCTCTGCCCTGCTATATCATTTCCACTTCCTGCCCAGCTCTGTTACTTCCTGTCTGTACAGACCTCCAGACCTTTATGGTTAACTATTGTTAAAATTCAAGGCATGTGCCACCATGCCTGGCTCTGTTCCCCATGTGGCCTTGAAGTCTCAGGATCTGTGCCTCCAAATGCTAGGACAAAAGGCGTGTGCTACCACTGCCTGACTTCTATGTTTACTATAGTGGCTGGCTTTTTCCTCTCTTTCTTCAGATTATCAACTGTCTCTCTTTAGCTCTTTATTCTTTGGTAATTTCATACATGTAAACAGTGCATTACGGTCATACCCATTCCCCATTTCCTCCCCACAACTTGCCTTAATTTTCACCATCGACATCTTCCAATTCCATATCCTTTTTGTCTTCAGACACCTTTGTTTCTACTAAATGCCTGTCATACCCATTGGTGTGAGGTCACCCACTGGAGCACTGACAATATACCTGTGGCCATAACTCTAAAAAAAATAGACTATCCTTTTCAGCCTCAATCAACTGCCAACAGCTAGTGGTGGGACCTCAGGAAGCCCTTCCCTCTCCAGGATGGAATCTTGACTGGTCTGACCTCATATGGGCTTTGCACAGGTAACCATAGCTTCTGTGAGTTCCTGTGTATAAGAGGCATGGCATGTCTAGAAGTTATCATTTTGGAGCACACCTTCCCTTTCACTGGCTCTTATTTTTTTCCTTATAATTTTTCCTTTATTATCTCCCTGTTTTCATATCCATCACTCAGATGCTCTCTTCAGCTGGGTTGGACAGATGTCTCTCTTACCTGACACCATGTGTTCAGAGTTCTAAGGGAATAGATGTGTGCCCTGGCTGGTGGCTGCCTCCATTCTGGGTCTGGAGCCTCTCTTGCCCCAAATTTCTTGGTTAATCTCACCACCCCTAAGCTACGCAGGGCTCCTCTACAGCAGGACATACCCACACTACATCCTCCAGGCTTCACTCCCATTCCCAAGGTGCTTCATCTTACTATGTGTGACTAAATCAATGTGTGACTAAGTCAATCTATAATCCAACATTTGTAGAATATGTTTCTCTCTGTGTGATGACTTTGTGTTGTATATGAAGGAAGTTGTCACATCTGAAAAATGTGTGGATATTATCCTGTCATTTGGAAGGTTAGAGCCTCCAAGGTTGACATACCCATCCTTCTTTTGGGGTATCCTTCAAAGCATCCATTCGTTATCAGAAGTAAGTGAAGGGCACTGGGATGGACATCCACAGTGGTGATGAGTTCCTTGAACCGACTTGACTCCCACCAGAGAAAAACCTGGGCAGCAATCTGATATCTATTTGACAGTGAATGCCACAAACAGTCAACGATGTTGAGGTGTTATTAAGGAAAACAGTGGCAGCCTTCTATGACAAATGGATAGGGCAGCAGTTGGGAGAGACGCAACAGGGTGATGATGCTGGGCAAAGCCTGAGTCAGTGAAAGAAATTTGGAAAGATTCACCAGCAACTTAAGCTAAGGATGGTGGTTTGAGGGAGAACTGTCACCCATAGTCTCAAATATTTGAACACTTGGTCCCCAGTTGGTGATGCTGTTTGGGGAGATTTGGGAGGTGCAGCCTTGCTGGAGAACATATGTCACTGGGAGCTGGCTTTGAGAGTTCATAGCCTAGGCTTACTTCCACTCTGTCTGCCTGGCATTTGCTGTTGAAGACATGATCTCTCAGCTTCCTGCTCCAGTCCCTAGGTGCCCTGTCTCCCTGATCATGATGGACTCTCCCTTTAGAACTATAAGCCCAAATAAACTCTTCTGTAAGTTGCCGTGGACATGGTAAAAGAGACACTAAGTTAGCATGTCTCCCTTCTCAGTGTCCAGGCAATGGCTAGCCAGGGGAAAGAAGAAGGCCACTGTGCCACTTTCCTTCCCCATTTGATTTCTTTTTGAGGTAGTTGGTGGGGATGGAGGTGAGGATGAGAGAAAGAGAGCTAACTCCATCTGTCTTTGTTTAACATTAAGATGAAATGTCTTCCCACCATGGTAAGACATGCTGACTATCACACTTAATTGCAGGAATCTTCTTTAAGTTTTGCTTTCAACATGCCACCCCCATTTCACACCTGTGTACGGTGTGCTTCAAATCACTGATGCAAAGATGGAGGGCAGATTTGTAAAGGTAAGAAACTTCATACTAGGACTCCAGAGGTCCTTAGGGGAGGTCTGGAGACATCATTTCTCCAGCTTCAACCCATGAGAAAAGCATCTGTCAGTGAAGAGCCACAGATGACCATCAGCACACAACAGTCTCAGGCTCTGTCTGGAATTGGTGTTCCAGTCTGTTCAGTCCATAATCCCCCATGCTGTGTGGATGAGTTCCATTTTCTCCATCATCCAGAATAATAGTAGCTTCCACTGTGAGGTGCTTCCCAAGTCCTGTACAAACATACCCATATAAAGCAAAGCTGTAGCTCTAACATAGGTTGAGACACCAGAGCTCAGTCACCAAAATCATAGCAGCATCTGAGTTCAAATTTTCCTAAATTTCTAGTGAGCTGTGGTGGCATTTATTTCACATTTCATACCTTGTTTACATACTATAATTTTATTCTTTAAAACCGATACATCCTAATTACATAAATGTGTTGTGGGTACAATATGAACTTCCCATGTATGTGTACATTGTAGATGGCCATGTCAAAATGATGAACATGTTGATCACATCTGATATTTCTCATTTCCATTCTTCCTCTGATATTTATCAAGTGCCTAATATCTAAAATGGGTGCATCACAGAGTCCATCAAATCACTAACTGCAAGTTTTAAGAGGAGTGAGTCACTTCTCCATACCTGAGACTTTAGATTTCACAGGGCACCACCTGAGAAAATCAGCCATGGGGATGGGCAGGTGGCTCAGTGGATAAGATCATTTGCTCTGAAAATGGGAAGGACCAAGTTCAGATCCCTAGCATCCACATAAAAGCTGGGCAAAGCTGCATATATGCCTTTAACTATAGCATTAGGGGTGGAGTCATATGGACCCTGAGAGCTCCCTGGCCAGCCAGCTAAAGCAGTGAGGTCCAAGTAGAGCAGGAGACCTTGCTTCAAGGAAGAAGGTGAGTCACAATTAGTGAAGATACATGATAATTTGCTGTGGCCTTCACATGTGTGTGAATAGGTGTGTACATCCATTTACTCATGCTCATGTAACACACACACACAAACTAACACATACAACACACAACAAACACTCACAAAGAGAAAGGGGAGAAAAGCCACTCACGCACACTCCTTGATTCTAAAAATGTGGTCTGTGTCAGTACTCTACACTTGTTTAACTTGAAAGTCCTATATATAAGCATCAACATCTCAATATTAGAGATGTCTTCCCTTCAGGTCAAATTCAGTGGTATAGCAGAGGGAGATGCAGTACCCCAAGAGTATGTTACTGAGCCTTACTCAATTGTCAATCAGCCTATTGTACCACCAATGGGAGCCCCTCATCTTTCTGAAGGTCTGGACTATCACCCCTAACAGGAAAAAGCAATAACTGTTAATAAAGTAATATTGTCAGTGATAATGACAACTGTTAGTAATTAGTCACCACACACTGCTTTGAGGATGAAGGTCCTGGTGTCACAATGCTTTGCCATTGCTGGGCCCTCTGTGAATTAGGCAAGGGCAGATCTCAGCCTTGTCACATTGATTAAATCAACTTATTAATATAAAACAAAACCAGACACACAATGCCTGTTGGAAATTGCCATATATATTTACTTCGCATCATAGCCATTTCCATCTGTCGAGTGGGAAGCCAGTTATCTATCTCACATCTCATATCGAGATAATTTAATGTGGTCTATTTAATATTAGTATCTTGTTTTATGATTCATTTTCTAGTCAACTCTATTCAGACACATTATTTTCTAGAAGTAATAATTACAATGATTTGAATATAAAATACAGTATACGTGTATTGTGGGTTTCCTTCTAAGAGGCTGTCTTCCACTTGCGGGTTTAATTGCTGTCACTGGCTTGAATTTATAAGGCTACAATACTGGAAGGTGAAATCTCTGTGCATCCGCAGCCTCATACTTCAAAGGATTTAGAGTCTCGAGAAAGTCTACCTCTAAAAACAAATCATCGGGAGTTAATATACTGCCTCCCATCTGAACTTCCATCATGTCTCTAGATACAAAGGCCCATGTTCAAGGTAGAGGCTTCATATTAGATTCTGCTCTGAGGAAATCAACAGAGCAGGGATTACGATGCCAAAAGCTATGGGGTTTCCACAGCGCTGAAGGGGATTGTCTATGTAATCCAGCTGCCTTCCCTCATCAAAGCAAGGCTGCCTTTCAGAGTATCCTTACTAGGCAAATCTCCAGAATCCGCTTGACTGCTCAGAGGAGCAGGGAACTCATTACTTAATGTGGAAAGTCAGCCCATGACTGCTTAGGTCCCACTGTGTTGCCCTGTGAAGTGGAGGGAGTGTGACTTGGCAGTAGGGATCTGTGTGGGACCTGCCCTTGGACACTTACCTGGCTGCGTCATCTTCAGCAATTTGTCCCACTTTTCCAAACTGTGCCAAAGATCCCTTAATGGTAACATGAGGGGAATTTATTTCTCTAAGAAGGCTGGGAAAGTGAGACAAGAAGGTGAACATGAGGTTCCAGGGTGGCTTCACATGTACCAACCCAGTGTTACCTGCCCGCTCTCTACTCCCCATTCAGGTCCTCATGCTTGCCTAGCAAGAACTTCAAGGTCTGAGCTACATCCCCAACTCCAGTGACCTCTATTTTAATTTAGAAAGTAGGCCATTCATATGTATGGCTCACTTCTCTAAATTCCAGCTTTAGACCCTCAATCTACAGCTAGTATTGTAGGGCAGCCTTTTCAGAGGTGTCAATGGGCACACTATGCATCTTGGGGTGGTTGGAATCCCAGTGTAGCACATCCTCTGCTGGCTGAACAGGATGTCACACCTGGAAGAAAAATTATTCTTCTCCCTACAGCAGCTACCAACAGCCAATAGCTAGCTACTCATTTTGGGGTGGGACTTCATTAGAACCTCCCCACTCTATGATGGAAAGTCAGCTGGCTAGATCTTGTGTTGGTCTTATGCAGGCAACTACAGTTATTGTGAATTCATGAATGCAATAGCCCTGCCCCCCTGCCCTATCATGCCCAGAAGACATTATTTTCTATCTACCCTTCTTGACTGCTCCAAGAACTTCATGACTCAGTGAGGATGGTCAGCCTCTGACTGAACAAGTTCTATTGTTCAGAAACAGCCACTGTGAGTTGGAAGGAATGTAACTTGGACATCAGGAGATAATAAGTTCGAGCTTGCCTCTGCTGCTTATCTGCCATGTCATTTGGGACAAGTGGTGTTGTCATAGGACTCTATGTAATATTGGCATCCTTGCATTTTGGGTTTTGATCATAGACCTTCGTGTCTGATGGCCATGGACATGTGACTTAATGCCATTCAGTGTCCTCATCTTACCATAAAGATTATGGTGGGGCCTTCCTCACACAGCATGCACCAGTGCTTGACAGCTTCTAATCCATCACTGTCAACTTCCTTGTTGTTTGAATGTTCCCATTGCTGAGACCAAACGCCAGAGACAAGCTACTTCAATGAGGAAGGATGTGTTTTGTTGAGCAGTTTCCATTGCTGTGGATCTGAAATGGCAGCTCCTATGTCCCATTTGAATTAGATGCTGAGGAGATAAGAGAACATGGCAGGAAAGGAGCAAGTACAAGAAGAGGCAGTAAGTTTTGACAGTAAAGGATGGGGAAGGACATGCAGAGGAAGGTGCAGTAAGATCTGACATCACACAGTCCACATAGCCCAGCAGGAAGCATGAAGAAGAGAGGTGGAACCTCATGAACAGAGCTTCACTAATGGGAAGCTGGGCAGGATCTGTGGTAGGAGATCAGATGGAGACAGAAAGTGGAAAGGAAGGAAGAAGAAGCACCTTGGGTTCTGCTGTGAAGCCAAAAGAGGTAATGAAGGCTTCCATGGGAAAGATACAAGGAAAGTGGGGACCAAATTTTGTGGAAATCTCTCCAGCAAAGCTGTGGATAATGGATCAGAAGGGAATATGAATCCTATAGACCACTTTTATAAACCTGGAGGTCAAGAGTACCAGCATCAAAGCAAGTGTCTGTTTGGATGGGAAAAGAAGGCTCCACAGAAATGGCCGTGGTAGACTCCATAGAATTGACTCTGTATCAGCCAGTTGAAGTCATGCAAGAGTAACAAGCAATCCCCAAGTCATAGTTTTGCCAGGAACCTGTTTTGTGGTCAACTCAGGAGTCACAGAGAGTCAGTGGTTCTGCAGAACTGCCTCCTCATGGAGTGTTGTAGAAGAGGAAAGAGAAATTGCAGAGCCAAGCCAGGATTCTAGCATTTCCATGCAGTACACATCACCTCTGCTGACATGTGACTAGCCAAAGCAAGTCACATGATGAACAGTGATATCACTGTGGCAGGAGATGTTGGAGACAAAACATTCCCACAATGATTCATTCTGTGGTCACCTGCCTGCTTGGTTCCAAGTGACCTTTTCACTCATACAGGCACACACACCCCTTCACAAGAGAAGAAAGTTCCAAAGCCCTACTCAATCTCAAGATCCACCACCCCATAATAATCACAGGACCCAGCCATAGCGCTGTCTGACTCATATCCAGTGAGACAAAATCCAGGTTCATTGTAATTCAATGTTCCTATGCAAAAGCAGTGAGGTCCTTATTGAGAAGAGACAGCCAATGGCCTGGGCACTCAGTGGCCATAGGGATATAGAAGCCTTCTGAATAGAAGTGGTGACCTTCTACCCTGGAGCCTGGTGTATGGTTTTGTGTCCAGGTTCTCCTCTGTGGGAACATCTAAGACCATCTCTACTTACAGCTCCCAAGAGGGTGAAGTCAGATCCAAAGTGTGGAATGAGATGATGTCAATGGAGAATACACTTCCCTGGGACCATAGTAATCTATGTCTGAGGGCTGGGGATATACCCTTCCCTCTGATGTTGCATTGAATTCTGTTTGTGACTTTGAGCTTTCGTTTGGACATTGAGATGGCTTAAGAGCTCCATCCAATATCATTGTGGGTGCTGACAGGAATTTTGGGTGATGGGAATGGGATGCCAGTTTGGGAAGAGTTGCAAATCCACAGAAGGAAAGGATAGGCTGGTGTTGGGAGCTGGATGTATTATGTCCATTAGCAGCCAGTTAATTTGAAGCTTGAAAACTGGATGTATAGCAGTCGGGATGTGCCGGCTTTAATAGCTTGTCTCTCCCCCCGTCTGCCCAACTTTGACTGGACCTGTTGCTGAGTGATATGATTACCACGGTGTGCACCCTCTGGCATTATTTTGAAAAAGCGAATCCCTAATCCCTGCTTAATTTTATGAACTGTCAAAACGATTCTAAATATCTGCTCTGTTTGCATTTTCACCTCGGGACAGGAGTCCAGAGGTACAGATTGGGTGTACAAGAGTGGTCTGGAGGCAATTTTCATCTCTTAATGCCTGTAGCGGGAGAGGCTGGCTTGTCATAATCACCAGATCATCTCTAAAGATCACTGTGTTGTACCTGCAAATGGTTCTGCAGGAAAATGCAAAAGATACAGGAACTGAATTGATGAGAGGTGGGGAATGATTGCTCTTCCTAATCCCTGGTGGGGGTGGGGCATCTTACAAAGACAAACGCTGGTTGCTTCTGTTCTGTGCTCTTTGGAATGCAGGGTAGGAGAGGCCCACTTGCTAGCCCCTGGTGTTCTCCAACCTCTGAGGGAGGTACACCATGCTAGGACAGCAGAGCTGCCGCAGGTCATTTCAAAGCAGGTCCTGAAGAGGTGGGACTCCAGCCCAGCAAGGGTTAACAGAGTGTTGTCCCTTCAAAATGTGGGATTAGACAATGCAGAGAGAGGGAAGGCTGCAGCAATGTCTCTCTGAAAGGAGAGAACATTCCTCTCCTCCTACACTCAACCCCCACCTCCCCCTCCCTACAGTGGACTGGGAAGGAAGATCAAGAGGAGATGAGGATGTGAATGGTCCAAAGGGCATGCTGTCCCTGGCCTGACCTCCATGTATACATCTGAGGGAGGATGAAAGTCCACTGATGCCAAGAAAAAATGCCTCCAGCAGCTCTGGAGACAGAAAGACCGAGCCCTTGCCTGGCTACTTGGGATCCTGCTGTCTCTGCCTCTATCTCTGTCCCTGCCTCTCTGTCTCTCTATCTCTCTCTATCTCAATTTTTATGTAGCTCCAGCTCTGTCTCTCTCTCTCTGTCTCTCTCTGTCTCTCTGTCTCTGTCTCTGTCTCTGTCTGTCTGTCTCTCTCTCTCTCTCTCTCCCTTTCTCTCTCTCTCTCCCTCCTTCCCTCATTTATTTTCTTTCATATGTGTGCTTGCTTGTGTGTGCATGTGCATTTGTGCATGCATGGAGGCCAGAGGTCCACTTAGGTGTCTTCTCCAGTCACTCCCCATACACTGAACCTAACATTGACCCATTTGTCTACAGTGACTGCAGACAGACAGACGGACCCTCTGTCTCTGTAGTTTCTTAGTGCTGAGATTACAGGGGTGCAACTCTGCACCCAGCTTTTTACGTCAGTGCTGGGGAATCACACTTTGCTGCCTGAACAATCTCCGCTTTCCTCTTAGTCCTCACTATTGCTCAAAGATGGCATGAAAGAGGGGAGGGGGGCAGGGCCACTCTGGCTTCTTCATTGTCCTGCTTCTCCCAGCTCCTGGGAAGAGAAGGTGTACAATCGGGTAAGGGAAGGTTGTGTATCTGGAGAGAATTCCACCTTCTCCCCCAAAACAAAGCCTGTGATTTAAGAGTGAAAGAGTACTGCGAAACGTTCTAGACATGGAAACTGCTGATGACAGAGAAAACGGAGAAGTGATTAGAAATCCTACCTGTCCTTTGTGCTTAGGATGCCAAATATCAGGACTTGAGGGTCATTATTCTTTCTAAAGACTGATAGTGAGGTCTGAGTTCAATGTACTCAGACTTTAGTTTATGTACTTAGAAACTACTGCAGTAGGGCTGGAGAGATGCATCAGCAGGTATGAGCACTGGTTGCTCTCTTCCAGAGGATCTGGGTTCAATTCCCAGCATTTGCAACTCCATTTCCAAGGACCTGACACCCTCTTCTGGCCTCTGCAGACACCTAGCATGCACAGATATAGATGTGAACAAGGCAAAAAACAATTAAATATTACAGTAGGTTTCTAAAGAGTCATCTTTCATCCTACTCCTTAAAGAAAATCTGGCCCACCTGCAGTCCTGATGAGCCAAGTATTCCAAATTCAATCCTCCTCACAGGATTCCCTGAAGGGTGATAATCCTTGGGCAGGAAACACGGCGAGGTGGGCACATCTTCAGACTTGGGCTGATCCCTCAGGTTCCCACCCCCCCTCATTCCGCTTGGTGTTTTTATTTGCTTCATTTTGTTTTCATTTAAAATATCATTACATCATTTCCCCCATTCCCTTTCCTCCCTCCACCCTCTCCCATATTTCCCCCTTTTGGAATGCTTTGAATATGTCCAGTCTCTGACTGTTCACCAGCACTCTGTGGAGTGATTTTTGAGAGTAAAATTTCCCTGGGTGGAGGTAATGTTGGCGCCAAACAATCAGAAGTTAAGGGTTTTCAGAGAAAGTTGGTGGAATAAATGCTCTCACCCTTTGTGTTTTTAGGCCCTGCAATTTGTTGACTGCAGAACAGACCTTCCTCTGTGGATGCACTTTCACAGGAAGGACATTTTTGTGTCACTTTAACATGAGTGCAAATGTACAGCCACTGTTTTAAAGGCTGGATAATATCCATGGTGGTTACTTATAGCTGTTTTAAAATCTCGTCATTTACAAAAATGCTTTTAATACACAGTACTTTGCGCCAACAGTGTGGTTTAATGTTTTTTATTGACTAATAAAACATCTTAAATAACATTTAATATTTAGTCATGCTAATAACAGTTAACAGCTTACACATATTAAAGGAATAAATGACGTGAGTGTTCCCATAAACCAGATACCTGTAGTTGTCTTATATAACCCGGCTCCATTCTGAACAATACCTAAGGGGTAGTTTTTGTCTCCATGCAATAGATAAAGAAGAAAACCTTAGAGAGAGAAAGGAGTGATTAGGCTGTGGTCACACACCTAGTCAATGACAGAGGCAGAGCACATAGCCTGGGTCTTCAGTAATATTTACAGCGCCCATCTTAGCCAGACAAAAGAAAATAAATACCAGTCACTTGGAATTGATAGGGCCCTTCTAAGACAGGGCTTGCAAACTCTCCCTCTTGGTTCATAGAACAGATTACTGCTTTGAGGTCCAAACAGGTATTCTGGATAGTGAACACTTAGGTTTGCTATGAAATCCAAGGAGGAAAGATTAAAAACCCAAACAGTCTGTAGTGTGAGGAGAACACAAATTCTCTTTAGAAGAAGCCAAACTCTTTTTTCTCAAAGAAGGCATTTTTACATCATCACTTGGAAACATGTGTGTGAACTGGGGACTGCGGGAGATGCAGGGGGAACATATGGGCCTATTAATCATGAAATATTGATCACGGATTGAAACAGTGAAACAGGTTCCCTGACACATGGGTTTGGTTGGTTGGTCCAAAGTGTTCAGTCAAGTACCTTGGAGCCCTGTTAGCATTCATCCCCTTCCCTCCTTTTGTTAGCAGGTTGGTGCTCACCCAATGCACATATCTTCAGACTCATGAATTATTAATCAAAGGAGCTAAAAAGTCAATCCAATCTGGTTAGATAGAGTAGTTCTTATGACTTCCAAATTTTTAAATAATGAATGGTTCGTCACCTCCCCAGTGGATGCCAAGCAAGGTGACTGTCTAGAATCAAAACTCCCCCAGGGAACAGAAGCAACATGGTCATGAAAAAAGCCATTCTTAACAATAACAAGTCTATATTGTTGTATCACTGTGGCCACTCTCAAGAGAGATCATTCTGTGATGAGAAAGAGAGGCACCTTGAAAACTGAAGGTCTCTATGGGATCAAACAGGGCCAGAAAAGTTGTCTTGATAAGAGGACTACACTTCCACCAACACGCTGTTAAAAACAGTAATTAATACAGAAAGTCTGTATTATTTCTTGGGAAGAAAATCACACTTTTAAATACTTCTTACATTGGGGAACCCTCTGATCCATATTCATCATGGGCAGAAACTTCAGCACAGGAACACAGAGAAACCCTGTCTTGAAAACCAAAAACAACAACAACAACAAAATACAGAGGTGTGGAAGTACAAGGGAGAAAATTTGAGAAGAGGAGGATGGGATGAGAAGATATTAATGTGATTAAATGACATTAAATACATTTCAACTTAGTAAGGGCGAAAATACATGGTGTACTAGGTATTGTCCTGATGATAGTAAACAGGGGGATTCTAAGCCAAGGGAAAGTTGTTTGGTAAAGACAGAAAGACAAACCTTGGAGTCACTGGCTATATCAGGATGGGAAAACAGTAGAGAAAATGGTGGAAATAGGATTAAAGAAATAAATGGAATTATCAAGTACAAATGAGTAGCAGGTTCATTGGTCAAGACACACTGGTCCCCAGTCAAAACTTGTTTGTAGTTTTATCACTAGTTTATTATTTTACTTGTATGAGTGACTTGGCTGCATGTATGTCTGCATGCATGTCTGTCACATGTGTGTCTGGTGCCTGAGGAAACCAGAAGAGACCATTGGGTCCCTTGGTACTGGAGATGGTTGCCAGCCACCATACAGGTGCTGGGATTGAATCCAGGCCCTCTAGAAGATCAGCCAGTGCTCTTAACTGCTGGGCCATCTCTCTAGTCCCTACAAAATGGGGTGAGAAATCTCTGTGGTCTGCACTGAGTCAGAAGAGCCTCCTGTGCCTCTAGGTGGGAGCCCAAGTAAGGATGAGAAGCAGGTGGGGCTGGGAAGCTCATCACTTGCTGATGCTCGTGATGATTGATGTGTCTGTTCCATTCTGACACTTGCCCAACAGAGTTCCAAGTCCTTCCACAATCTCCAATCCCCGCAGTTGAAATCACTGGCTGTCTTTGGGGTCCTGTCCTGTCTGTTTGGCTTAGTGACTGTGCCAGCCTTGGGGTAGATGTCTATAGAAGTAGTGGTGGAAAACAGCAAGCAGAGTGGACCTGTCATGTTAACCACGTGTCTGCGCTAAAACTAATTGAGTAACTCAGTTAAACTGCTCAAATGCACACAGATTAATAATAAGCCCAAAGGCCAATTATTTCTTACTGCTTCCTATATAAGCACTGCTATATAAAACACTAGTTACCTGGTGATGCTGTATTCCAGACAAGCAACATATTTTTATGTACCTCCACATCCCAAACATTATGTGAGATACACTGAGCAAAAAACCAAGTTACTTGGTTTTCTGAAATTTTGACTGAACAAGGCATCTTACGTGTTTCTTTTGCAATCTTAACCAGAAATGCAAACTGAAATCGCGGGCTATTACCCTGCTGGGAAATTGTCCCCAGTAGACAAAAATCTTAACAAGAGTGCACTCCACACTGCCGCTTTACATTATCCTCCTCCCTCCCTGGCCCCTGACCTTCCTTTCTAGTTTCCCCGGGCAGCTACTTCTGCAGATATGCTACCCATGTGGGTATAAACTGAACCAGACCCTTCCCAGCTCACTTGACATGCGCCCTAAACACCGGTCTCTTATTAGAATATTATGTATACTGCATGCCTGCTATTGGAAAGTCTAGAACTGATTGTAAAGCAGAGCAGGATATGTGTAGGTTATATGCAAATGTTTCATTTTTTTATGAGGGAACTGAGGACTTCCTGGAATCAGTCCCCATGGGTACTGAGAAAATACTGCACACCCATTGGTCAACATTGAGTTTCTATCCACCCATTCCTCCTTCTGAAACCCAGTTCCTGGAAGAACAGTCCATTGATTCTGGCAGAGGCAACATCTTGCTAGGAGTCTTTCTAACAAATGTCCTGTTTTGAAGAAGGTGATTCTGCACCTCAGAGAGGCTGAGGGGCAACCTTCTGAGCCGTTGGGTGTGTACACATATCACAGACACTGGGCCCTGTGATGTATAACAAGAGCGCCCTGTAGATTAGATGTGCTGTCCAGACTCTCTCCTTTTGCCATTTCTTTGTTTCACTTCTCACAGAACATAGACCCCCTCTTGTGCCAGCTCACACTCTTCTCTCTGCTGCCATCAGAGGTGTGGGCCCTGTCACTCCTGTCACCTGCTCAAAGCCTGGGTGGCCTCCTCCTCCTCTTCCTCCCCCTCCTCCTCCTCCTCCTCCTCCTCCTCCTCCTCCTCCTCCTCCTCCTTCTTCTCTCTCTCTCTCTCTCTCTCTCTCTCTCTCTCTCTCTCTCTCTCTCTCTCTCCCTCTCCCTCCTGGCTGCCTTACCTTCCAACCCTTGGGTCTGTGACCGCAGGGGTGAGCTGCTGGCCTCTGAGTGCCACTTTCTCAGCGGGGCACTTCCTCCCCTGAAAGCTGCTTTGGTGAATTGTTTATCTCTCACAAGGATAGCAAGAAAGATTCTATCAGTGAAACTCTATCTGTCTGGGCACAGATGTCTGCCTCCCTGGCAGCCTCCCCTTCGCCCCGCTGTGCCTTACCAGCCTCGGGTCTTCCTCCTCCCCCACCTCTCCCCTGCCCCACCCCAGCCTTCTGCAGCCAGGGAAGGGAAACAGTGGGGCCTACCGAGCATGAGCTGCCTCTGGGAGACTAGGAACTGCCAGAAACGACAAGCTTCATGTCTTCCAGCAACTGTTATCATGGGTCATATTAGGAGGGGACAGGAGGCAGGACACAGGAACCCAGATGGCAATCTAGATAGCAACTTTTTGGAGGATGCAGAGGCAAATGCTAATCTAAAATGCCCAGAGCAAGCGGCCCTTGTGCTGTCCTCTAGAACTTTCTGCAGTGAAGGTAATGTGCAATTGGTTGGGCTATATGCCATCCGCTAACTCACAGCCCTGTGGGTGCAGTGACCTTGCGAGATGCAACAAAAAAGGAAGGCTGCAACATTTAATTTTATTTTAGTTCATTGATATTTGAATGGGCTGGCGAATTAGCACAGTTTCAGACACTGGCTGATGACCATAGGTCATGCCTCTGATACACTTACTTCTTTCTGACCACTACTGGGGCCAAAAGCCTTCATTGGCTGGCTACTTCTGAATCCTGTTGTTCGGCTTTGCTGTCCTCAGATGCAATGAATAACCTTTACCATGCCTTCTCTTTTAGAGTCTCTATGGCATGGGCTGAGCTTGCTGAAGCCTAACAGTGCCTTGGCAGGATGGAGCTGGCAAGGGGTGTCGGTGAGCTCATTTCTCTTAGGGGAGGTGTTTGCCCATATGCAAGGCTCCAAAGAGATGCAACAATCCTTGATGCTGTTGGGTGGCTATGACTGTTTCATGACTATGTGTGAAGAGGTGTCCCAGAACCATGCATGGGGACATTTTGATGTCCGAAGAACCCAAATTTCAATGTCTAAGTCATCAGATTACTCTGTATAGTGACACCCATCTTCATATTCCATTTCCTTACCTGAAGTGTTATCGGGTGGGAATAATAGGAGGTTCTGTGTATCCGGTGCCAGGCATCATGCTCAGGGTACCAATAAATGCCTGTCCCTACCCTTCCCCTTAGACCACAACCACTGCTTTGGATACAAAATTTAGGAGGAATGACATCCTTCAGATGCCTGGTGGAGGGCTATTTTGTCTGATTCAGGCTCCTATGGTGTTTGATGAAATTTTAACTGTTTCAAACCCCTGTCAAATGCTGTGACATTTCTAGACTTAAATCACTCAGCTCCACTGAGTTTCTTTACATGTAGCAAGCAAAGTTTCCATCTTTTAAGGAAAGGGGCTTTTAAAATCATATTTAAAAGACCTTAAAAGGCTTCCTAGACATCAAAAAGCCCTAAAAATAGTATTTTGATGATCTAGTTGTTAGCAAATCAGGAACATGTGGGTACAATTTTAATCAGTCAGCCTGACTCTTTCGATCCCAGGATGGGACAGAGGCTTTAGCCCAACACATTTGAGGTTTTACTGAACTTGGAGCATTTGAGAAATGCTTT
Source organism: Onychomys torridus (assembly GCF_903995425.1). Taxonomy (NCBI): domain Eukaryota; kingdom Metazoa; phylum Chordata; class Mammalia; order Rodentia; family Cricetidae; genus Onychomys; species Onychomys torridus. The sequence continues at coordinate 74,351,212 of NC_050456.1, read as the reverse complement.
GTGACATGGGACAGGGTTCAGATGGAGTGGAGCATACCCAGCCTGATCCTTTGTAAATGCAGAAGGGAATTTGAGTCAAGAAGGGACTGGTATCTGTCCCCAGGTCTTGTTTGGAACAATCTACCCCCCTCCCTGTGATGCCAAGGCCCTAGCATCCCTGCCTGGTCCCTGGAAGCTGGGAGGGGATCCCTGTTACCAACAAGATGGAGATCCACGGGTGACTTGGTGGCTTCAGTTCCACAGAGAAGACAGAGCAATGGGACAGCTGCCCCCATCCACAGGTACTAAGAATGATTTCCTCAGGCTGGGCCAAGGGACGCACTCAGGAGGGATTCAGAGACCACAGACTCTTCACACACCCAGAAGCAGGAACACACAGAGAGGTAACACACACACACACACACACACACACACACACACACACACACACACACGCCCTGAGGAGAAAGAAGAATCAGGGAATGTGTTGGCATATGGCCAGCACTGACACATTCTCTCTTTCCTTATGCTTCAGGCCTTGCTGTCCCTAGCATTCTTCCAGGGAATTCAAGTCAGCAAGCTAAGCTTCCCCCCTTCCCCTCCCCTCCCTTCCCTTCCCCTCCACTCCCATCCCCTCCTCTCCACTCCCATCCCCTCCTGTCCTCTCTTCTCCTCTACCCCTGCTTCTCCTCATCTTTCTTTCAATCACTGGTTCTTTGCTCCCTCCCCTCTCCTTGCTGGTGCTCCCCCCTTCTCTCCACTGTTTTCTTCCTTCTCTACTCTTTCCCCCTCGTTCAGATGTCTTGTTCTCTTCCTGCTCACTCTTCTCTTCTCCCTCTTCCTGGCATCTTGAGGGTACACCTAAGCTCCTCAGCACTTCCTGTTCAAATAAGACACCAATGTCCTCTATCTGCCTGCTCAAATGAAGCTACCATTGACTTGCTCTGGACCTCCGCAGTTGGAAGCAGGCTGCTCCATCAGCGGTTGATCCCTGACCCCCCACCCTGAGCACAATAGGGAGTCAGGAGTTCTCAGGGGGTAAAACCACCTGTGCAGCTCCAGCTGTGAGGCCAAACAGCTGGACCTGGTACTTGAGGTGAAACTTCCAGTGCCTGGCTTGAGGCCTGAGGATGGTGCGGGGGGTGGGGGGGGGTGGGGGGGGTGGGAGGGGGCATGGGGGGGATAGGAGGGGAGTAGGAGGGTAGGGGGTAGGGGAGGTTGAGCTCAGAATGGTCCCTCTGGGGTTGTGCATGCCTTATCCATCACAAATTGATCCCAGGGCTATGTTGGTATCAAGAGCATCTCTGGCCTCAGCTGGCATCCTGGGCACTCACAGCTCCAGTAACTGTCAGTAAGAACAGGTTTTTCAGGGACTTCAAGGGAATTCATTTCCTGAAGGGGAATTTGCTTTTACCTTTAAACTTTGTTTTATTTTTAATTTAAATTATTTTAAATTGATTCTTAAAAACATTACCATGTAACAGTTCCACATGGGTACAAAATAAGTAGTTTAAACTGGGTTAAATTGTGCTTCTTTGAATATTTTTAATTTTTATGAACACATTCAAATTAGTACATCAGCTTCCCTCTCTCTCTCTCTCTCTCTCTCTCTCTCTCTCTGTGGTGTGTGTGTGTGTGTGTGTGTGTATGTGGTATGTGTGTATGTGTGTATGTGTGTGTGTGTGGTGTGTTTGTGTGTGTGTGGTGTGTGTATGTGGTGTGTGTATGTGGTGTGTGTGTATGTGTGTGTGTGTGGTGTGTGTGTGTGTGTGGTGTGTGTGTGTGGTGTGTGTATGTGGTGTGTGTGTGTGGTGTGTGTATGTGGTGTGTGTATGTGGTGTGTGTGTATGTGTGTGTGTGGTGTGTTTGTGTGTGTGTGGTGTGTGTGTGTGGTGTGTGTATGTGGTGTGTGTATGTGGTGTGTGTGTATGTGTGTGTATGTGGTGTGTATGTGTGTGTATGTGGTGTGTATGTGTGTGTGTGTTTGTGTGTGTGTGTGTGTGTGGTGTGTGTGTGTGTGTGTGTGTGTGTGGTGTGTGTGTGTGTGTATGTGTGTGTGTGTGTGTGGTGTGGTGTGTGTGTGTGTGTGTGTGTGTGTGTGTGGTGTGTGTGTGTGTGTGTTGTGTGTGTGTGTGTGTGTGTGGTGTGTGTGGTGTGTGTGTGTGTGTTTGTGTATGTGGTGTGTGTGTATGTGGTGTGTGTGTGTGTGTGTGTGTGTGTGTGTGTGTGTGTGTCCAGGGGCAGGGACTTAGTCCAGTACAGCCTTTAAATTGTTAGTCAGTGAAGGCTGCACTTGAACCCTTCATCCTCTTGCCTGTCTTTTTCCAGTGTTTTGAGATCATAGGCCTAGCTTAAGCTCTGTACAATTTACAGTATGGGGCAGAAAAGATGGGTCAGTGGTTAAGGGCACTGACTGCTCTTCCAAAGGATCTGTGTTCTGAGCACCCACAAGGCAGCTCACAACTGCCTATAAATCCATTTCCAGAGGGTTCCATGCCCTCTTCTGGCCTTTGTGGGAACCAGACATGAACATTGTGCATAGACATACATGCAGAAAAACAGACATACACATAAAATAATAATAAATACAATCTTAAAACCACCAGTATAGCACAGTTTTCTGTAGGCACACTTGGTAGTTCTTACTCCCAGCTACATGTGAGTTAGCTCCCACTGACCCAGCTCCCCTCATCTGCCCCTCCCTCCACAGCTCCTAACCCCTGAGAAGGGCCACTCACTCCCCTCTCTGCTTCTGTGAGATCAATCCTTTTAGATCCTGTATGTGGGTGAGGTCACAGGGTGGTAATTGTCTTCTTCTTCTTTTTCTTCTTCTTCTTTTTTTTTTTGTTTAGCTGAGGATCGAACCCAGGGCCTAGTGCTCTATCACTGAGCTAAATCCTCAACCCCCGGTGACCGTCTTCTTATGGCTGCCTCATTTCCTACAGGTCTGTCCTTGTGGCCCTTACAGTGGGGTAGACTTACAGAGAACTGGTTCCCTCAGATTCATTTGATGGGCTGAAAAAGGCCCTGACTGAGTAACACACCACATGAGCATATCACCACTGTCGAGTGTGGGATGGGCCGCGTCTCTCTTGGCTGATCATTGTAGGGGTACAAGTGTGGGAACCAACACAGGATACTGGGTTTGGTCCAACCCTCAGAGTATCCCTGGCAACATGAGAAAGACCTGGGGAACTATGGGTGTAGTTTGCCAAAGCCCGTCCTGCTGGAGGTGACCTATGAGCCCTGGACTCCTGATAGTGTGGCAGAATGACGCAATGGGAGGTCCTAGCACAGATGCAGGTGCTTGTTGCTGAGTTCTCCCCATCACAGTAAGTACTGTACTCAGTACTCTCCTGCCTCCCCACTTCTCCTGGAGAACTGTGTGCTCAACTCAGGCTCAGGCACCAACACTTCCTCTTCATAGAGGAGAAAATAGAACTTCCCCAGGGAGTGCGGACCCTTAGGACTTGGGGCAGGAGGATTAGGAGGAGGCAGTGGCCACAGGACCTCAAGCAGCAGCTTGTCCTGAGATGGGGGGGAAAGGTATGAAATGAATTGCCATCTCTAATTAACAATACAGACTGTTTTTTTTTTTTTTTTTTTTTTTTTTTTTTTTTTTTTTTTTTTTTTTTTTTAAGACTAGTGCTGTCAAAAGCAGACCCATGACTCGGCATTAATAATTGTTGCTGCTAATAATAACGATCATAGGGTGAGCAGTTATCGCAGTTCATTTTGGCCTCATTCATTTATCTTCATCTATATTTATTTATTTATTTCGTGTGTGGTGTTAGATTTGTGTGTAGTGCATGTATCTGTTACTGAGGGTGTGTGCAGGGGACTGAGCCTGTGTGCGGAGGCCTGATATTGATGTCAAAATTTTTTTGTTTTTCCCTCAGTGGCTCTCCACCTTTTTCTTTTTTGTTTGAGACATCCTATCCCTGAGCCGGAAGTTCCCCGAGTTGACTAGTGTGCTTGTCAGCCTGAGAAGCCTTGGTGGGTCCATTAAGCCAGCAGTGCCTCCGTCTCTGGTTCTATGGTCTGGGTATGAGACACCATCCTACACGTGAGCAAACTGATTAGCTGAGAAGAGTGATTTGTTCCAAAGAAATCCATGGCTACAGATCAGCCTCCTGACTCCATTCAAGGTTCCTCCTGCTGCATCCCAGCCCAGGCTGATGTGGAGAACACCAGGAGACACTTAGAGGTCTCATAGTTCCCAATTTTATCTATGGGAGGTCTCGATGTCGTTCATGTGTTTAGAATCAAGACCACAGTCACTGGGAAGTTGTCATGTCCAGTTCATGACAGACGTAAATGACAGACTGACTGATGACCCCTGTTATTTGTAGGTTGTCCTTGGAAGTTGAAAGTAAAATCCACCCACTCTCCTCCATTGAGACTGTGCTTTTGGGCTGCCATCTCCACAGGAGTGAGGTGGCTAACCTTCACCCTCTTGGGGTGGAGCAAGAACAGCAGAGGAGGAAACTCCCCCGCCTGCACTCAGGCCTCAGCTCTGGTTCTCACCAGGGCATCCTTGCTTACTCCTGTGATTCTCTACCAGCCTCTCTCCAAGGGACCTAGGATCCTCCTTTAGGGCCACGGAAAGCATTTTTCTTAATGGATTCACAACTTCTAATCAAATCCTGGAAAGGGATCTGCCTGGACTCTGCTGTATATGGCCAGGCACAGATCATGTCCTCCAGTCTCTCATTTCTAGTCACTTACCCAAGTGGACCCCTGACTTCTGATCTGGGGCTCAACCCCTCTGCTCCCTCTGACCACCCATCCAACTTCAGCAATTTGCTGGCATCTTCCTAGCTTGCTTCTTCTACAGGACGGAGCCAAGTAGCACAGCCAGCAGATAATACACATACCGCATGTCATAGCACATGGGTGAGATCCTGCACAAACAGCCTAGGACAGGACACAGGCACACAGCCTCTAATCAGTGTGACCACATACGTGAACTTATATATAAACAGTCCAAACTGAGTAAGTGTGTATCTGACAGTGCACAATAATATACAGCAAGCAAGTGCACAGACGACATCCAATCACAATTGTGTAACAAAACGAAAGCAGGAAGCTCCAATAGCACACAGGTGAATGAGCTCAGAGACTGCACTGAACCACACTCAGGGATGTGTGCACAGATGGCCTATGACAGTACACAGCAAGCCTGTGGGTGGGTAGCACATTATCCCACATGGGCGACTTGTGCAGAAGTAGGCCGTAACAGTTCACAGGTGCCGCGCTGAGGGCTGACTGTTTCCTCCTCACTTACAGGACTGCATGTACAAATGTCCCTGTAGAGGGGGTTGGGGACAGTGTCTGCACTTTGACTTATCTTCAGCTCTTACATGATGTGAGGCAAGAATGTTCCGTGGACACAGCAACCAGGTAGCACAATAGATGGAGAGGCTGGACATGCTAATGCTTGATCTTGGACTTTCAGCCATTAGAAGCATGAAGAATGACTCCATGCTGTTTGTCAGTTACTGAGTCTCCTGTACTCTGCTGCCACAACACAGGACAGATTAATACGGCAAAGGCCAATGGAGATCCCTAAACAAGGGTCTGCATCACACATACTGTACATACATAAACATATACATTAACAGTTGATGGAAAACCCAGACATCAGTCGGTGGCTTCTCACAGTAGGAAGATACATGGTAAGGGTGGATGAGGTAAAGAAGAAATACTAATAGGAGGGGGTGGTGGTGAAAGTTCTGGATGAGTGAGCCAGGAAAGACATCACATCCCTAGAAAGATCCCAGCAAAACTGAGACCACAGTGGTGACAGGCAGCCAGGATTAGGGTTCTCCTTCAGGAAAGGATCAGCAGGTTGATTCTCATCCTGGCAGGGCAAGGACAGTACTGTCAAAGACAGCAAAGTCAGAGGCAGGAGGATCCCTGGGGTCTCTGGGTAGAAAGTCTCTTCCACAGTCAGAAACTTGGTGTTTAAAATGTAGAAAAGGATGGGGCCTGAGAAACGACAGCTGAGGCTGTCTTCGGGCCTCTACATTCACACACACACACATGCACATATGCACAGACACATGCAAGCAGACACAATCATATGTCTGCACACACACACAAAGAAGAGTGGGCTGTACATGATGGAGTGACCCCCTCAAAGGGAGAAAATGAGGAGAGGCCACAAGAGTACAATTCACAGGAGTGCAAGAGCAATTTGTATGCTAGGTTCGGCCCAAGTGGCTTGTCCTGAAACTTCATCCATACCCATATCAACGTGTGGTTTTCCAGAAGTATGTGCAGGCCCATTCTTTGGCACACCTGACCAGCTGTGCCTTGCAACACTGAGGAACAGCTAGGTGGAGAAGGGCAGTGCACACATCAGCCTAGGAGGGGTCAGGAACTCAGCACATGGATATGGGGAATGGGCCAGATTGTGCGCCTGGCTTGTTAGAATTGGATACCAAAGGCAATCACGCAGCTTTCCACACTGACTGCCAAAGCCCAGAACTAAGCAAGTAAATAAATATATCCATAAATTTAAAGGAGCCTCTGTTAGCCTGTCATTATTGTTCACTGATGATAGGAAACTGGAATATGAATGTAGTTGGAAAGTCAGCAGCGTCTCTTTGGTACATCAAAAAGCCCTCCCTGCTAGCTCAGGACTCTGGAAAGATGCTGGCATCAAAGCTACTGTTAATCTATTCTCCTGATGTCAGATTGCAATGACAGAGGCCCCGATATATCAATTCCATCTCCGTTCAGAAACTCTCAGTTCTACACCAGTGAAGTCAAATGGACTTTTATCACCATTCACAACAAAGTGCTCAGTTTTCTAGATGAAAAAAGAAAAACGCAGAATGTGGTTAAAATGTAATCATAGTTGGGAGGAAAAAGCCAGCCTCACTCAAAATACTGGAGATCTTGAGACAACTCTGCCACCAAGAAAGGGGATACCACCAGCTGCAGAGCTTCTTCTGTAGCCCTAGACTGACGTGTGGAAAATGGATGGAGTTCAAGTCATACCAACCCACTGGGATAGCTCATCTTTACTGGCAACTTGACAGGATCTGGACCATCTAGGAATGAAGCCTCTGAACTCTATGAGGGAGTTTCTAGGCTAGGTAAACTGAACTGGAAAGACTCACCACATAGCACATTCCCATTGACCTAGATTTCCAGACTTCACCAAAAAGAGAAAGTGGATTTAACACCAGCATTCATCTCTCTTCCCTTCCCAACCATAGATACAGTGTGACTCTCTCCCGTGACTTCCCTAACAGGAGGGGATTATACCTTGAACCGTGAGCCAGAACAAGCTCTTCCTTCTTTGTGTTGCTTTTATTGGGTATTTTGGCCAATCAATGGGATAGTGACTGAGACACCCCTATGTGTCTGCTCCTCACTCCTGTGTTGGATGCATGGGCATCTTCACAGTTGATTTCTGCTTCAGAGAGCACAGCATGGCTCTGGAGTGCCCATGCTTCAAATCCCTAGAACTCCTACAAGCCTGTTGCCACTCTCAGAGAGAAAACACAGGAATATAGGAAGGCCCATCATGGATCCTTCTCATGGATGTCAAGTCCTAACTTCTGGAATGCTAAGGGCCCACTCACCCTTAGTGGGGACATGTGTGCCTGCATCCTCTACGCATCATGTGTGTTCATGCCTGTGTCCACATGTGCGTGCGTACACACAGGTAGACATGTTTGTACAGTCTGGATATCAGTGTCAAGTGTCTTCCTCAGGAATTATCCACCTTATTTTTGAGACTGGGTTTCTCAATGAAGCCAGAGCTCATCTCTTCAGCAAGACCCATTGGTCAGCCAGACCTAGGCCTTCTCCTGGGTCCTCATGATCAGGGCAAAGACTACAGCTGTGCTTCACTGCCCTCACTTTTTATGTGGGCACTGGCTATCCTAAACCTGGTCCTCACACTCATGCACCAGACATTTGCCCTGCTGAGCTGTATCCTCAGACAACTCAGTGGAGACTTTGGGTCCTAGAAAGAAAGAGTCTGATGAAAGGCTCACCAAAGCCTGCTGGCAGCGTTTTGCTGTTTTGTCAACAACCTTGACTTTGGTGTTAATATCTTCCCTGGGTCTGGTAAGTGTATACCCACTTGGCAATCATGGGCTCACTGGATGCCAGCTTCCAGGCTTGGACACCATAATTGTCCCTAAAAGCTATCTTGTAGAACATCTGAGGTGGGATTGTGAATCCTGGCCTGGCCTCTTGGAATCTGCCCACCAAGCCAGGTGAACCCCATCCTTTGCTGACCTATTTGAGGAAATCCATCTGTTGAGTCCTGGGAACCTCTGGTCCCCACTGTCTCAAGCTGTCCCAGGAGAGGCAACTTGGGTAATAATGATGCTAATGACAAAGCGCTAACTGAGGACCCTGTAACCCTTGGTTTCCTCCTTTCCCATGGCCATGATGATGAAGCGGGGCCCGGCGCTGGGGGAGTTATTAGAACCGACTGGGGATTAGCTAAGAGGTGGTTTTTGGTCAGGTGCCCAGCAGATGGGTTCAAATTGCCTGGCTTTAATTTCACCTAATTGGTGGGCTGGATTACCTCAAGCTCATGGGACTGGGAAGTGTGTGGCTCTGGCTGTTAATGTATAGGAAAAGGGTGACTCAGCCCAGTGGGGATGAGGAGGGTAGAGGAGGAAAGGGTCTGACCATGAGACCAGATGAGTAAGAGGTGAGTTACGCTCTCCAGCCTCCAAGGTGGGCATCCGTTGAGAATCTGCCAGGAGTTCTACACAGGGGATGGAAGAGAGTTGGAATTTGGAAGGGTGAAATTGGGTCAGCCTTGTCTCTCTTCTATTGTTTGGTGCGGGGTTTTGTTTCAGCTATAAATGCATATATGCACTTGTTCAATTTCCAAATATTTGCCATACTACTAGATTGTGGCACTCCTCTAGCCTGAACTTAAGTCCACACGCACGACATTATATAACATCTAAATGACCTCCTCCACAACTAGGTGTTGACTTTAAGCCATTAGCTTGTGGTTGTGATTACTGATATAACAAGATGAATGAGGCTGCTTGGTATGAACCAGTACTGTCTTACCTCATGTCCATTGGTGTAACAGAATCCATGAGATGGGATAATTTATAAAGAAAATATGTTGTCTTGATTCATGCTTCTGGAGGGTGAGAAGTCCAAAATGAGGCATCTGGTGAAAGCCTCATGCTGTTTCAACTGACAGCAGAAACTTGGAGTGAGTGGACATGCATGATGTGGAAGAGAGGAAAGGGGACTGAACATCTGTAGGTGATGTAGAACCACAGGAAAGCACTGCTCCATTGTTAACTCTGCTACATGACCCAAACACCTCCCACTAGGTCCCACCTCCAATTGCTGTCACATTGGGGAACTAATGTTGGAACATGTGAAGTTTGGGGGAGACAGATTCAAATCTGAGCACGGGGCCCATAATGGGAAGCAGGACTCTGTTCTCAGCCCCTACACCCAATTATCTTATTTGTTCTATATTTCTGTGCCAAACTCACAAAAACCTCTTCTCTGGGGACTATGTCAAATGCCTCCACCTTAATACACCCACCCATCTCTTCCTAGTTCACTTGTCTTCATTCATTCATTATTCATTCATTCACTTATAATCAGATCCTTAAGTATGTGCTTAACCTAAGTGTGTTAATACCAAGCACCCAGTGGACACTCCACAAACATTTGCTGAATGACTCAGTGAGTAGCGTTGCAATGATTGACAGTGGAAGTTGGAGGTTCTTCCATTGAGGGTAGTGGATAGCCTGGAGAGACAGATGAGGTGATGAGCACATCCATGCCAGGATGGGGGCTTTAGCAAGAGCTGATAGAGAGGGGCATTTCTGTGAGCATAAATTAAGGCATATATACAAAAAAGCAAAGAGCCTGCCATGGTATTGGGCCTCCTATGGAGTGTTCAGTGAATGAATCACTTTGTGTTTGCCCACTGACAATCATTTCCAAGGAGGAAAGGTATGTGTTTGGCTTTCAGGGTGTAAGGTCTGTGTCTGTGTGTTTTGTTGATACATGTGCTTGTGTTTAAACAGAGGTATTTCATGTATATATATATGTACGTACATGTTTGTGTATACATATTCATATCTGTGCACATATGCACATATATGTCCTAATTGCCTATATTCCTGGTTGCTAATCTATGCCTAGTTGATTCCTTTGTACCCAGACTATGATGGATACTTCTAGAAAGAAAAACAAGGGATTGAGACCAAGAGAAGAGGCTATTAAAATGTCCTCTCAAAGCTTACCAAGGGCTCTGATAAGGCATTAGGAGTTACTCTGCAATCTGTATTTTTCCTAAGAAGTGCTCTGTGGCAGATCATCCAGAAAAAGACTAACAGATAGACAGCTCTCTACCCCTACCTGCGTGAGGGCTTCAAGACCCAGAAAGGCTATCCCTGGCTAGACTCAGGGTTACTGGTCTCAGTGCCAGCAGAATAAAAAGACTCTTGGCTCATGGGGTCAATGATGAAGTTTCACCCAGCTCCCCAAATGCTCTTTAACAGTTGAACCCTGAGCAGCCTGTTTCTGCATCTGCAAAATGTGAATGCTATACCCAAGGGGCTGGTGTTGACTTCCAAAAGAGGACAGTTTCCAGAGATCCAGTATGGTCCCTCAAGTGTCCAGGAGACTGGTGAATGCACTCTTTTATCACACATGAATTTGTGCTGACTCTTGCCCCTTTCCTGTATTATATAATCATCACCGCCGCCAACTGAACAGCTCTCACCCTCAGGCCCCTGCTCAGGTGGCCACTGATCAAGCTTGGCCCCCAGACAGTTTAACCTCACTGGGGCCACCTGGTACTTGAAGTACCTCAAGGGCCTTCATAAAACTGCTGGGTGACCACAAAAGCAACCACCAGTTCCTCTGGTGCCTGGCCCAGCAGCATGCACCCGCCCTGGGTTGGGGTGGGGAGGTGAGTTGGGGGATGATGTAGCACTTTGTTGCTCTATCCTTAGCAGTCAGGGGACAGGGGCCTCCAGGCAACTTGTCACTTCTTCATAGAAACCTGCTCAGGTCAGCCTGTGGAAAGCCCCCCAGGGATGAAGGCTCTGGGGCTCTGTCCCCTCTCTATGTATTCACAAAAGAGGCTGCCTGCTGGGGCCTCAGATTAAATCTTTGAAGTTAGAATACCAGTGACTTGCAAGGAAAGAGGATGGCCTCACAGACAAAAGCCTCCAACTGACTCTAATTGGTCAGCCTTAAAGGAATAAAGCACCCTGAAAGCTTAGCCCCTGGGTTGGGGGGGGGCAGTCTCCTTAGAAGGATCTTGACCCTTGCAAGGTTTGGACATTTGGGGACAACCCTGAGCCTACATAGATACTTTTGTCTCCTATCTAAATCTTAAGTCACCCCAAATCTGATTCTATCTCAGTCTCCTCCATCAACCATCTATCTCTTTCTTAGAAACCCAGAGAGCTCTGATTACTAGGCTCGCCCCAGTACCACCAGGCTATGTGGTTAGGGCAGCTGCCCTGTCCTTCCAGTATAGCCCATCTTGCTTCAGTGGGTACAAAGCTGGGAATAAACATTGGAGCAAACCCACAGGAGTGTACCAGCCATTGCCAAAGGCTACATGGAGAAGCTCAAATTGGAAGGAGGGGTCTCTGGGGCTCCGAGCATCGCTGATCCCTGGTAATGATAAGAAAGGCATATGGATGACCTTGTGTGCATGCCAAGGCAAGAAAGGAGGCTGGAGTGCCACACAGTCTCAAAAGGATACTCGGCCATCAAACAGTTCAGAGCCTGAAAGTCAAAATGAAAGGCCATAGCGACTAAGGATGGCTGTGGAGCTCAGTATCTGTCTTCCTCAGAGAACATGGTACTCATGTCTTCTTGTAGGAGGATGACATGGAGAAGATGAAAAGATACGTTTACATCTCTGAAGGTCCGGCATTGAGGGTTAATGACAAAATTCCCATGTGATAACACCCTTGAAGAAGAAAAAGAGAGGGCCAGGCTATGGGACTTCCCATGCCCGGCTGATTGGCACCATGGTTCTGACTGCTGCTCCTGGGTCCAGAGGGAGAGGTAAGAAAGAAGAATGATCAGATGAAAAGGAGTTAGGGATTTACAGACATGTCAGGGCCTTGAGATGGTCTGGGAAAGATGGCAAAAGGCAGGCTACTGTACACAGCAAGTAAGAATGGAAAGGCTAGATCCCAGGAATGAACACACAGAGTTCCTGACCTTCAGTGGTGCTCTGTCTGGTGGAATGAAATGGCCCCTGAAGCCTTCCCACGTGATTCAGAAACCTCTGCTGGCCTTCACCCTGACAGTTTCACTGGAGGTATTTTTTTCTGTCATATCACAGCTTGCGAGTCAGATCCAGCCCCAAGCCTTGGTTGTTTATCTGAAGGGAGAACATTTCAGAGAACCTCATCTTGGTTAATTTTTCAGACAGGGTGAGGAAGGCCAGACAGACAGCATGTTTGTGCCATGACATGTCTGTGGTGTGCACACCATTTTCAGCAGCACGGACTGCCGTTTTCTCTGTCCTGCTTGCCTTACTTCCCTCCTGGTGCTGGAGGAGATGAGGGCCAGCAGGGAAAAGGTAGAGAGAAATGTCCCTAGCCCACGTGCATTTATCGACCACTGATTGTGTGCTCTACTCGATACACAATCTAAAGAAAGAAGGTTTTGGGTCCAGAGCCCAGCTCCTAGCATCCCAGCGCCAAGAATGTCTGTTTCTCTCTACTGATGGCATCTATCCCTGGCAAGGTATCAAGACGCTTTAGCCTCAGTTTCTCCTCCTTGAGAGGAGGGATGATCTCCCCCACACTCTTTTCACAGCCTGCAGACTGGAGGTAAAGAATACTGTAATCACAGGAAGCAGGCTTGGGCACTGAATCTAATGAAGCCTGAGGGAGCTGCACACACTGGCCTTCTGGCAGCCCCACAGCATTCTTGGTAACCTCATCTTCCTTGCCCTCCCAAGCACCTGATGTATTAAAAGGATAATGTTTGATTTGCTGTTATTATTACTACAACTCTTGTTACTATTTGAGACAGCTTTTCATGTATTTCAGGCTAGTTCTGAACTCCCTGTAAGGTCAAGGGTGTCCTTGCTTTTCTTATTCTCCTGCCTCTACTCACCATGTGCTGGTATTACAAGCATGTACCACCATGCCTGGTTTATGCATATGGTGCTGGTGATTAGACCAGGAGGTTTATGTATATTAGATACACAGTCTACCGACTGAGCTACATCCCCAGCCCTTTTTATCTGAGTAAGGAAGCCATCAGCCACTCCTCAAAGCAGAATGAGCTTTATGTGAGTGGATCCATGACCCCATATGAGAAACCTCAAGGCCATGTGGCCTTTGGCATTCAGAATGCTTCCCATTTAGAATGGTAAGCAGTTGCATGCATCAGTATTATTTAACATCCCCAGTGGGACCTGGGGCAATGCCTTGCAATAAAGCACAGTGATATTTCTGCAGAAAAATGTATGAACATGTGCACGAAGTGAAATAAACAAGGGCTATAAATAGCCTAGTGTCAGTCTGGGTCAATTTTTGCTGCCTAATAAGTTCAGGTCAGACCAGTTGTGACAGCCAAATAAGTTATCAATTGTAGACTTCCCAAGTGCTTGGGCCTTTAGGATTACAGAGGGGACCTCTGTGACAGATGAGAGTCTATTGCCCTCCATTCTCTGTGCTAAGGGCACCCAGGTGATACTTTACCGAGGCCACGGGTGCAGGTACTCCTTCTACCCTTTGCACTAGAAGAGAAGCTGAGTCCTGAACAGAACCTAATTTCAAGACTCAGGTTCTGCACTTCAGTGTCTGACTGATGCCTATGGCTACCAAGCATGAAGTTATAATTGTCAGTCTAAGAAGTAGAGTGACTCCCAGGAACAAGGAAGGCAGCCCGTTCTGGATTTCTATACATACTTCCTTTCAACCAGGAAGAGTGACAGTCTCGACATATGAGATGCCAGGAAACAAGACACACTGATTTCTTCAGCTTGGTGCCAGGAGATCAAGAGTCGAGGATTCCTTGGACTGCTGTCCTCATCAAAGATTTTAGCTCCTGGCCTCGTCCCCAGACTGGCTCCATCAGTGTCCCTGACTCCATAGTCAGGTTTATCTTCTAATGGAGTCAACTAATCATGTTCCTCCTTTCCAAAAAAGAATCCTCTAGAGTTTTTGCTGAGGACCTGAACACTCTCTGACTTTGGCTGCCAGACAGGGTCAATGTACTGCATAGCCCCCCAGGTCAACTAAAGCCAAGCCAGCGACGCCATTCTACAGGCTCAGGTTCAGTGCCCAATTTCGCCACAACCTCTGTCTCCCACTGTCACTCTCCTCCCTTTGTTAGGCTACAGTTTGCTGAAGTTGAAGAGTTTCGTCTGGTCATCTCCCCAATGAACATTTGTTGATGCTCCCCAAGACAAAAGCGAACCCATGTGTTCTTCTCTTGGAGAATGTTCCACTTCTCTTCTCTAGAGTTCTTGGTGCCTCCTAAATTCTACCATCTAGTGGCCCCCACTTTATTCAGGAGGGCAAATTGGACCCCACTTTACTCAGAATTACAGTTGTTTGTCATGTGGTGTGTAGAGTTTGACAAGACGATGCTGAATAAATGGGTGTCACAGAACGAGGGCCTAGAGCTCAGGCAAGGACCTAGCTTAGTTCTGGAACGAGGCGCCATACAGTTCACCACTTTCAAAAAGCTCTCAGCCCGGGCAGTTCTCAGATGACAGCCAGAGTGTTGGGGTGTTTCCTAACAACTCACATGGGTGACAAGTAGGGAAGAAACCACACCATAAAGCTACTGTTTCTTTTGTCTCTGAACTGTTCAAGGTCTCCTCTTCCTCCCTCCTCCCATTACAGTAGTACTCACCACAGCCTGTGGCTGCTAGTCTAAGAATGTAGAGCTATGCCAAAGAAGCTTCAATCCCACTCCTGAAGGCCAGAGGTTTCCAATCCATTGCACTGGGATCAGTCAGTGCTGATGGGTCTATAAGTAGGTTTCCAGGGCCATTTTCTTGACACTGAGTGACAAGCAATGGTTTTCTTGATCTGATCTTGATAACCGAGTCGCTGGGGCAGCAGGAAGAAGAGCTACAACTCTTTGTGGTAGAAGAGGCTTCCCATGGGACGTCCAGACTATGTTTCTTCAAATTAGCAGTAGAGGTAGCAGAGTCAAGATCTGCATTGCATCACAAGTCAGGACTGATCCCTTTCACCCTCTGGGCACTCAGCAGATCCATGGGTAGCTGTGGACCAGGAGATCCTGCTGACAAAGGGCTCCCCTAAGCATTCTACACCATCCCTGTAGACATAGTCCCCCTCTCCCAGCTTACCACAGCCCATGATGTAACAGGTTGTGGCCTGGATCTAATTAGGAAGACACTCTAGGATTGAAAAGTGTTCCCCAGGAACCCCATATGAATGTAGATATCCTCTGTTGGTTTCGGGAACTTAGCAAATTTTACTAGCCTTGGCTGGACACTGTGGCACATCCATGGTGGCTTTGTGGGTACATATAGACCATTCTGGTGCTTGCAGTAGCAGTTGTGTCTGTTTGTCCTATTACCAATTGTAGTTCCTATATTCTCAGGCTCTGTTCCTATGGGCGACCATGGGCTTGAACTTGAAGCTTCTTTTATTTGCTGATTTGCTTTCTTTGATATATTTATGTGCACATATACTGTGTATGTGTGTGCGCATGTAGTATGTGGATATGATATATGTATGTGTCATGAACCTGTGTGTGAGTATGATATGTATATGATGTGTGTATGTGTTGTGAATGTGTGAGTGTAGTGTGTAGACAATGTGTGACTTGGTATGTGTATATTTACATAAGTATGCATGTGTCTGTGATGTGTGCATATGGTGTGTCTGTGGTATGCATCTGAGATATGTATATGCATGTGACATGTGCATACTATATCTATATGTGTATGTGTGTTTGTGTGACATGTGTATATGATATATATTTGTGTGTATTGACATGTGTATATGATATCTATATGTGTATGTGGTTTTTGTAGATGAGTGAGTATGCATATGCATGTAGTGTGTGTATATGATGTGAGTACATGTGACATATGCGTGTAAGGTGTGTATGTACATGATATATATGTGCATATGTGTGTACAGTGTGTATAAACAGCACATGTGCATTCCATGACATATATGTGGAGGTCAGAGGACTCTTTTTGGAGTTGCTTCTTGTTTGGTTGCAGGATTTCTCTGGTTTCTATCACACAGCCCAGGTTAGCTGGGCCCGGAGCTTCTGTGTGAGTCCCTCTTCTTTACCCCATGTTGCTGCGGGATCACTAGGGTTACAAATGCGTAGCGCTACATCCAGCCTTGAAAACATGGCTCCTTTAGATCTGAACTGAGGTCATGGGCTTGCGTGGCAAGTGCTTTTACTACTGAGTGTCTCCAGGTCCCTTTGATGCATTTTGACATTCATTAGAGCTTTGATAATGTACACGAGTCGATGCCATTGAACCAAAGCCGGTCTAAAATAAAGTCCCCTTCTCTCTGAGTCTGTCTCCCCTGCAGTCACTGAGAGTCAAGTTCAATGCAGCATACCCACAGCTTTTCAGTTCTTACATTTATACTAAAGTCCTGCTGGGGAACAGGCCATAGGTCTTCTGGTGCTACACAGATGACTAAGCCTGAGCCAACGCTAGCTTCCAAGTCTTCACCATCTAGAAGGAAAAGTGGATGTAGACATAGTGCCATTCCTGGCATGGGACCTCTACTTCTCTCCCTCCCTGTGCCACTGACCCTTTCCCAAGCTGTTCTTGAGTGTGGGCAGCTTAGGCACGCCTTGCCTTCTGGAGTTTGGGCCACTCCAAGTAGGCGTCCTTCTGCCTGTCACTAAGCAGAGATGACATGAGTGGGTACAACTGACATGTTTCTTCCTTTTGGAAGTGTGGGTGCCTGCAACATTTTCTTCTCTTCCTCCTTCCAGAAGCGCAGTGGGTAGTGTGCCAGTGAGGAGTGGGTGGATCCAACCAGCACGGTCCAAATGGCCACCCTGACTTCCCCACATCGTAAGCATCTATGCTGCTGCGTTGGGGCTAGTGAGGTCCCCCAATATGCTTCTGACATTCTCACCCACATTAGGAAGGGCTCAGAGCACTGCCAGAGCAGGAAGCAGACATCGCACAGATTCACCCTAGCCATAGAAGGCCAACACCTTCTAAGGCTAATACCAGCACACACAGGACGACAGCTAAAAGCTCCTACATTTGAATAGCTCAGCCTGATTTCCACTGCTGTGCACTCCTCCTGGGAATTTTCCAGGATCTCCATTCCAGTGTCATTAGCTCTCTGCATTCATGGCCACCATGCCTTTCATCCTTACCTTCTTTTGCTGAGATACAACATGGAAAGTTGTGCTTCTGGTCTTCATTGGCCTTCAATCCCTGACCTTTGTTAGGCGGAAGAGCGAGTGACCTCGTCTTGCTCAGTGCCCAGAAAAACTGGCAGCACATAGTAGCTGCTTCACAAACACTGTACAATTAAAACACACACAGTAAGTGTTTCATAAATATTGTGCAATTAAAATAAGATGTGGTGTTTTGTTGAAGGAGCAAAGATATTTTAAATTCCATTAAATTGAAAACCAAGGGTTGAGGTTAAGCCAGGCCTCTACAATCTCCTTTCCAGCTCATAATACCATTTGAAAGCAAATGATGTATGATCTTAATCAAGACTAGAGATGTGTTTCTTGTTCACTGTCTGTAGAATGAAGATCGGATAATCCTAAGAATCTGTGGAAGAAACCATCAGCCACAACAGGGGATGGGTGGGGAAGAAGGGCGGGGCCTCAGTGCCCTTTCTGTGCAGTGAAGTCAAATGTGTTTATTGTATTCTTCACGTCGATCTCAGGAGCAGCTAACACATAACCAGTGCAGGATGTAGGGAGGAGTTTCTCTCTGTCCTAGATGGTGGGAGCTTACCAAGTGATATCCCACTCTGATAGCTTATTTTTACGGCATCATGATGAGGGTACACCATCTATGGCTCCCCTCAGGATCTTCTGTTTCCAGAGGATTCTCTCTGAGCATTCCATTTCAAGGGAATCATCTTTGCTAGGTCCCGGCTCTGTCCTTTCCTGGGCCAGAGCTTTGATTTTCTCTTTGGGATTACCTGGCAAGTAGATAAACAAGGAGAGAAGACCCTAAGAGAAAGGATGCTGGAGCAGGCTTGCTGGGCAAACTGTGTACAGAGATGAGCATGACACTGTCAGGCTCCAGCACCTCGGAGCTGGGAGGTGGCAGGCCCACCACCTGGCCAGCTTTGTGCTTTGATGTGGAGACTCTTGGGTGAACTTAAGCTCTGCTTACCTGCATCTGTTATTACCTTACAGCCCACATGAAAGAACTTGAAGCCATATGCCTCACCCTAGGGTGACTCGCCCTGGTTATTTGAGGTGGGCTTGGTGACTGGTTGGCACCTCAGGCAAGATCTATGCTCTCAGGCAGCTCTATCAAATATTGTCGTTTTCACCTCTGAACCATACATAGGATTCTCCCTTTCCAGAAAAGTATTCCATATCCTATTACACCAAGAGTGGTCATAACATAAATGCATTTTATTTAGCTTTTAAATTCACTTCTGGGTAAGTCTAGGGATCAAATCCAGGGTTTCACCCATGATAAGTGAGCACTCACCAATGTGGTGTTATCTCCACCCCTGCATGTGAGTCTTGAAAATAAGTGCCTATTAAGTACACAAACCAGACCTTCCTCTTCCTGTGAAGGCAGTGAGATATTCAGGGACCCCTGCAGGATGCACAGGACAGACCCTGGGTGACACACACTCCCAGCTTACACTTTGCTTTTTCTGTGACTCATGTTTCATCAGGAACCTCAGTGTACAACTCTCTCTTCAGCATCTTCCCAGCCCCAATTCTATACCTCAGAGAGCTCCTGGGGATGATTGACAAGTCTATCTCACCCATTCGTTGCTTGCTGTATTTGCAGAGTTGGACTCTAATACCAACCTGAGGACCATGCTTCAGTTTGGGCATGAATGGCTTAGAAATAACTCATTGAATTAAACGCACAGAACTTGGCACTCCTAACAAGCCAGAGGGCTAGGTCAGTGAGTGCACCACTCTCATGGGAAGACATGGCTGCTTCTATTATAGAACCTTGGGAAATGGGAATTCCTTAGTCAACAGGCTTTAATATTCACGACCATGAGCCACCTGGTAAAATTCACTCCCAATTTTAGTTGCAATTGGCCATCTCTGCAAACAAAAAAAAAGATCCACCTGGAAACACTAAAAGAATCCACTGTAGACATCTGGAAAGCAGACCACTCAGTCTTTGTGTATCTACCACTTCAGTTCCTTGTGAGTACCTCAGATAGCTGAGCACCCCTCTGCTCCCAGCACGCTAACTGGAGATGCAGAATTAAGTAAAATATTATTTTTGTCTTCAAATAACCTAATCATAAACCAAACTTACAGGTTATTATCAAGACTAAGGAGCAATGATTTCTGTCCCCACCCATTCTCTTCTTCAGTTCTCAAATGTCTTAGACTCAAATCCTTCTACTACTCAACGACACTGAAGACACTGTCTGCCCATAGAGACAAAAGAAGTAGATAGGAAGGTCCTAGACTAGTTATCCTCAGGTGCAAAGGGTGGTCTCTGGTCTCTACCTGCCATGTGTGGGTCTGTGAGCCAAGCAAGCTCTGTACTGACCTTCACTTCCTTGTGTGGCATGGGCCTGCTGGTTACTGCTCCTGCCACCAAGTCAGAGTATATCTTGATATGTGAGAGAGTTCTGCAAGGCTCCAAAATAATACAGATGTGGAACAATGATACCGGACTGTACCCTGGAGCCCCATGGAAGCCAATCGGATGTCAGGGTGGAAGATCATAGGAGGTGATAGCCATGACTATAGGTCCTTTGGCAATCTTGAGAAAAAATGCAGAAGACTCCGTAGGACAATCAGGAAAACATGTCAACATGGAAGGGAGCTGACAACCGCCTCCATGACCCATTTCTGGGAGATGAGAGAGCTCATGGGCCCATGAGAACTGTGAATCAAAGGGAGTAGCTGTAGACCTCAGCAGGTGGGGCCACAGCCCAGAGAAGAAAGCTTGCCACAAGCCCAGAAGCCGCCGGGCACAGACGCCCTTCTTCAGCCTGCCTTTCTGAAGATGGCCATGCATATTTACATCTTATCGTTTCTTCTAGAGAAACGAAAGAGCACCCATCTGCCCAACCACACTCCGCTTCCAGGAAACCGAAATGAGAGCGGATGTTGTCTCTCATGGCTTGCTTTCGGTTTTTTTTGCGCTTTCCTTTCATGCGGGACTCTATTTTTGTTATTGCATTCTTACAAGATACTCTTGGAGATATTTTCTTTTTTCCTCCCTATGTTCCCCCTGAATTGTTCAAAGTCTTGCCCCACAGATGGAGAGGCAGGTACTGAGGAGACCATTTGGTCAAATTCAAGTTGCCCTACACGTTCCCTCACAACCCTTCAGAATGATGACCAGAGGGCTGCTGTGGGGCTGGGGCATTGAACCATAGGTGCTGATTGACAGTTGCCGAGCCTGCTGTGGGACACACAGCCTCAAAAGCTATCCATTCTGAGTATAAAGGGAAGAGAAGAGAGATGATGCACTTCCCAGTGCCTGCTCCCATCCCTTCAGCTACCTCTTCATAGCCCTCATCTGATCTGACTCTAATTGTCTTCACAGACTTGTTATGGGGTCATTCCTCCTTTTGGAGGTGAGAGGAGGTTGACAAGTAGACAAAGGGACCCAGGAAGAGAAGCAGGATAGGGCCAAAGAGCTTCCTAATTGCAAAGATCACACTCCCACCCTTCTTAGAGAGAAGCCTTAAGGACATGGGCCATGAACGTTTCCCTCATTTCTTCAGGATACTGCACTCAAGAAGGAGACATTGATTTCAAGGTGTTTCCTGACTCTGGGATGCTGCTGTGTCCTGCTGGACACATGAAATTCAAGTCATTTGTGTCCCCATTCTGGGATTATTTTAAAATATGTTAACTCTTGACTTAGCAAAGCCCTGTAGGACTCTTCAGTGTGTATGGTAACTTGTTCCTTCAGGGAGACCCAGTCCCCAGCCTCTTGTCAAAGATGCACAGGTCTGCAAATGCAAACACACAGGGGGCATGACAAGGAGGCTATTCCCAGCATAGTCCTAGGAAAGATGGCCAGAGCTGATCTTGCTCACAAACACAGCTCAGCTCTGGGAGATAGGAAGCTATTTGGGACATTCCAGCCAGAGCTAGGGAGCATCCCTTGAATGCAAGCAGAGGGTCAATGCCAGGTAAAAATGCATATGAAAGAACATGCAATCCATAATGTCAATGCATAGAATCAGAACATGCTAGAACATCCACAGGACAAGAGTGAGCACCTTAGAGTTTTCTCTCACACATTGCTCAAATATTGACCCAGAGTGCCAGGTCAAACATCCTATCCCTCTATTTCCTGTTCATACAAATCTGTAACCCATTCACTCTGTCAACTCCTTGCTTATATGGACTGTGAGAAGCTATATCCTGAAATCTTGATCCTCAAGGTCAAGGTATGTCATCTGTTTCAGGACACAGAGACTGAGCTTGTCACCTTGTAAAGAAAAGCTTACAGAGAGTGATCAAACTCCTAGACCCCAGCTTCTGTCTTTAAACCACTCTACTACACTGACACTCACCATGCCTGGCAAAGTGGTCTAACTCATTTGTTAGAGGTTCATTTCTGTTGTTGTGATAAAAATAACCCCAACACAAAGCAACTTAAGGGAGACAAGGGTTTATTTCAGTGTCCAATTCCAGGTTATAGTCCGTCACTATAAGTCAAGGTAAGAACCTCAGAACATTCATCACATCAAATTAACCATCATGAGCAGAGAGAAGCAAATATGCATGCCTTCTTATTTGCTTACTTGTGCTCAGCTCATGGTCTCTACTCTTACACAGTTCAGGACCCCCTGCCTGAGGAATGGTGTTGTCCACATTGGACTGGATCTTCCCACACATCAATTAACTTAGTTAAAACAGCTCCTCACAGGAATGTCTGTAGACCAACTGAACATTGACAGTTCTCAAGGGACCCCTCTTTCAGGCAATGCTGGGCTATTTCCAGTTGAAAATCAAAGCTAAACATTGCATCATCATCATAGAATTTGCACAAAGGTCTCTCCTGACACAAAAGTAAGATCCCTCCCTTCTTCCTGCCTTCCTTTCCTTCTTTCTTCTAACCTTCCTTCCTTCCTTCCTCCCTTCCTTCCTTCTTGTAGTCCCTTCCTTCCTTCCTTCCTTCCTTCCTTCCTTCCTTCCTTCCTTCCTTCCTTCCTTCCTTCCTTCCTTCCTTCCCTTCCTTCCTTCCTTCCCTTCCCTTCCCTTTCCTTCCTTCCTTCCCTTCCCTTTCCTTCCTTCCTTCCTTCCTTCCTTCCTTCCTTCCTTCCTTCCTTTCTTCCTTCCTTCCCTTCCTTTTTTCCTTTTGCCTATGAACAAATACTAAGCCATTTGGCTCAACAATAACCCTGGGATCACATTGTGAACAGGATGGACCTGTGTTTGGCCGTTAGGGGCCAAGGTTGAGAGTCAGTACAAAGAGAACAAATGAAGCTCCCATCTGTCAAGCAGTGGCATCAAGAGGCTGAGAGGGTACCATTTAACTCCAAAAAGATGAGCAAAAAGAAGTGCAGCCTTGCCACAGATAGTTTTAATCTTGTGAAAAATCCCCACCAAAGTATGTCTCTTCTCTCAAAAACTGCCATGAATTTAACCACCCAGGGTTATAGGCTAGCCCTTCAGAAACACCACCAAAAGTTAAAATGAGGGTCTGTGAGATGGCTCAGTAGACAGAAGCACTTGCTGCCTAGCCTGTTGACCTGAGTTTGATCCCTTGAAACTACAAGGTACAAGGAGAGAACAAACTGCCACAAGCTGTCTATGAGACCCACAAGTGCACTATGAATCCATATGTGTGCTCTCTTTGCCTCTCTCTGTCTCTGTCTTTCCCCCCTCCCCCACAGGCACGCATGCACGCATGCACGCATGCGCGCGCACACACACAGACATACACAAATAAATCCATTTTAATAATTATGTTGATCTAAGGTCTGGGTTGCCTTTTAAATGGTCATTCACATCTTAAAGCATGGGAAATTGTCTTGCTGACTGAGGATACTCCTTACTATTGGGTCCTCAGGTCCTGATGAGTAACCCAACTCTGTCCCCATGCTGCTCTGCACTCCTACAACAGGTCTGGGCCAGTGTTCTGGGCTTTCTGAGGTCAGGATATAGGAAGGCTGAATTTTTTTTTTTTGCTGGCTTGATGTTAAACCTGCTTTAAGAATCTTTCAAATATTTAGTCTACTCCTTCCTTAATGGTTGGGAAGCCACAGCAAAAGGCAGGAAAAGCAAGAATAGAAGAGTGAGGATACACATTTTCACTCTCCCTCATGTTCACCAAATAAAGAGGGAAAACAAACAAACAAAGTAAAAAAACAAACAAACAAACAAACAAACAAACAAAAAAACCTTCAACACCCCAGGTACTGTATTCCAGTATCCTCTGGGAGAATAGAGGGCCACTGCTGACCTTGGGCTTGGCTGAGCATTGGTCACAATCGTGTGCTTGTGATGGTTTGACTTCAGGGTGCAATAGAAAACTGAAGACAGAGAAAAGATTTTGTGTGTGTGTGTGTGTGTGTGTGTGTGTGTGTGTGTGTGTGTGTGTGTGTGGTGTGTGTGTGAAGGGAAATGAGAAAAGGAAGGTTTGTTTGAATGCCAGACAAGGAATTGATCTTTATTAGATAATCAAACAACAGTGATGACGCTCATCGCTTGACTTCTTGCCTTAGACTCCTCCCTGTGTGTCAACTCATTTACTCCTCATGGCATGTCTGGATCTCCAGCGCTGCTTCTATGGCAGTGGACCAGTAGGCAGGCATGTCCATCTCTGGCATCTGTAACTGTACATCGGTGTGGAGTCTCCTAAGAAGAACTTCCCCCCCCCCCCCCCCCGAGACCTTTAGTTCTTCTGTTGTGTGTAAATGCATCTCAGGTGGAGGAGGAGAATGGAGTTTTGTGACTCCACATTGTTGACACCCTACTTCTCTTCTGGTGAGGGGAAGGCACAGAATGAAGGAATTCACTCACAGTGCTGAAAATCTGCAAGAGAGGATTCCATCAAAAATCAAACCCCAAAGCACAAACAGCAATTGAACCCCAAACCACCCACGATATCTTCATTGAACAGAGAATACTCCCACTTCCAGCACAGACATCACCGTTTTCTGAAGGGAAGATGCTCAGAATGAATTCTGAATCAGTTTTTAAAGTAGCTGTGTTTCCTCACACAGAGAAATGGATGGGAGCAGAGGCCCTGGCTTGGCATCTTCTTCCTCGGGAGCAAGTTGTCCCCTATCAGTGTGTTCTCAAAGGAGTCAGCTCAGAGTGGTTTCTTAGGTCAGATTTCACTCTTACATTCTTATCCCCCCCACACACACACACAAATATCCCTTCTGAGCACTCAGCGCTCAAGCAACTGCTCACTTTAACACCTTACATGTAAGGAAGCCAACATGGTTTGAGAAATTAACACCTGGTCCAGCAAGCTAGCCCTCAAACCTGTTCCTATTTGCCAGCCTGTAATAGATGAAGTGTTTCATATCTATGCTGAAGGTGGAGGGCACCCCTGCTCAGGAAGGTACAGTAGGTAGTTTGGGGTTCAAGTGCCCTTGAAATCCTCTCTTGCGTACCTTCAGCACCATGAGTCTTATTAACTACTTCTCAGCCACTGCAGCACCAACCACCCTGTGTGACCACAGTGAATAAAAACATCCAAGCACCCAGGAGGCCAAAGACAAGCCTGTGAGCATGAGATGGATGCCAAGGGCAAGTCAGAACATGTTTCCAGACCCACACAGTCCATTGGAAGTCAATCTGAAACCTGTTTGCTTTTCGCTTTTACACAGATATCACACACACACACACACACACACACACACACACACACACACACACACACACATACAAACACACACACACACACACACACACGTCCATTTACACATGCACATGCAGACACTTGTATACATACACATACCTTATCACAAAAATACACAAGCATATACCTATGTACATATGGAGACACATGCATACGTAGACAATTGTACATATACATACATGTATACACATATATACGTAGATACACACTTACACATGTATATACATGCACACAGACATACAACCATATATATACAGAAATACATGTATAGATGCATACATATGTACATATAGACATACATGCATACATATACATAGAGACACAAGTGTATACACACACAGATACAGGCACACACACAAAGACACATATAGATACATAAATGCACACACATATACATATACACAGACATAGACACAAATAGGCATGCACACACACATTATATATGTATGTACAATACATAAGACATACACACACAGAAACATACCTGTATGCATGTACACATACATACAGACACATAGGCATAAACACAGATGTATGTGCATGCATGCATATATACACACAGACACATTTACACGTACACACATAGACTCACACAGATACATACAAACACAGATAAACATATCCACACAGAGAGACAGACACTCCTCAAGCAGCACAGGGTTCTGTGATCTTGGAGAATTAAAGGTGAGGTGACATTTTCTCATCAGAAGGGACATCCCCTGGCTTCTGTCACAAAGGGAGCCAAGACCTTAAACTACATCAGTGTTTTCCTTCTGTCTTTATTCAAATTACATAATCAAAGCAATCAAAGCTGTGTTTGGCTCTTGGTGTCTGGAGGGAAGCAGACTTGAGTCTAAACAGCTGTGTGTTCAGCTCCTCGAGGCTGTGGAGCCATCAATGGGGCACCTCATATGAAGTTCAGAGCTCTGTTCCCTCCTCCTTTGTGAGACATGAATGACCCTGGTCACCTGGTGTGTTCAAGTTTGAATCTTGACTCTTTGGTCCTACAGAATGTCTGTGACTGTGTTTCTGCACCTTCCGTACCCACTGTCCTTTGAGACATGATACAAAGTAAGGGAGGACACAATTAAGAAATCACTTGGGATGTGGATGTCCACCAGGAATGTGAGCTGCTGCAGGGCCCACTTCTCACTGATCTGGAGGATGGTAGCACCAGAATATGTACCCCAATTAAAGTACACACTACTCCATCAAAATGTAAGTAACTCAGCTGAAGGACAGCGACCTCATTAACACATGTCACCTGATCAAGACTGTCTCACTGTTGGGTCCTCCTGGAAAGCTTCTCAGATTCCTAGTGGAAAGAAGTCTGCCCCACATTGTGGAGCCTCTCAAGCCACCTCTCTTCAAGGGTCCTGACTACTACTGCCAGAGAGAGTATCCCTGTCCATGGGTCCTGTCTGGTAGTCTGGGTACATACCCACAGCTCTAGTACAGTGCCAGGCACACAGAGGATCCCTGCTCATATACCTGTCAACTGCTCAGGAATGTGGAGTCAAGGCTGGCCCTGGGTGAAGGATAGGGCCCAGATCAGCCATCTGGTCAGACTTTCTGTTGTTTCTGTAACTGATCTCCTTCTGAGAGTTAAGGTTCTGGCAGCAAAGCCCGTGGCTGAAGCCTGCAGGATATTCATCTTTTTGACCCAGAGCATTCTGTAGATCTTTCTAAGAGATGGGCCACTTAAGGTGCCCATAACCAACCAGAATTTCACCCTTTCCCTCTGAAAGCATTACAAAGGAAAAAAAATTAGCACCTGTCATGAATATCATCCGAAAAGAAATATTGGTAGGCGCAGGGTGGTGATGGTGGTGGGGAATCCTCACACAACAATCCCCAAAAGAAATTCCAGCTTCTAGTATAGACATGATTTAAATTTTCATGAACAAATCATCTGGTTCACACAAAAGCAGCAGCGATGTGGGTAAAAAAAAAAAAGGAAAGAAAGAAAATAGAAAACACACAATAAGCTACAGGAGGCTGTGTGACCCGACAGGGTCCCCACCCCGCCCAGGACCCTTCTGACCAGGCTGCAATGTGCACTCCTTGTCATGGAATACACCTTCTGCTCTGGCTAATTACTTTTTAAAATTCATATCTAGAGCCATGGGCTGCCTCGTGGGATTAAGCACAGTATGCTGTGCAAATTGAAAATAAGATAGCTGTTAGGAATATATGCTTGCCTCTATGATTACCACAGCAAACAAAGGCAAAACATTAATTTACATCTATTATAATATAGAAACAAAGCCAGAGACACTCCTGGCATCTCAGGCATGAGATGGATTGGCAAAGGTGATGATCTCCAGAGATGGGGAAGGTGATGGGCTGCAGGGGGAAAGAGCTGCTTGATGGGGTTGAGGGAGTAAGGACTCCTTTGGAGGTTTCCACATTCCTCACCTACTTGATGGATAAGGAGAGGAATGAGGGTGTGGAAAGATAGGACCGTGTCCACCCAGCAAGCTAGGAGCAAAAGGGACTTGGTTTCTCTCAAATTCACACCCGAGTTTCTGACGGGACATGTTTCAGACACAGGGTTTTGCTTTTAATCAAAAGACTGTGAGAATCACAGAGAAATTCATGCCAACATGTGCTTTACCCTTCCCTTTATAGTTCCGGTGATCAACATGTGCACTGCACCCTTTCTATGGTGACAGACACTTGGGTTGTTTTTCCCGGTTACGGCTGCAGATCTTGGCCTTGATGAGGTCTGGAAACCAGACCAAAGTCGAACAGACTAAAGGATACCACTTAGATTGTCCCTGAGACACCAGACTGGACACAGACGCTTTGTGGCCCCTGGATAGCTATTCCTTGCCATTCTCCACTTCTCATCCTGGACACTTCACTCAGGACAAGCTGTCTGGCGTTGGAGTCTCTCTGAGCTATGAGCAAAGGCAGAGCCTTGCCTGCTTGGGGTTTGCCATGTTGCGTTTCCCTAACCCCACCATGTGAAGGCAGGGTACAATGTGTTAGGTGTTGACCTATTGTTGCACCAGTGGAGACCAGGAGGCAATTCATTTGTTTGTATAAGAGGTACCAGGTCTGCCTTCTTCGGCACATGGGCCTTATCTCATAGCCTGGAGCTCTCTCTCTATTGTCCTTTCAGAGAGTTGCCTGTCTTGAACCAGCTGGGACCCAGACCTTTCTGCCTCTTGCCTGTGTCATAGATTGTCCATCTCCTCCCATGTCAGAGCCTGATCCCCAACACCTGCTGACAGGACAGTGATAAACCTGTTCTTGCAGGGACAGTGCCAACTTCTGCAGAGTTTTAGTGGGCCTGGGGCACTGGTGAGATTTTGGAGTCCCCTTGAAGGCAAGTCTTAGGAGATAATTCCCTAGCAGGGATTGAAGGAGACTGAGAAGTTAAAAAGATCCTTGCAAGGTTTAATTCTTCTCAGACAAAGAAAAATCCAGCCACGTTAATGTTCCACGCAAATATTTGAAGCAGACCGTTTTGCCTCTCAACCATGCATGTGTGCCCTTCATTAAGTCCTATGGTGGTGAACACATGGCTGTCCTCCCTCATGCAAAAGGTGTAAGGCTTAGGAGGAACCGAGCTGGATTCGGGTTCACAGTGTCACCTACTCATTGCAAGATCTGGATGAATCACCAGCTCTCTCTGACACATTGTTTCCTCTTCTGCCCCAGGGGCTTGAGGCAAAAGTCTCCATTGCATTCTACCCCGTTGTGGCCAAAGCTAAGGCTTTGAGCAGTGACAATAATTTGAGCAGAAACAGGGAGGAGAAAGGAGGACGCCTGGGATAGGAGGGAGTGAAGAGGCAGAGGGTGGGCAAGGTCTCTTTCCTCGGTCCTTGGTTTTCAAGTATTTTATCTGGTAGAAATGCAGAGAGCATTTACACATTGGAAATAACTCTGTAAACACAGATAAGATTGAGCCGGCAATACTGTAGCCAGAAACAGCTCACCACAGCTTCCTTTCAATTAACCATTTAAATCACAGCCCATACAAACCCCGACCCCTGCTGCTTTGTGATACAGAAAGGAGAGCTCCGCCTGAGCCAAGGAGTTTTGATGTGCGCTGCCGAGTGTGGAAGACACACCATCTCTCTTTGGAGCCTGAGGTCCACCGCTCTCTTTGAAAGAACTTTCTTTCGGCTGTTGTGGGAGATACGTTAGCCCCCTGCCCTGTGGCGATTCATTATAGATAACCCCTCCTGATTAATTTTGCTTTGTCTTTAACTTTGACATTAAAGAAAGAAAAAGATAGCACCAGAGAGGTAAAATCTCCCCTCTCACACTCCATGCTCAGCTATTTTTAGTTAGCTCTCTGGGGTTTGATGCAGAAAAGGGGATGGGGTATCTAAATTTAGAAAGAAATGACATTGTTGATTGTCATTAAAAGTTCTGGCTGTCAGATTGGAAAGTCATCTTGGTAGACCCTCTGTGATAAATAACAAATCAGTGATTTCCTTGAAAATGGCTTTAAGGTCTGTCAACTGAGAGTGTCAGAGGATGGTTGGGTTTGGCAGGTAGGAGCTGGCTAGTCAGCAGCAGACTTTCTCAAGCCAATTATCCATACATAGGGTTGGGGGGACCACGCTCCAGCAGAGTGGTCACACTCAGTTACCTACTGCAGCTACAGGACAGGTGCAAATGGTGCTGTTACTGGATTCTGCAGCCAGCCAGGGTGGGCACGCAGGTCCCTGCCTCTTTCTGTGACCCTTGGTGTTGAGGTCTGTGAAACAATTTGAGTACTACACACAACACAGTGATGTCACGAGAGCTGAGATGATGCATGGGAATTGGGGACACAGAAAGCAACTCTCAGAGGGGTCTTTACACAGCGACAAGGTGTCATGAGTAGAGTTAGAAGACAGCCACAGTAACTTCTTAATGCAGAATCCACAGGGGAATCCAGTAAGGGGCTTTCCAGAGAGTTTTGCCCACTGTTACTCAAGGTTAATGAGTATATTGCTCTAACCCCCACCTCACCCCTGTTTACAAATGCTGTGCTGCACAGGTACCATCCACAGTCAGGGTTTTACTCCATCAGTGAGTGACTGGAGGTACAGCTCTACTCCACTTAACTCTCAAACACCAGGACAACGGCTAAAATCCATAGGGATGGGGGTGTGTAATCTAGCCCCGTGAGGAGTGGTCAGGGGGCTGAGAATAAAGCCAGCGTGAACTTAGACATTAAAACTAATCAGGACCCCTCTCCTGTCACACCTCTTCCCCTGCCTTCTCTTTGGGCACAGGCCTACTTTGGTACTTCATTTTTCTCTCTAAAGTCCTACAGAGACTAGAGTGCCTGGATGAAAGTATGTTGGAAGAAACAAAGATTGAATGGGGGGAGGGACACTAATGAGAGAGGGAAGAGAAAGAAAGAAGAGTGGAAAGGGGTAAGTGAACAAATTTGTGTGATAAAACCACTTCACAGACACATCGCTTCATTTCATCATTTATATATTCATGCATATGTAATATGAGAGTCTATGGAGGTTCATTCACACCACAGTGCGTGTTCTGGCCAGAGGACATCCTTCAGGGCTCTGTTCTCTTTCTTCTGCTATGTGAGTCCAAGGGATGGACCTCTGGTCTGCAAGCTTGGTAGCAAGAGTCCTCACCCACTGAGCTGTCCTGCCAGCCCTATTTTTTTAAACCATTTTTAAGTCATGGAGTGTTGAGTTTCCCATTATATCCATGATAAATCATCTAATAAATATTTGAGTGATTACAAGGGAATCTTAAGTTTCACCTGGGTTGGCAGTGGTGAATTTTATCGTTACAAACAAACAAATTTTATTCTGCGTGATGTGTGCATTGTGTTCTCTGCCATTTTTACTCAGGCACATTTCAAAGATATCTGGATTAGTTTAATAAATAATAAGTAGAAGTAAGACACATTGGCTTTTAAAAATGTAATATTTAAAGTATAGGACTTGATTTGATATGTACATATATAAACATGCATTGTACACCACACAGACGAAGCCAATTAACATAATAGTCACATTGCCTAGTTACCAGTGTGTGTATATGTGCTGTGTGTGCATGCATGCTGTTTATGAATTTGAATATACATAAGCATATAATTGAATATGCATGAGTGAGTATGAATATGTATGAGTGTGTGCAAGGATATGTGTATATATATGTATGAGAGAGAGAGAGAGAGAGAGAGAGAGAGAGAGAGAGAGAGAGAGAGTATACAACACAAATGGATCCAGTGAACATTATGCTGAAAGGACTAAGCAGAACTAGAACACAGGACTCTCAGCAGTGTGAAGTGTAGTTACACAGGCCTTCCAGTGAGACCTGCCCGGCCTTCCGTTTGTGTCTCTTTCCCTGTGCTCAGTTACAGGTTTGCTAGGAGCCCACACACATCCTCCTCGACTCTGAGGTGCATCCAAGCCCAGGTAGGAACCTTACACTCCTAGAGAATTCCTTGGGAAGCCTGGCCTAGGACTTGGTTTGTGTCTAAGGCCTCCGATTCAGGGAAGGGCAAGGTCCTAAGGTGAGGACCCTGCGGAGTACAGTATCAGAACTTCTCTCCAGGGCTTACAGTGTTCTGACCTGAGATCGAAGTGATACACCAGGGTCTCCAAGCAAATTAGAGCAAAGACTGGGCTCAGCAGGGAACTTTCCAGAACCTCAGTGTAGTGTTCTTTGATCAGGCCTCTCCTGCTGGTTATAAAAGCGGCTGGCAACAGGATATCTGAGAGAAGTTTTGGTGAGGGTTCAGTATTCATGGTGTACCAGAAACCAGGGGTTTTGAACCAGGCCAGCAACTCATGGCAATGAACATTTGCAAGTAAACCTGAATGGACAAAAGGGCACACTGTGTGACAAACTGCAGCTCCCAATGCCACTAAGATGAGTGAAGAGGTGTTGAGAGGCAGGAAAGACAGGAGCAAAGCCTTTTTTTTCTTTGTTTGATTTTTTTAAATTAATATTTTTAAAAGTTTCTTTGGGGGGCCCCATGGGGGTGAGAGTGAATATGGAGGGACTGGGAAATGAGTGGGATTGGGGTGCATGATGTGAAATTCCTAAAGAATCAATTTTTTAAAATGTTAAAAGAAAAGAAAGAAAAAATAGCTGTTGGCTCTGTCTCTGCTCAGAATTAGACTTTTAGTCTGTCTGCATGTGGGTATAATGTTTCCAGAAGCCCTGGAAGTATATCCACCAAGACCCTTGCCCCCCCCCCCACCCCGAAGCTAGTGTAGAGCTCCAGACTCTAGGCTTATGGCCTTTCCTAAGAGGTCAGAGTCCTGCAAAGAAGGCCCCTTAAGGTTGATGCAGAAACTGAGTTTCCAAAGACAAGGGCTGGAAACAGCCAGCACACAGTCCCTGTGGGACGTATAGACAGAGCAGACGGTCTTGATTTGCTTTGTGCTGCTATCACAAAACACTGGGACCTGGTTGTTTTATGAATTAAAAAGGTTTACCTCTGGTTCTGTAGATGCAAGAACATGCTGCCTCCATCTATTCAGCCCTCCAAGGACTGTGTGGGGCTAGTATCAGAGAAATGGCAGGCTGCTCCAAGAGGGTAGAACAGGAAGCAAGAGAACTAGCTGAGAAATGCTGTGTCTTTGCAGTTAGCTCTTGTGGGAGCTAATGCACTTTGTCTGATCAGAGTACACCCCTTCTAAGAATGGAATACTGTGCCTTGCACACATCCCACTAGGCTCCACCTCTTAAAGACCCACCACCCATTAATACCACCTCACTCTAGGTACTAAGCTCCCAGCATTTGAGGAGACACACACAAGGCCCATTTAGACCTCAACAAAAGTCTCACAATGGAGGTGGAAACAAAGCATTTCATCAGGGAAGCCATAAGGCCATTGATCACATCTCCTTGTCATAGACAATTGTGTGTCACTTATTTAGAATACAATCCACCCCTACTTTCAGTTTTAGTGTAAGCCATTTGGTTACAGATAGGCTAAGCCTATATCTGTCACCATCATCCCAGCTCACTCAGGTCCCCTTCATTAGCCAGGCTCTCTGCACCTGACTGATGTCCGAGAATGAGGTCCCTTACACATATTTAGACAGATTTGTATCAACATTGCATTGTTATACTTGACTTCCCTCCCTTTTTTTTTAATTATGTAAAAAAAAAAATCACATTAAGCCGAATCTAATTACTGCAATGTATATTAGAAGCAGGGCACCATCAAAATTTTATTTAAATTAATCAGGTTTTGATTTAAGATATTAAATTCAAATTAATCATGTAAAAATGGAAATGATCCTTGACGTGCTTCCAGCTGTGACTTCAGTCTGTTTTCTCGTGAGTCACTTTCGGGATGTCTTGGGGGGACCATTACAAAAATTCACGCCGGAGCTATTTCAATTACAGTTATTTAGCAGGACAGATGTAAAGAATATGGTATAATTAAGAAGGAGCTGATGACATGGCCACAGATTTTCAGGATTAAAAGTGAAAAAAAAAAAACAAAAAAAAAACAACTCCTATGTGGACTAGAATGGAAACTGACTACTGGCCATGATGCCCTGGTTCAAGTGTAGTGGGGCTAAGCATTCGTTACAGACAGTAAGATGGCACAAGTGTGGGACGTGATCTCTGAAGCTATCTGCACCTTCCGACTTAGCTTTCAGCTTTGAAGTTTCATTAGCAGGTTGCTTCTAACTCATATTGCAATTCTTATCACTCCTCAAATTATCTTTCCCATGGCTATCATAGCTGTGGACTAATTTGATTCTAGGGCTATCAAAAACCTCCGAGAGTTAAAATAACACTTCAAGACCCATCGGAAATCAAATTGCCCACATTGGCGTATGTAATATTGCATACAGAGGTAATTTATTATTTATACTCACATGAGTTTATATCAATATCTTCTTTTAAATTAATGCTAATTTCTCATGTTGATAAGACATTGGACGGGGTCATAGAATGCTTGTCCGTACCTATTTTAGATGGAGTGGGCCATGATTCTTTGTTCTTAGATGATACGGTTGGTATAAAGAGTTTGTGAACGTTGTGTGGTTTGCCCTAAGCCTTGCAACTAACTGGGGGCTGGGGACAGTAGTTGCCAGTTCTTGTTTCTCCCAGTCTCTAGATATGTCCCTGTCTCTGTAGGGGCTCTGCTCTTTCAAGGCTAACTTCAGGAGCTCTGACATTGAGACTACAAATTCAAGGGCCTCGCAGCAGGCTTGGTCAGAACAGAAATCTTTGCTGGGTGACTGAGAGGCTGGGCCCCCAGTCTGTTTCCAGTGTTTTGGCTGAACCCTTGAGAAGGCCTGGGGTGGGGGCTTTCCAGCCCCAGGACGTGACTCACTCTGGGTTTCAGAGTCTTCAGCAATCAGTATTTCCATGCAGTGAGCAATGTGTGTGTCCTCTCTCAAATCCTCTCGGACAGACAAACAACTCTGCTCTGTCTCCTGTGCCCTCTGTCATCCTCTGTCCCCACAGGAACCCAATGACTGTGGCTGCGTGATCTTCTAAGCCAGTCATTCTCAAGCTTGGGGCAAGCAAAGCATCTTCTCCCTGTCCTCAGCGCCAGTCTACGATGCTTCCACTCAGCCTCCACAGTTCTTCCTGAAAGGCTGAGATCTACTGTCCCTCCCTACTGTCTTTTCCTCTGGAAAGATGATCTCATAGTCATAGCACAGACCTCATCCTTGTGTCTCACAAGTAGCCTTGGTTTGGGGAACTGTAAGGAGCAGTGTTTGTTGGTTATTAAACATGGCACAGCCAATGTGAGATTTGAAACCCAATACAGACTCAGAAAATTTTTGCTCAATAATGAAGGGAATCCCTAATACTCAGTATGGAAGCTCTCCTCTCTACTTAGTCCTAAACTTCCTCATGGGACTGTCTACTGAGTCGGACTGTCCACTCCATGAGTGGTCCCATATTAGGGATGTGTGTGTGTGTGTGTGTGTGTGTGTGTGTGTGTGTGTGTGTGTGTTGGTGGGGAAGTTCTAAAGAGTAGATGGTTCATTGATGATGTCAGAAGTCCCGTATAACAAAAATACATGTAATGAGTCTTTCAAAATTCCCATTTTTACAATGCAACACATTGAATCGGGTTCAAGGGTAAAATATGTCTTGCCCTTTGTGGAAAACAAGCTTTGCCTGTTGGTTTTTGTACTACCTGGTCACACATCTTGTCCTTCTACTTAAAAGGTCTCAAGTAGTAGGTCAAAAAAGTCATTTTCCCTGATTTCCATTTCCTTTAGTTTCCCAATAGTAGCTTATACTTCTACTCAGGCCCCATGTACCATGGCAGATGGGAAGAATTTGATTTAGATTCACTGCTTCCACTGAAAAAGAAATGTCTCCCCTCTGATCCCATTCCCTCACTACAAGTAGATGATTGCTTTGGTGCCCACAGAAGGGTGCCTGGACTGCTAGACCACAGCTGCGGTACTTGCTTCTGTCTTCAGAGGCCTGTGGGAGCTTTTTCTAGACAAACTTAAGAGCTGCTTGGGGCTCAGAGCCTGTTCTATATTCTCTGTGTAGCTCTGGTTGTCCTGGAACCTGTTCTGTAGACCAGGCTGGCCTTGAACTCTGAGATCCACCTTCCTCTGCCTCCCAAATGCTGGGATTAAAGGTGTGCACCACCACCACCTGGCTCCATTTGAGATGTTCTCTAGCCTTGCCTACCAAGACACTGTGGGACACCGTCTACTCATTGCAGATTCCAGTTAGAATCTCAGCTCAGTAACTCTCTTAAAATTTCTATGAAATTGTGTGACTGTACTTTGTCCCATTGCAGAGATCCAATAGGAAAGCCAGAACCCTTTCCCGTAATGTTATCACCCTCTATCTGCTCTTTGCTGGTCTTCAAATGCAGTCTAGTTTTGCCACAGGGCCTTAGCTCTGTCATTACCCCTGGGTGGAATGTTCCCTCAGGATGTCCCCAAGTCCCTTTGTCCACCAATCCCCCCATGTTGCTCTCTAGTGCTCCCTACAGGTTCTATTTCAGTAAGTTGGTTTAATTTTTTCATGATATTTATGTCTTGAAACAGCAGTTTTCGCGTATTAACATCTTGGCTGTAGTAACTCCATTACTACATTAAAAACTTTCTTGTTCCGTCTGCAGTGCTGGGCCAGGTCATAGGTGATCCACAAGCATTTATTGAAGAGACACCCATGCTTTAATGTGCTACGAGTCACCTTCTCTTTAGAGAGATCCCAGGCTTTTCTGAGAAGCAGGAAGCCTCAGCTGCTGTGTCTCCGCTTGTATCTGTGGAGGGCAGCTGAGCACCCTTGACTGTTCATCGGACAAGAAATGGAAGAAAAATCCACCAGGTCATGGATGAAGAAAACCTGAGGGGGAAGAGAGCTAAAGAGAGTCCCAAAGCAGAAGAGACACAAAGATGAAGGCAGAGAGCAGAAGAGGAGGAGAAAAGTGTTCCCAGCTGTAAGTACAGAAGTGGACGCCTGACGCCAGGGCACAGTGCCTCAGGATTTGCTTCTCTGACATGCCTGCCACCTGCACACAGGGAGTCCTTCTTACATCATCCCCTCACCCTTTGGAGGCCAAGTGCCATCTTATTTACTTAGTGCTCCTGGTCAGCCCAGAGTCCTTTGTGAATGGCACATCCCTGAGTGCTCCCCTAGAGGCCCAAGTGTCCCCTGTAGCACCAGGCCAGGGACATCCAATTATCACAGAAAAAGGTCTTGGTGGCTTGTGCTAATTGCTGTGGCCTCAGCAGGTCTTAATTCCCTCTTACCTCCTCCCCAGTCCCAGTTCCCAGAGGCCAATCCTCCTCCAAGCACACAACTACAAACTCTGGAGAGTTGAAACATTCATAACCGCTTTGCACAGGGGTCATCCCAAAATGTCTAGAAAGTGGGGACCCCCCAGATTACCCCTTGCTCAAGAATCTTCCCTGTGTGCCCACACCCACAACAACCCCAGGCTAAGCTTGCTGGGAGGAAGAGGCTTCTGCTTCCCCCTGACACTGGGCAACATCAGTCTCCCAGGAGTTCTCAGTCGGCTGAAGACATCACAGACCACAGTTGCATGGACCTGAACTGCAGTCAAAGTCACTCTATTTGTCAAATTGCAATGAGCACTGCTGCCCAAAGCTGCAGAAGGGACATAGCTCTGAACTGGGACTACAGATTTGATCTATGACCCCCTACTCCAGTCTCTTTCATGGAACCCTAAAGCTGGATGTATTTTATAATCAGAACTGTGTCTCATAACTACACTGTGTAATGACTGCTGGGTCAAAGAAGTTCCTAGGGACAGACTATGTTTCTACTGGTGTAGCAGTGAACACATCTGTTCTGACCATGAGGGGAAAGGGAGGTTTAGCCATCGACTTAAAGGAGCTTTAACTATTCAGGTCAGCTTTGACCCACTGAGAAATGATAAGGAACTCTGACAACCATTTGACTCTGAGATCATAGGCCAGGCACCGGCTGAGAGGCATGAGAACATTGTTCCTTGCTCCTACCGCATAGACGGCAACCCAGGGGCATGGCGCGTGCAGCTTCTGTTTATAGAGCAGCCCTTCAGAATTGGAAGGTGTGTACAGAGCAGAGACAGCCCTTGTTCACAGCAGGGGGAAGCAGACCTCCACTGACCTAGCTGATTTTACTTCAAGTATTATTGCCTTAGGTGTTTCGTCTGGCCTTGGTCTGCACCGGTCACCCTGATCTTCTTTGGTAGAAGGTAGCTGGGATGAAATCAAAACATCAACACAGGGACCGAGGGACAGACAGTGTCTGGTTATGGTAGGCTCTCGTGACCTGGAAGAGCCTAATGCCTAGCTATTGCATTAGATTTACATTAAATAAGTAGGACTATGTACCCTGGACACTCAATAATTGCTAACTCTAATTGCTCAAGCCAGGCCCCACCCAGGTCTAGTCAATAATGCATGATCACGCTGAGTGTCTTAGAGCTGTGCCTTCAGTCTGCATGGAGCCCCCTGTCAAAACTAACACATTAAGCTAGGAACAGGGAGGGGAGTGCTCTGGAGGTGACAGGACTGAGATTTCCCTAAGACATTAACTCAGAGCATCTCTCGGAGATTCATCCCCCTCCAGGTAGTTCCCAGGACAGAAGGAGTACCTTCACATTGGGACATGGGACCTTGGAGCAGGTGCCCCACTCTGCCCTTGTGGGAGGGCAGTTAATTTCTCAAGGCCTTGAGACCTGTCACACCTCCCATCTGATAGAGTTTTAACTTCCTTCACCCTTCACTGTGTGGAGATCAGAGGTTCAGCTCCCATCCCCCACCCGGGGCGGCAGAAGAAAGAACAGAACACAGGCTGGTTGTCACCTAGGAAGGCCAGAGGCTGTGATTATGCACGGAGGTATAGTGCTTGTAAGTTCAGGGGCAGGCAGGAAGGAAGATCCTCCCTGGGCTTTGAGGGGCCACCTGCTTGCAACTCTCTGATTGTGACAGTTAGAATTTAAAAAAGACAAAACAAAACAAAAACACAATGAAACAACAACAAAAGACAGGCTCCTGGTAATCTCCAAGACAGACTGGTTTGGACTGCCTCAATTTCCCCATCTGTGAAGTGACCTGCTGATATCCACTTCATGGGACTGTTAGGTCATAAGATCCAAACTGTGGGCAAGACTCTACCACAAAGCACCAGAGAGAATGAGTTTCCAGCTCTCAGGATCATGACTTGGTAAACATGGTCCTGTTTGAGCCCTTGCTGGCTTACAGTGTTGGTCCCTCTTATCCTGACGATCTGTGGGATCACAAAGATGTGGGGTGCTCACAGGATTTGTTCAGGACCACAGAGATGTCCAGTGGGGAGACTTTCCGTTAAGTGTTGAGAACATGCTTAGTTCCCTGACGTGGGCAGAAGGTCAAGGGATAAGTGATGGATCCCTTTCTCTTCACACAGCAACCTTTCATGCAGGCTCCATGCCCCAAAAGGCAAAGATGATATTGCCTCACCAAGGCTCTGAAACACATCAAATTTTCTGCCTGGCTAAGCCTCTGGACCTGAAGGGGAGAAGATGAAGCTTTGAGACAGTGAATGGGGAGCTGTGTCTTTAACAGCGGGCCAGTCCTTGCCTTCTCAGGGCAGAGCATAGCAGCTGGGCTGCCCCCCAGGCCCAGGCCTGCTGTTTTGCACAGCTTCTGAAGCCAGCCTGACTGCTGCCCTGGGAGTCTCCTGGCCACAGGTGAGGTTCCATGGCCCCAGCAATGCCCAGGGGGCCAATCAGGCTGGGCCTGCATGAGGTAAGAAGGAGAGTCACCCCGTGTGCTCTGGGCTCTTTCAGAAATCTCAGCAGATCAATGTCACTGTGGCTTTTAATTACCCCTTCTAGGCTTCATCATTATTTCATGGCCTCTAATACGCCCAGCAGGCAGCCCTGGGCATGCAGATAAACAGCCACCCAGCATGGCCTGGCCCCTGAGGTGGTGCCCACTGTGGCTGCCCAGCCCAAGGGACAGTAGCCTGACAGGGGCTTGGCTTTGCTGGCTATAGATGGAACGTGTACTTGGGAAGAGTATGATTGTCCCTCTCACTTTACTAAGGACCTACTGTGTGCCAGGCATTGGCCCAGAGTCTGGAGACATTGTAGTGGTCTCTGTATGACTTCCATAGGCAGTACTTAGTGAGGTCCCTCTGTCCCCCAATGCCTGTGCACACTGCCTTTTCTTAGAATAGTAGGCACAATCCAGGATGATTTTTGCCTTCTGGGGACACTTGACAGTGCCTGGAGACACATTCCATTGTCACAACTGGAGGAGGGCTGCTACTGGCATCTAGTGGGTAGAGGCCAGGGCTTCTCAACATCCTTCAGGGCATAGGCTGCCCACACCTAAAAGATGACTCACACGAGGTGTCCCCAGGGCCATGGGTGAGCAGGTTCATGATGACAGATGCTCCTCTGTCTGGCCTGTCCAAAGCTATGATACCAGACTTCCCCTTTTGCCTTTAGTGGCAAAAATCCCTCAGGGGTTTACTGATTGCACCATCTTGGTCCTCTTATTCTCTTCATCTGAAAGTCCTTCCCAACTTTGGTCACAGCATACATCCTGTTCTTTAAAGTCATCCCTACCCATGGAAGCCTTACTGAGTAACTGAACATCCTGGACCATTCCCCCTTTTTCTTGGGTATGCAGAAATTGGTTTAGATTCTTCCCCAAACCTCCACCCCATGAGCCCAGCAGGTCACATTCTATGAATGTTCTGTGAATGGAATTTGTCCTCACAGGGCTTCTGATTTGGGATGGTTTGTGATTAAAAAACAAAGGGATCTGGGGTCAACGTTTCACATGAACTCTCTAGCACATAAACAGAGACACTGACAGCTGAGGGAAGAGGGTTACTCCATAGCCCATCTCTCCAGCACCTTCTTCACACAGGGCTATGTATAGGGCAGTGCTTAGAAGTTAGTAGGTATTGCCATGTAGAAGAAGCCATCCTGTGTTCTGTGTGGAAAGAAGGGGTTAGGTGGGTCAGGGACAGCCCTTCTTCTCCTCCCATGGCCAAGGAGAGTTGAGCTTCACCATCAGCACCTTCTCAGCACTGCCCACCCTGCCTGCACACTGGCAGCAACTCAGCTCTGAGACTGATCGGTTTCATAAATGTCAATCATGCACTGTTCTGTCTCAAGCCAGGGTCCCAGCCAACCAGACTTACTCTCTCTTCTTGCTATGTCACTGAGACTAGCTTTCAACTTCCAGTGGGGGAGACTGGAGGCCGAGAGACAGGTCATAACATCCGTCTTACCTTGTTCTATAATCCAAGAATCGGAAGACAGCAGTATCATAGGAGTTGGCTCCTGAGCTGCCAGTCACAATACTTGCTAGCATGTGAATTATTGGATGAAAGTGTGGAAGTTGTGGTGTGACCTTGAACCTCCACCATGCCCAGATTAAGATCCCCCCCTCTGGTCTCTTTATTTATGAAGCCCACCTACTTCCCAATGAAGCTGTATCATCTTGCCTCTTCCCTCAGTTCCTCTTAGGCTCTGACTTAACCGTCTTCCCCAGCATGGGCCCCAAGAGTAGAGCTGGCTGACCATGGTAAACTCTCCACTCTTTGGGCCAGTCCCACAGAACTACCCTTTAGGTTAAGTTTCTCCTCTTCTTTAAGTTCTTACTAAAAAGAGTAAGGGGGGAGGAGGAACTACCTCCAGGAACTACCTACTTCAAGTGATGTGATATATTGTTACTGAACATGGGGTTAAGAGCATCTACTTTGAGAAGTCAAGCTCAGCCACACCTGCTCTCCCAAAGCCAATGAAAACAGCTGAATTAATACTCAAAGGCAGAAAGGGGAGATTTCTTCTATGTGGCCATACTGGGAAAGAAAAAGAGATCAATTACTCCCAAAGTCAACCTTGGGATCCTGAAGTGAGATTTAAGTTTAACTAGCAGTCCAGGGATATGATAGGCGCATCTAAGCAGTCTTGAGCTAGGCATGGTCCCATCCTTATTTAGGCTGTAGTCCCCTCCTGCTTGGTGATCTGACAAGTTCTCAATATTTTTTTATTCTTAGAGTCAAGTTCCCATTCTGGCTGACACCTTTTCCTTCTCTCAGGATAAGATTTCAGGGAAAATTCTCATTTATTTCATGTTGATTGTTTCAATGATCTGATAGGTTGAGAGACACATGAGTATCTTTAGAATATCTTCATTTCTGCCAGGCTGGTGTTGTTGTGGCCAACTCAGTTTGTGTGGGTATAGTGCTAGACAGGCCACAGACAATTCTAGAATCCTGGAAGCTGAGTCCTGCTTCCAGAATTCCCCCACACTGCTCCCTCTGGCTGAGCTCTGTCAGGTAAAGAAGGCAGTGGTTGGCAGGAAACTTTCCAGGGTTAAGCCAAGTTCATGAGGTAAATGAGGGGCTCCCATGACTCCTGGTAAGGAGCTGAGCTGGGCTCAATAGCACTCATCTACCTGGCTGTACCACCAAACTTGGTGACTCAGAGAGTCTGCCCACACCGATCAGGTCTGGCTCAAGCTATAAAGCCTGGGATTAGCTCTGAGCAGGATCATCATACAGCTGTTGTTCTTTGGTCTCTTTTTGGATATGAGTCCATGTCATTTTTATAAGTCAGTAAACTCATCAGTTAGCTAGCCAACTGTTGATTAGACAGACTGATAGAGACAAGAAAATGGTTTCAGTTGTATTTGTTTAGAAGACATTTTGAGCATAGTAGTTTGACATTAATTAAACTTTCATTTTATTTTTTAATTTGTTTTTTTAAGACAAGGTTTCTCTGTGTAGCCCTGGCTGTCCTGGAACTTGCTTTGTAAGCCAGGCTAGCCTTGAACTCACCAGAGATCTGCCTGTCTCTGCCTCTCTAGTGCTGGGATTAAGGGTCTGCACCACCCCAACTTTTAAAATGGAGGAATTAAAAAATAAACTCTGTAAATTTTGGAGAAAAAATTATAGGAACTTAGAAGCAAAACTTAAAACAAATTATTAAGTTTTCATCCCTCATTCCTTCCATCCCTCGAGAGAAGGAAATGAGACTTTCCTTCTTTTCTTTAGTGTCTTCTTACCATACATATTCTGGAATCCAATGGATAACTGAACAAATACTAAAGATCAGAACGTATGACCTTTGATGAAGAATGGATTAACAGTTGTTCAGGACTCAGTTTGTGCCAACACCTCTTCAAGAACCCTTATGTGCCACCAACAGTCATCTTTGTGACAGGCCTTCAAGGGAATAATTCGTTACCCGTTTGGGATTTTCTTGGGTTCACAGACTCTCTGTCTGGGCTGGAGGACAATCTGACAGCTCTGCTTTCAGTTTTGAATGAGTGAGCTTATTAAGCACAGAGCAGGCGAAAGTAAATGCATACATCGCTAGTAGCAGATCGAGAGAGGCACAAAGCACACAGCAGAGCACTGTCAAATC
This sequence comes from Onychomys torridus, assembly GCF_903995425.1. Classification (NCBI taxonomy): domain Eukaryota; kingdom Metazoa; phylum Chordata; class Mammalia; order Rodentia; family Cricetidae; genus Onychomys; species Onychomys torridus. The sequence goes on along the minus strand of NC_050456.1, from coordinate 74,308,402 downwards.
AGGCGTTCACTGCCTGCAGGGGGGCAATTGGGGAAGCCGAGGCAGTCTGAGTGGGTTGGGATTCAGCTTTCTCTCCATGGGTGAGCTTCCAGCTTCTCTCTCCCACTGCAGGCATTTTCTTTGGTGGGATAAACAACAGCCGTGTCTGTTGGAGATGGTTCACCCTCCGTCCATTCTAGGATATGATGAAGTTTTAAACTTCAGCTGTTCTGCTCTCCTTGCTACTGTCACTTGGCGAGGGGACCAGCTTATCCCCCAGCAAGGAGCCTTGAAGACACTTTGAGACAAGCATGTTTAGGTCTGAAATGGAGGAACAGGCACCTGCATTTCCAGAGCCAGCTTCTCAGTGTGCTCAAATGATGCATGGAAGTTTGCTCAAGCAATGCACATTGCAACAGGTATTAATATGTTTTGACCAGGACAGTCTGACTGCAAAACTAGTGCACTCTCCTGCTCAAGAGGGGAGCTTCCTTGCTTACTGGATTCACCCACTACCTTTGTGGGCAGCTGCAGCATAAGAGTATTTTTAACTTCATCCTTGATTTGAAGTTCGTACTTTATTTTCTGGATTATGGAAGAGGATCTTGAGTGGTTTTCCCATAATCTGGCATTTGAACCTATATGGGCAAATGTACTATTTCTTGTGCTTCCTGGAGAGAGTGGGGGAGAGAAAGAAAGGGAGAAGAAAAAGATTCTTCCTCATACAGAAGACATAGATTAGACCTGACACCATTGACTGACCTCTGGGTCTCTCACTGAAATCTGAGTGTCCCTCAACTCTGAGTATCTCTAGCTTAATGCTGGACATCTATGACTGAACTCTAGGCATCTCGAATTAAATGCTGGTGTCTCTGACTGAACTCTCATTTCTCTGACTGGACTATGGTGGTGTCTTTCTGAACTCTCATTCTCTGACTGAATTCTGGTGTCAGTGACTAAATTATGGCCATTATTAAAATCTGATGTCTCTCTGACTGAACTTTGGCATCTCTGATTGAATTCCGGGGCCTCTGACTGAATTCTAACTTTGTGGACTGAACACTGGTATCTTTGACTCAAACCTGGTGTCTCTGACTCAATTCTAGTGTGTCTGATAATACCCTAGTATGTCTAACTGGGCTCTTGTGTCTGACTGAACCTTGGTGTCTCTGACTGAACCCTGGTGTCTCTAACTGAACGCTGGTGTCTCTAACTAAACCCTGATGTCTCTGACTGAACCCTGGTGTCTGACTAAATTTTGGTGTCTCTAACTGAACCCTAGTGTCTCTGACTGAATCTTGGTGTCTCTGACTGAATTCTGGTATCTGAATGAGCCTTGTTTTTTCTGACTGAACCCTGATGTCTTAGACTGAATCCTGGTATCTGACTGAACCCTGGTGTCTCTGACTGAACCCTGGTGTCTGATTGAACCCTGGTGTCTCTGTTTGTACACTGGTGTCTGACTGAACTCTGGGCACCTTTTTTTCCTCTCCTTTATGTGGTAAGTACTGTGTGGGGCCGTTGGCATGTACTGAACTCCTGTCTATGACCTCTCAACAGTCTTCTCTGCCTTCTGTATCTATTAAATGTTGACTGACTCCTCACACCATCCTAGAAACTAGTGTTTGAGGAAGTCCATACCTAGCTCTCACATCTGAGCTTTCCCCTGAGAGCAGTAGTTATTTCTCCCAACAACCAGCAAGTAACAGCCCCTGAGACCACGGTTTATCTCTTAAGAACATTCTTCTTTGCCTATGGTGTTCTCTCGTCCATCTTCTAAGATGCATTTGCTTTCTTTGCATTTTTGTTTTTAACAAAAAACAAAAACAAAAACAAAACAAAAAACACGACTGAAGAGTTGGGAGTTTTTAAAAAAAAGAAAGAAAAGAAAAAGAAAAGACAACTCACAAAGAAACTGCAGGAAAACACGCCACCACTCCTTTCCTTCCCATCTAGAAGTCCTGCCCTGTTTTAACGCTCTCGGTTACAACACACTTCACCAGCAGAGTCTGAGCTCTCGGCTTGGTCAAGTTTGTGGCCTCCCAGAAAAGTGCCCCATTTAGGCAGGTGCTTCAGTTCAGTTAACCACAAGCCATGGCCTCAACGTGTTAAACACCCACTCAAGTGAGATGGGACAAAGCTTAGGGCAGCCATGGGCATGTCTTCTCACAGCAGGGGTCAGGAGACAGTAGGGCCAAGTCAGGAGGAAAGTGGAAACTGGAAGCTGTAAGGGCTTGACCATACAACCCATGCCATTGGCCTGGGACAACTCTTGATAAGGGTATTTTGGGGATTCTTCTCCTGATGATAGATTCAGAGGGCAGAGGAACACAGCCAGAGTGGTATTGTTCTGAGCTTGGGTTTTAAACGTGAATCACCCTGAAAGTAGTTCCGTAGAGAGCCTGGCTAAAGAAGTCCATATTAGGGACTTGATATAGAAAAAGGAAAAAACAAACAAACAAACAAAAACAAAATAACAATGTACTGATCTCTGCCAGGGAGAAGGAGGGCGGAATGCACACAGCACATTGACCCTGGCCTTGTGTGGCCGGCCTGATTCTCGGATTCCCCATTCTAACAGGTCAATGCTCCTGTCTAGAAATGCCAAGGTCAACATGAAGAAGGGAGAATCATGTAGGGATACTCTGGCATCCATGGTGCAGAACAAGTGGTCTGGAAGGGAGTGAGTGGAAGGAAGGAGAAGTCACCAGCAGAGTCTCCTTCTGTGGGACTGGGTGTGTCAGACAAGGCTGAACTGTCTAAGGAATGTGCTTTCCATTGAAGACCAATACATGGAAGACTCACGTAACTCCTTCTCTAAAGGCTTGCCATGAGGGGAGGCACCAAGACCATAAGATGGACTCATGGGTCATCCTCTGCCCATGTCAAGCCTACCCTCATCCCACTGTCAAGGCCCTAAACCCTGCCTTCTCTGGATAAGGGGTGCCCCCTGCCTTCTTTTAGGTGCTAACACATAACCCCATCATCATTGCCAGAGGTCTTGCTGAATATTTGCTGTAGAAACACAGGGTAGCAGGGGCAACTTATTTTCTCCAAAATAGTTAGGGACTTGTTGAAATACCTCAACTTTTAGAAACCAGAAGGATGTGTGTGTGTGTGTGTGTGTGTGTGTGTGTGTGTGTGTGTGTGTGTTGAGAAAGACAATGTTAGTCTCTGGAAGTACCAGAGCTTGGTGCAGAGTGTCGGAGGCAGCCTGAGAGTCCAAGAGTAGTCAGGAGAAATTCAAAAGGAAGGTCGTCATCAGAATCAGGTACAGGTGAATCCAAAGTACTCCATTCAAGCAGGTCCCTACCCTTTCTAAAGAATTGAGCTGATTGTCTGGAAATGATTTATAACCATTATGAAGACCACTGAAGCCAAAATGTGATTGTGATATTGTTAAGCACCTATAAATCACATTCCATGCCCTGGTGAAGGATTATAGGTGAACATCCACACATGGCAATTATTTTGGACTCTAAAGTCAGTATTATGAAACACTCATGAGGAAAGAAGTATCACACAAGACAAAATTTTAAGACATGGGAGGAGATAGAAGAACTTAATCATGGATCCATGTCTCCGGGGTGGGGGGGGGGGGGGATGTGTATGACCTTCTGGAAGGGAGTGAAGCCCAAAGGCAGAGGACATGTTTACAGGAATGATGCTAGCAAGGTTTCATCCAGCATTGCTCATGTGCCAGACCAGAGGCTGGCTGCTTCAAAGGAGTATCTCCTTTGATCTCTCAACAGGATTGGTAGCATATTGCAGACAGCTAAAGTAGGAAAGAGGTAACATAATCATCCAGAGTCCTCAGCTCCACGGTAATGGGTGAGATGAGCCTCACATCTAGACAGGGGTCCAGGAACCTCACACGCTTGTCTCTCTGTTCAGGAGAACAGGTGCTAGAGGAGGGGGCTTAGGCCATATATTAGCTACTTGCCTCATATATAGCCATGATCAAATACCTAACAAGAAGCAGCTTGAGAAGGAAGAGCTCCTTTGGCTCACAGTTCTGTGGTACAAGCTATCATTGTTGGAGAGTCATGTAGGAGGGTGCATGAGGCAGCTGGCTGCATTGCATTTACAGTGAGAAAGACAAGAGAGATGAATGCTGGTGCTCAGCTCTCTGTCTCCTTAATCAGTCTGAGATGCCAGTCTATGCAATGGTCCCAATGTTTAGAGTGGGTCTTCCCTTCTCAATGAACTTAAACTAAACTAAACAAACAAACTAACTAACTAACTAACAAACAAAAAAACCAAAAAAAAAAAAAAAAAACCAAAACAATACAAAAAACCCTCCCAGATACCCCAGGGAGTTCTTTCTGTGGTTTTTCTAAATCTTATCAAACTGACAGTCAAACCCACCATCATGCAAATCCATGTCCTATCAGCCTACCACCTCCCTGCTGGGTGTCAGTGTTTGGTACCTGTATAGTTGGCATAAGGATGCTTCCCTGGGTAGAGTTGACTTAGAATGCTGTTCAGTATAACCTGATGAAAATATTAATCTGCCACAGAAGTTGGGGACATCTAGTTTAGCATGAATCTTAAAGGTACTTATTAATGAAATTAAACCTGAGGCCAGTTATTGGGGTGAATGCTGGAAGATCAGAAAGACAGAACACGCCACAGCTTCCTTGCCACACCAGTTCCTCAGATGATCATGTTTCCTCTCACTGGAAGCTTCTGTGTCCTCATCCCAATGGCTCTCAGCTGAACTGTGCTGCTCCAAAGCCTAAAAGCTTAACCAGCCAAATGCTTAACTAGCTCTGGTGCCTGGTTTTCATGCCTTATATATTTTTCTGTTCTCTACCATCACTCCCTCGGATTAAAGGCTCTCTTTCTGGGATTAAAGATGTGAGTCACCATGCCTGGCTATTTCCAATGTGGCCTTGAAATCACAGAGATCCGCCTAGCTCGGCCTCCCGAGTGCTGGGATTAAAGGCATGTGCTACCACTGCCTATCCTCATGTTTAATATTGTGGCTGTCCTGTGCTCTGACCCCAGATAAGTTTATTTCAGGGAACACAATACCACCACAATCTAGGATGTCCAGGATTTGTGGCTTCTCCTTCCTTTCTTGTCTTCTTCTCATAGAAAGTGAACTGAACTGTGTGTGACTTTGCGACCAATCAATAACACTTGACTTGCAAAGTGGTTTGCTATCATCAATATATAGAATTAGATACAGGGCTATTGGGAAATGGTCCAGGTCATTTAATAATTATTCCCTGGATAGTGGGTAGGTGGTGAAGAGAAATATTCAGACATGGCAGCCCAGGCCAAGACTGATAACTGGAATTCTAGAAGGCAAGTGACTCTGGGACCACTAAAGTTATTCACAATGCTCTTCCCAACTGGCCCATTCATCTGATCAGAAAGTAGATTAAGTGGGCAGCTAAAAGGGGCCTAGGGCATTTGCTCAATGCCCAATTGACAGGAAGAGTAGAACATGGGCAGTGATATTTTACTCCAGGCTGGCTCCACTTGGGTACGGGAGTTCTGACTTATGTTCCTGGCCTGGACTAGAACTACCTTAACTCAGGAATCCTTGTCTGGGCATGCTCACTCTGCTGATGTCTGTGCATTGTAGGATGACTGTCACGTGTCACAGAACATTTAAAATTGAATGAGCTCAGCTGTATTGCAAATAGTTCCTGCGCCTTACTATGGACTCACACCAGTAAGATGTATTCAAGGGAAATTCTCTTTGCATTTGCAATAAGCATGCACCATGTTTTCTATTCATTCCTTGAGGGGTGGTCTTCTGTCACGAGTGTGCATGCATTTGTCCTCTTTTGTCAATCTATTTTTTTTAATTAATTAACAACATTTGTTGACTGTTAGGTGTCTGTTCATTTAGAGTGACCTCATTTTGTGCTCTCTCTTTCTCTTTCTCTGACTCTGTCTCTCTCTGTCTCTCTCTGTCTCTCTCTCTCTGTCTCTCTGTCTCTGTCTCTGTCTCTGTCTCTCTCTCTCTCTCTCTCTCTCTCTCTCTGTGTGTGTGTGTGTGTGTGTGTGTGTGTGTGTGTGTGTGTGTACATGTTTACCTGTATGTGTGGGTACACTCTCACTTGTATATTTGTTTAGAGATCAGAGGTCACACTGGATTTTTTTGTCATTCTTCATATTGTTTTTTGAGACCAGGTCTCTTGAGCGTAGAGATCAACATTTTGGCTAGGCCACCTGGCCAGTGCCTTTTGGACACCATTGCTGGGGTTACAAATGCAGGCTGCCACATCTGGCTTTGGTTTTGTGTTCTTGATGTGGGTGAGTTATCATAGTGACTCCTCTTTAAGTGACATTTTGGCTTTTACCATAACTTTCCCACTATAACCAGCCTTTCCATAAGCTACACTTTTTGTTTCACATGGGTATATAAACATTTCTATAACTATCAAAGTTATCTACTCTTTATTTTTATAATAAATTTCAGGGTTGCTCTCAAGATTGGGCAAATTGAAGACATAGAAAGTACAGTGAGATCTGCCCTACAAGCATTTATGGGCCTTTAACTCTCTGTCATTCCCAATTCGGACCAGGGAGCTCTTCTTTCATTGTCAATCCATGTGAGTTGCTTTAACTATTGGAACCCTCTAATGTCCATAACAATTCATAATTTATCACCTTCCTAAGCATCCACTTGGACCATTTTTTGTTGCTCACAAGTACCTTTCACAGTGAACTTGGCTACACTTGAGAGGTCAGCAAGATTTGTCCTTCCTGTGTGTTGCTGATGGGCTCTCCTGCTTTGGGATCATTGGTGGAGCACTTAAAGCTTTTGGATGTTTGAATCCCTCAAGCATTTTACTTTCAGATATCCTGTTTTATGCCTGGCTTAGAAATGAAGCCTTCACTGTTAGACTGAAGGAAAGCATGCTTTCAGTATTGTATTTTTCTAGCCATGTTTTCCAAATTTTATCCTGATGTTTTATCCCTTGTTTTATTTTTATGGATCTTAAGCATTTTTATTTATTAATCTTTTATTTTTGAGATTACAATTTAATTACAAAATTTCTTCCTTGTTTTTCTTCCTTCTAAGCCCTCTCATATATCCTTCCCTGCTCTCCTTCAAGTTCATGACCTCTTTTTTTTTTTTACAGATTGTTATTGTATCTATATATGTATATGCATATATATGTTTCTAACTATAACCTGTTTGGTTCATCTATTGTATGTAGATACTTTTTAAGGGAGCAATTACCCACTTTTACTAAACCACATCAGTTCCCTCATCCAGCTGGGTTTGTGATGATTAACCCCATGGTCAGTTTGATAGGATCTAGAATCCTCGAAGAATCAATTTCTGGGTATGTCTGCAAGGAAGTTTCCAGAATAGGTCCATTGAGATGGGAAGACCTCCTTGAACGTGCTCCATGGTCGAGGGTCTCAGATGACTACAAAGGAGGACGTGACCTGTGTATCAGTGTATCCTGACCGTGGGGACGATGTGAGCCTCACTCTTCCACAGCCATGCTCCCCCGCCCCTGTCGTGACTGTGCCCTGAAACTGTGAACCCAAATAAACAAGCCAAATAGAGAGGAAAACCTTCTTTCCTTAAGCTGTATTTTCTCACAGAAACTGGAAAAGAGAAATGTGAGCGCCAAAAAAAGACTCTGTCCTCTTCCTTAAGTGGAATGCATGGCGGCAAAGCATCCATCCTCCTTCATGGCTAAAGGGCAATGGGCCTTCCATCCCCTTCAGGGCAGTTCCACTTAACAATCAGACCCCTTCTTCAACCCTTCTTCTAGAACATCCCACCCTTGTCTTCAGGGACCTCTTCCTGGGAGTACTTATTTGTGCAGATTTCATAGAATCTACATATCTCTGGTTGGTTTACATGAGATTCTTTGACTTTGTTTTTTACCCTAAACTTAGTCCAATGGTCGTCCCTAGGACAGCAGTTCTCCACCTTCCTACTGCTGCAACCCTTTAACACAGTTCTTCATGTGGGGGGGGGGTGCACCCCCCACCATAAAATTATTTTCGTTGCTACTTCATAACCGTAACTTTGCTGCTGTTAGGAATCATGATGTAAATATCTGTGCTTTCCGATGGCCTCAGGTGACCCCTGTGAAAGGGTCATTTGACCTCCAAAGGGGTCACGACCCATAGGTTGAGAACTTTGCCACCACGCCTGCCACTTGCTGCTCTGATGCCCAGGATGATGGACTCCAATGCCTATAGAACCATATGCTCAAATAAACTCTGGTCATGGTGTCTTATCATAGCAACAGGAAGAAGAGAGGGGAAAACTTGATAGCTTCTGGAATGATCCTGCTTATGTCCTGGGTGATCTAAATGGACAAAACCTAAGGCAGGTCCTGAAAACCAGGAGAAAAGCTGTCTGGTAGATTCAGGAAAAGCCCACAATAGCCTGTGGGGTGGGTTTCTGTCTACTGGAATGTGTATATGGTGGTTGTGGCACTGGGACTGGTGTACCCAGGTGCAACTATTTTTGGATCAAGGAGCCAGAGTCTGGTAAGAGTTAGTGGGTCGCTTGACTTGAAAGCCATGGAAATCATCACCAAAGTCTATTTCTGGATTCTGGAAGTATATAGCCCTGTCCCAACCCTCCTCAAGCCACCCCTTGGTCTTCCCTGTATGCTAAGTCCCACTCTGCTCTCCAGAGAAAAAGTTGCACTTGCTATAAGCAATACAAATGAGCTCTTGGTACATATTAGGTCTTCCTTGCAGGACCACTGAAGGATGTCAGAGCTGTGTGCCAGTGTTCTTGACGGGCAGGTGTGACTGTAACTGCTGAGGCTGACTTGTAAATGAATGGTTTATAGAAGAACTCAGTGACTGTCATGACTGAGGACAGAGCAGCAGGGTTTTAAGTCTGGAGCATTTCTTACGGAGTAAAGGGAGATCTCACAGAGACACAACCATTTTGAAAGGTGAAGATTTTGTTTTAAAATAGTAACTGAAGAAAAGGAATTTCAGGACACCAAGAAGAGGGATATCATAGGCAAAGAGTTCAGTGCATTGGAAGAACATAGAATATTTGTGTATGTGTGAATATGCATATAGCCACACACACACACACACACACACACACACACACACACACACACACCGAGAGAGAGAGAGAGAGAGAGAGAGAGAGAGAGAGAGAGAGAGAGAACACAATGGAGGGAGATGCAAGTCAGACATGTGCCTGAAATCTATTCACACACTACTCCGTTCCTCCATGTGCCTCCTCCTGTGCAGAACTGAATGGTGTTTGAGGACACAGAGCCCTGGCATCTAGCCGAGTTCTGTACCCACTGGTGGCCAGAACTTAGACAAAGTCCTCACTGCATTCTTCTTTGTGCCCAAGTTTCCTCCTCTATGTGAGATCGAAGAATGTCCACTGAAGTAGGCTTTGAGACTCTCAAGAAGCCTAGCCAGTGAGCAAAGGTCAGAGTGCAAAGCAAGAGCCTCAGATGCGGCAGGGACCATGCTCCCAGGAGAACTGGAGAACCCTCTCTCCAAGATGTCAGGATAGCACGGGAAGCGGGTGAACACCACTTGGAAGGGCTGGGCAATATGCATTCCTACAGCACAGTTAGCAAAGGGAAGAGTCTTTGGGCACTGGGGCCAGGATCTTTCTGTTCTCTCACAGGAAGCATTTCCCAGCTACGTCTCCCACCAATCCAGATGCTTCCCTCTCCTCCACTGGCATTTAAATAATGCAGCTCTGGTAGGAGGTGGGGTGGGTCTCAAGAAACTTCCTGGCTGCAGAGGGCCCCTGTGCAGGCTTTGCTGCATAAGGACTCGGGCCGGCTCCAAAGAAGGAAACTTGGCTCAAAATGTATGAGTTCATTTTTATGTTCTACGGAGAAAATTTATTCAGTGTGACTGCTCGGCAGCCAGCGCAGTAAAACACCTTAATCCCTGGTTGAAGAAAGGTAATGCCTTGACAGATGTGCGCCTCCTACTCCCCTCCCGGCCATGTCTCAACAACAAACCTTTATTTCTGCTTCTCAGCTGCAGCAGGCAAGAGAAAAAATGAGGAGAGCAATAAAGCAGTCAGAAATCTCAGGAGCCAGGCGGCGACGCAATCGTAATGACAGATTTTTAATGTGGCGAGAGAGATTGACAGGGAAATGTCTTCGGAGCAAACACTCACCAGATGGAATGCAAACAGTTTATTGGAGGAGAGAGGTGCGCCTGAACCATGGAGAGGGCGGGCGCAAGGTGGGCTTCTGCTGTGCCAAGAGACAGGCCAGAGAGTGGAAAGGGAGGTGGGGAAAGTGAAAGAGGAGGAAGAAGAGGAGGAAGAAGAGGAGGGAAAGAGGGAGGAGGAAGGGGAGAGGAGAAGGAAGAGGAAGAAGAGGAGGAGGAAGACACTGGTGGTCCTCTTGTGGGCAACATCCCATGAGACTTTCCAGGGAAAAGCATGGTGTCTCCTGACACCCCAAACTGGATCCTATTGTGAGTCCCCCAAAGTTAAGCATGAATGAGGGGGATGTCTGTGTATAAAGACCTGGGTTCACGGTACGGGGTGGTGAGTCAGGCCTAATGGCACACACCTGCCATCCTACTAGGTAAAATCTGGCAGGAGGGTCACCATGAGCTGCTGGCCAGCCTGGGCTGTATGGTGAGATTCCGTCCGGAGCAAACACACAGAAAGAAAGAAGATGGGTGATGGGAGAGCCGCCGTTAGGTTGAACACACGGAGCACCGTTCTGTAGCTTCAAGCTCCTCTGGCAGGCAGTGGGGGCAGGGGGCAGGTGGTTTTCTTTCCAAGCCTTTCTCAGCATCTGCTTGGTTCCAGGTGCTATCTGCAGTAGGCTCTGAAGTCAGTGACAGGAGGCCAGGCCCTGCTCTGGCTCAATGAGATGCACATTAGAACATCTAGAAATTAAGGGTCTATATGGACAACAAAATACCCAGCCACTAAGTGATGTATGTGTATGAATGCATAAATATGTATCTGTCACCTGTATTATCCATCCATCCATCTTGCCATCTACCCACCCCTTTCTACTTCCTTTTAAAATCACTTTCCAGTGTACAACTCTCTGCATGTTTGTACATGTACAGCTGAAAGCAAGCTTGAGGGATGGCTCAGTGGATAAGGGTGCTTGTTGTGGAAGTATGAATTGAGATCTCTAGAGCCGAGGCGGAAGGCCAGGCAGGCTTGGCAGCAGCCTCCTCCAGTCCCGGGGCATAACAGTCCTACATGGGTAATCCCTTGAGCAAGCAGGGTGGCTAGACTACCAAAAATGGTGAGCCCCGGGTTCAGAGAGAGACTCTGCCTCAATATACATGGTGGAGAGGAAATGAGAACACTCAATGTCAACCTTGGACCTCCACGTGCAAGTACACACGTGTGCTTGTGTACCCATACCGGTGTGTGCTCATACACGTGCACAGCAAACAAACATGTGATATGTATCCTAGCTCAAAAATCAAAGGCAATATATGAGACAGTTTGAAACAGTGTGTAGAAGCATCTCATAAAATTCTGTGAAGTAATCCCTTTTAAGCAGTATGTATGAATTCAGGAAATGTGATTTGATCTAAGAGCTACCTATATCACCTGACTGTGGTATAAAGAATACAGGAATGTTTGAAGCAAAACACAAAATGCATGTTACAGGAACCCTAGATCCGTCACCATCATGGGAGTGCAGCAAGGTCCTGGTGCATTCCAACTCAAATTCAAAACTGCTGAATGCTGTCCTGAGCCTGCTCTGACTTTGAAGCCACCTCTCCTTTTTGCTTGCCTCAGTTTCTCCAGTGTGGAAACCGAAGTACTCCCCACTTCCTTATCTGCTAACATTTAAGGTTGCTAAGTCCAAATCCAGTGGTGAGTCTCAATGTGTCAAGACCTTTTCTCTCTCCTTTCCCTTTGAGACACAGTCTCATTATGTAGTCCTAGTTGTCCTGGAACTTGCTATGCAGACCAAGCTGGCCTCCAACTCATAGAGATCCACCTGCCTCTTTCTCCAGAGTGCAGAGATTAAAGTCATGTGCCACCACCTCACCTGGGGTAGAGGACAGATACCTTTCAAACAAAGCAACAGTGTGCAAAGCAATTATAAAATGCACTTCTGTGGCTGGTGCCATCAGACATAAATTCATCTTCTCTTCAGTAGAACCCAGTTCAACATAAAGGTGTCCCTCCTAGGAACAGGAAGCAAATGATGGAACTAGGTGTTTCTGAGGGACTGCAAGCCAAGACCTGTTGTCACAGCCCAAAGAAAATGTGGAATGTGGATTTTGAGGTTCTATGACAGCCATCTTGCAATGGAAGGGAAGCAACATAAGGATAAGAGAAAGAGTGGGCAGAAAGAGCTGCAGAACTATGACCATTGTCTCAGCACTGTGGGCTGCCACCTTCTTAGGCACAAAGAGACTCCAGGCATCATGAAGTAACACCCTCCTCTCTCTCTCTCTCTCTCTCTCTCTCTCTCTCTCTCTCTCTCTCTGTGTGTGTGTGTGTGTGTGTGTGTGTGTGTGTGTGTGTAATGGCAGGGTGGGGAAGGGCTTTTCAGTGACTTTTCCTGTGACCCCGTTTTCCAGATCAATGAAGTTCTGGGCAGTTAGGAGTCTAGAAAAAAAAAAAAAAAAGAAAGAAGCCACTGGAGCAGTGTGACAGCTGTATCTGGGATCGCACATCAGGCCAGTTTGCCAGTCATGTCTTGTCGTGTACAGACTTAGGGCTTCAGAAGAAACCCCCAGAACACTGTCTTCTCATGTCTCTGCTCAACCCCACATTACCACTTTTGTCTTAAAACAATTGGCTGAGTAAACACTTGTGTTTGTCATAAACTACTTACTGTTTCGTGGGTGATCCCATATTGTCCTGTCCACATGGACTTCTTAAAAAAAAAAAAAAAAAAAAAAAAACCAAAAAAAAAAAAAAACCCACGAAACAAAACAAAATAGCCTTCTTGGCTTGAAAATCTGAATGAGTAGAGAGCTGTTAATTCAAAAGCTAAACAAAATGAAAGGTTTAGGAGACAAACAGGCAGCTGGACTGTTGGCTTTAGAAACAATGGATTTCACTAGATTTGCTTAAAAAAAAAAAACAAAAAACACTGGAATGAATTTTGATTCACATTTCTGAGTTCAGATCCAAGGACAGAAAGCACCATGGTGGAGGGCTTGGCTAGGAAAGGGAGGGAAGAAGAGAAGAGAGGAAGTAAAAGGGGAGTGGGGGAAGGAGAAAGGAGGGGAGAGGAGGACAGGGACAGGAGAGCAGGAGTTGAGCCCACTGGTGCCCACAGACTCCAAGTCTGTTCCACTTCCCAGTTGTGTCTGGAAGCCAGCCTGGTGCCCCTTGTTCATCGGAGCCTCAGTGTGCTCCCCTTAGGTGGGGCACAAGATTCCCAGGGCCTTGTGGTGTGCTGTGGGATGTTCTGTATGTCAAATGTGTTGCTCTGACTGGATAATAAATAAAACACTGGTTGGTCAGTAGACAGGCAGGAAATATAGGCGGGACAAGCAGAGAGGAAAATTCTGGGAAGTGGAAGGCTGAGGCAGTGGGACACTGCCAACTGCTGTGATGACCAGAGAGATGTAAAGATACTGGTAAGCCACAAGCCACGTGGCAACTTATCGATTAATAGAAATGGGTTAATTTAAGATATGAGAACAGTTAGCAAGAAGCCTGCCACGGCCATACAGTTTGTAAGCAATGTAAGTCTCTGTGTGTTTACTTGATAAGTGGGCTCCAGGACTGTGGGGCTTGGTGGGAGCTGGAGAAAAACTCTCCAGCTACAGTGGTGGCAGATGAGCACCAAAAGCAAGACTGATAAGCACACGGTATGTACAGTTATGTTCTGACTTCTCTCCTGAATCATTATCCTAATATTGTTGTCAGCAGTGAGGGCAGCTCCCCAGCCTCTCGATGTCTGCCCCACCCCCCTGAGCATATCCATGAGCTTCCAGAATGCTGTCTTGATCAAAATGAACTTGAACAACTTGGGATCAAAATAGACTCCACAGAGTGACGATTAAACTGGACTCTCCCAGTTGGCTGAGTGTTGTCCCTTAGGTTGAATGGCCCTCTTCTGTTGCCTTGGCAGGTCCATGAGTTTCTTTGACAGGAATAGAGGGTTGGGTGCAGGTCCAGGGTCCCCGGCTTTAAAGCCTAGCACTTCATTCTTCTGTACTACAAAATCACAATTCAGAAAATGATCCAATCCTCACTTTATTTTACTGACCTAAGAGGCCGAGTCTTATGGTTGCTAGAAACTACACATCAGATGATTTCTTTAAAATAGTGTGTGTGTGTGTGTGTGTGTGTGTGTGTGTGTGTGTATGTGTGTGTGTGTGTAGCTTGTGTGTGCCTATCTATGTGTGTGGGTGTGCTTACTATGCATGTGCTTGTGGAGAACAGAGGTGGACATGAAGTGATTTCCTCTGTTGCTCTTCACCATATTTTTAGAAGAGGCCTCTGAACCCAGGGCTCCACATTTCAGCTATCCTGGAGCTCAGGAGGATCCCCAGGATCCACTTTCCCTGCCACCCCTCAGCACTGGGATTGTAGATACCTGCTACCACCCCAGTCTTGTACGTGGGTTCTGGGTATTTGAGCACAGCAAGCATTTTTCCGTTTCAGCCATCTCTCCCATGCAGTGGACTCAGCAACTTAGCAGGAGGCTGCCTTGGGGAGAAGTGGTTCCCTGGCTGGAGCTTCGCATTAAAAACAAAAGAAGCAAACGCAGGAGACGTGGAAAATAAAGACGTCAGAGGTGCTACTGCCCAATGGTTTGTACATCCCCTTGTATTTTACAAGCTGCAAACACGTGCGTACTTCTGTTTATTTCTAAACGTGGCTTCACACCGTCTGGGCTGTCTGTCCCGTGTTCAGTTTCACTTCTTATTCTTCACAGCACATTATAAAGTCTAATCCCACCACACAATGATCAATTATAAACAACCTTCTTTCCAGCAAGGCTGAAACCTCAAAGAGTGGGTGTCTTAGACTGAGGGAGTCCATGCTGTTCCTTCTCTGGCTTCGTTTAAGTCTCCCTGCACTGTCCCTGAGTATCTTTGAGAGATATTGATCTCTTCTCCCCATCGCTCTGTCTCAGTGTTTGGCGCAGGGTCCTGGCACCAGGAAGGTGGGGTGGAGAGACTGAGAGATGGGGAGGAGAGCAGGAAATGCTACCTATGGACAAGACATGGGCTGATGCACTCACAAGCTTGTAGAGACCGTGGTTACCTGCATAAAAATCTGGAAGGCCAAAGATCAGGCATGGGCTAGTGTGAGGAGGGGTTCTAGAGGCCCCATCGATAGCTATTGGCAGTTGGTGGCTGTTGGGAGAGGAAGATATCCTCTTCTCTGGGGCCTTGACCTCTGGTGGGTTTCTGTGCTCCAGAGGGTGGTCCCACACTCATACACATATGAAACCGGTAGTTTAAGAGAGACAAGGAAAGAAAGAGAGAAGGGGGTAGTAGATAGGGAGAGAGAGAGAGAGAGAGACAGACAGACAGACAGACAGACAGAGACAGAGAGAGAGAGAGAGAAAGAATATGAACTGGTAAGTGAATGTGTTGGGGGAACCAGAGAGAACTGAAGGGAAAGAGTAAATATGCTCAAAATGTATTATACACATGAAGTTTTCAAATAATGAATCCAAATGATTATTAAAATATTTAATAAAAACGTCATTAATTCAGCAGAAGAAAAGTTATTATTCCCCCAATGTCATTTTGGATTTCTTTGACTCTAATGAGATTTCATCTTTTCCCATATCATTTCAATGTTTGTGTCCTTATTCATTTTTGTTCTGTTTGCTTCACTCCTCTTCAGATAAAATGTGCAGAATCTTGGAGCTATGTTTGACATGTACTGAGGACTTTCCATTGGCCTTACAGATTATAGTTTATTTTAATCAGTTCTAAGCATTTATTTACCATGTATCTTATACTCATGCATGCTACAGTTTACATCTGCCACACACCTTTCCGTTTATTAATTTATTTCAAAACTATTTTATTTCTGTGTTGTCACATCCCCACTGCATTTGTTTTTTTTTTTTTTTAAATATTTGGCTTCTATCTTTCAAGCCAATTTACCTTTGAAACTGAGTGCGTTATAGCTAAGACACGTTTCAAACTCATGCAGTATTTATGGGATGAATTGAATTTTGGAAAATACCAGCCAACTAAATTATATTATTAAACACAATCCTATTTTGTTTGTGACTTACACTTTCCAAGCAGTTTGCTATGTTTCTGGGATATTCTGAAACCCTTTCTCTGGCAGATGGATGATGGTAATACACCTATTTTTCTAGACGCAGTTAACAGTATCAAGCAAACAAGGGCTGGAATATAGTTTGCATTCATTTTCAGGATGCTGTGCGTCTGGCTCCTTCTTCGGGAATCAGAGTGGAATGATGGTGGAGATGATCACAGACAACTGTGACACAAGCTATGTCTGACCACAGCTCTCAGGGCTCGCTCCCTGGTCAGTCTCCATTTACTGAGGCTCAGGTCTGTAGAGTAGAGTGACAGGGTGGCTCTCTGCCTTCTTCTGCCTGCACAGGGTGGCAGAGTGATCCATCATTCCACGTCTTTTTTCCTTCTGAAAGCACAAGAACGTCCGATGCCGAGGCCCCCACGGACCCCTAGATCCTCCACTGGTAACTGATGGACAGAGGAGGATGCAAGCCCAGGAAGTGTGCCTCCTGGGCCAAAGGTCCTCCCCCTCCCTCTGCAGCTCCCAGCCCAGCAGCACAAGTCCCTGACTTTGAGTGGCAAATTACAGTCTGCCTGTGTAATAGCTCTCCATCTTATTTATTCATTTTTTGAATTCCTAAAAAATCATGGCAAGGAGATCAGCATGGCCCCCTGCCCCCCGCACTGTGGAAGTTTGATAATGTATGTCCTAACCGCTTAATTGATTGATTACCTCGCTCCAGCTTCCTGAGGTACCAAATTTATCTCTAATAGCCAGCGTCAGGCTCGGCAGGCAACCGTGGGGGGGACGGGGGTCCCTTGGTGTCGATTTGCTCTTAACTGGAAAGTCATTACCACTTAATACATGTAGATTGTGTTGAAAGAAAATTATGTGTAATGAAATGAGGGGAAAATTAGTGGAGTGTTATGGGCGAAAGCAGATGTTAGGGAGGAATTATACTAGCAGAGATAATCACCTTCGCTGGTATTGTGTGTGCTGGGGTGTTAACTGAGGGAGAGGCTGGGGGATTGCTGAGGCAATGTATTGTTGGGCCCCGATTTGCCCCTGGAACCTCGACGAGGAACTGTCCCTATCAAGGACTCAGATGCTGGACCCCTGTAGATGGGCTTACCCACATCCATGCCTCTTTCTCTTTGGCTTCTTAAGGTGTTTAGACCCAAAGCATTTTGCCTGCTGGTGCTTAGAAAGGCAGCGTGGAGTCGCCCAGGAGGCCCAGGGACAGCAATCCACTTTCATTCTTGCGTTAGCTGGATCTGTTCAAAACATGACAACCCCAAACAAAATCTGAGCAATGAAAAGCAGCAAAGCAGCAAATGACAAGTGGCTGGGAGACCTTTTGTAAACAGTCTCATCCCACATGGAGACATTTAAGGGTACAAGGGTGATGCCAGGGAAAATTAGATCCCATGTTTTGGTTCCTAGGATGCTGGGGAAAGAGATTTAGGCATTCACTAGCCCCACCTTTCTGTAATTCCTGCTAGTCCCAAGGCTAATCCAAAATAGAAGTGCCCGTGCATAGTCACAGCTGGAGGGAAAGCTGGACCCCAACACAAGGTCAGCCAAATGCCTCAGAGCCCTCAAATAGACTCTTAGACTCTAGAGTCTAAATGCTATGGGGTGGCACATCACGGTGACCTCTTCTCAGTGTTAGGGTGAGCATGCATATATACATGTTAGAGCCTGCCTCTCAAGATCTGGGTGTGACTTAGGATAAGGCTGCCCCTGTGGTCTGCAGCAGTGCATAGAAACACTTGGATCAGTTGCAGAGTGGCAGTAGAGAGCTTGCCTACAATCCCAAGGCCCATGGTCCTATCCCAAGCATTGCAAAGAGCAGAGGGGATAGAGATGGGACTGAGTATCCTAACTGGAGTTTCTGGTAGGGAAGTACATGATACCCCAGGCACAGTTCAGGGCCTCCTGGTTCTCAGCAAATGAAAAGGATTGTGGAAAGCCACAATTAGGCATCCCAGACGTGCCAGCTCTGGGCTCACAGGTTAGGCGTAAGTCCATTCTGTCACTGTGTCAGGTAAATAAACTCTCAAACCAGTGTTCATCAGCTTGACAACAAATATCTCCAATGCACTGTATACAATGCCTGGTGCTTATAGGGGCTCAGTAACTGATGTTCATTGTTCAGGAGAATGACGGTTAGGTTTTTACAAAGAAGTTTAGATGCTAAATTACATATAATAGATAGTTAAGTATATATATATACATGCAAATAG
Organism: Onychomys torridus; assembly: GCF_903995425.1. Classification (NCBI taxonomy): domain Eukaryota; kingdom Metazoa; phylum Chordata; class Mammalia; order Rodentia; family Cricetidae; genus Onychomys; species Onychomys torridus. Next base: position 74,290,045 of record NC_050456.1, on the reverse strand, counting down.
GTAGGCAGGCAGGCAGATAGATAGATAAAATATAGAAAGTATTTAAAATATTTTTAAATCGTTCTCTAAGTAGCACATCCATTCATGGGCTTGACTTAGACATTTAATGCAGCAATTCTCCAGATGGACTGCAGAATTTTGTGGGTCCTGACAGGAAGATGCCTTACTACTTGAGATCGGTAAAGGGTCATCCTTTGTGCAAAGCACATTGACTGTGTTCTGTAAAGGATTGGCAGAAAGTCAAAGGACCAAGGTTTTAGTAAACAAATTTCATTTCTCTAGACCAAAGGTGTCATTACAGAAAGCACATTCCACTGCAAGGACCATTGCTGAGAGTGCCTAACAATCCAGCTGGAAATGGTAAGGGTTTCCCTCCAATCAAAGGTAAATGTTGAGACAGCAGCCCTCTGGGTTCTTTGAGAGCTGGCACTCATCCGATTCTGGTGAGACCCCGCGCGTGCGCGGTTCAGTGGGGCTGGGAAGTTGGTACGAGTGCTTCAGAGGGTGGGTGGAGCCTGGGTGGTGCTCATAGCTGAAGCAGACTGGACTGTATGTCAGAGAATTAAGATAAGGAGCAGGAAAGAAGTCACAGTGAGTAAAGTGCTTGCTGTGAGACCGTGAGGGCCTAAGCTCAGATCCCCCGAGACTACATAAAAACTAGACATGACAATTTGTGTCCGTAATAGCGTTGGAACAGGACCCTTGGGGATCCCTGGTCAGTCAGCCTAGTCAAAACAGAGAGCTCCAGATTCAGTCAAAGACTTTGGCTTGAGAAGTAAGGTGGAAATGGAAAAAGACACACAATGGTGATTTCCGGCCTTCACTTATGCTTGCACAGGTGTACACACCTGAGAGTAACTAAATAAACTAATGAATGAGAAGATAAATAAATAACCAAATCTAATGCTCAGAAAAAAATCTGGAAGACAGAATTTAATAAATACAGCACATATTCTGCACATATCACTGCCGCCACCACCACCACCACCACTACCAAACCTCATCCATAATCTATAAAGGTAAAGCACCAGCTAAAGCAGTCTTCCATGGAGCATCTGTGTGTGTGTGTGTGTGTGTGTGTGTGTGTGTGTGTGTGTGTGTGTGTGTGTGTGTGTGTTTGCACATATGTGCTTGCCTGTGTGTGTACAAGTAGATTTATATGTGTCCATCATATTTAAGAAGTTCCTGTTTAGCAGCCAAGTGAATTAATTCACTGGAATATACAGGACCAACTCCAAAGTACAGGGCATCTGAGAGTTTTGGCGTTACAATCCAGCCATGGACAGCCATGTATAATGTGCAGTGAAACTCTGGTGATTTGCGTTCAAGAGAAATTCCTAAAACATGTAACCATTCCATGTCATGTGTCTGTTATATAGATAGGACAGGCATTGCAGTTAGGAGCTTCAGAATGAAGTTCAGGTAAGAAAAAAATGGCACTAAAATGCATTAGTTGTCTTTGCAAAAGTAAACAACAGCAAGAACAGAGCTTGCAACCCTGACTTCATAAAACCTAGGAGCTACCCATCATATATAGACCCAATACTCTGGAGGAGGAAGCAGAAGAACTGGGAGTTGAAGGATGCTCTCAGCTACATGGAGACTTAAGGCCAACTTGGACCCTGCCTCAAAACAAAGGAACAACACTCACATGTCCTCACTTTGTATACAAGGTATGCATCATGAATGAGCTCATTTTAAACATCTTAGAAGTCCCCCAAACTGTATCCCTTTAATAGAAAACTGACTTTGCACATTGAGCAATACAGCAGACACTGAGGAACCTACTGTGATTTTGTTGTAAACAAATACCCAGGACAGAACATTTAGTAACAGCCTTCAGGTTAGATACTAAAAGAGGTCTGAATCTGCCCATTTTCTGTGTGACGTTCAGTTCCTCCTTTAAGCCAGTGGATTTCTTTATTTGACAATGGAACAGTCAAGAATGCTGGGGACTCTCAGTGGAAGCTCATCTGTACTGGGGGACGTTTCCTGTCTTAGGGATTCTGGGAATGTGGAGAGGGCTGTGGAGAGACCCATGTTCACATGTCACACGTCAGCTGGACACTTGCTTTTGCTGGTGTTGTTTAACTGTGGTATTAATTCTCTTCATGTGTTAGGTGAGAGTGAACATACCTGCCTTTTTAGGGTTTCCTGAGGAATTGTCAAAATATTTTTAAAAGATACACCAGTGCAGAGCCTGGCACACAGTAAGGACTTGTGCTAGAATTAGAATGTCTCTACCTCTTTTCAGTCTTTTAAACTTTTTGTTTATTTATATTTGTGTGTATTCACATGTGTGAGTGTGGTCTGTGCATGTGTGTAGTATACGTGTATATGTATGTGTGGATGGATGTCCCTGGGGACATACAGAGAGACCAGAGGACATCAGATGTCCTGATGTCACTTTCCACATTATGCTCTAGAGACAGGATCTCTCACTGAACCTGGAGCTAGGCCGGCAAGCCCCAATGATCATTCTATCTCTGTCACTATTATCCCCAGTTTACAGATATACAAAGGCCACATCTGGCTGTTTACATGGGTGCTAGGATTGGAACTCAGGTCCTCATGATTGCTCAGCAAATGTGCTCACCCTCTGAGCCATTCCTCCAGCCCCCATCTTTAACTTTTTAAACCTACAAGTAACATCCACGGACCTTGTGAACATACCAGTGATCAGTTTCACATCTGAGAGCGCTCTCCAAAAATGGACCAGCTCACTCTCCACCCATCTCTCCACCAAGAGGAAAGCTGACTCTGGAAACCATTGGAAAACCATGATGGATGTCCTAGTGACTCAGAGAATAATTAAATCCTCAGTACTGGATGCAATTAAACAGAAGGGGTGCAGTCATGGCACACGGCTGTTATTACTTATGCTTATGCAGAGGCAGCAGGCAGCTAACACTACGGGTCTGCCCACTGCCCATCACTCATGTGAAGTATTCCTTCCTCTTCTCTTTACTTAAAGAAGCAGCCAGCCACCAGAAAGGCAGAGAAGGGCGGAGCCATGGAAAGGTGTCAGCCACTCCCTGGATTTCAAGTCACTGCTTTTCCTGCCTGGGTCCTGGTTTGCCAGCAGCAGATGGGATTGAAGTGTTCTGGGACAGATGCATTTGTAAGCCTCACCACTCGGGTTTGGAAAAGAAAGCCCCTGGGTTTGACTCTTTGGATACCACGTTAGGAAGGAGAGCAGGTAAGCCAGGAACTACTCAGGCACTGTGGGCTTTCTTACCATGAAAGGAAACATGAGGAAAGTCTTTGGTGGTGGGCCCACAGTGCAGGAGAATTCCTCTCCTTTCTCTTGGAAAGCAAACCGACTCCTGTTGTCTTAGTTTTGTTTCTCTGTTTGATTTCAACGCAGTGTGAAAACTTTGCAGTATAATCCAGGACTGAAGTATTCTCCAGTCTTCCTTTTGTATATAAGACTTAACACTTAGGTAAACTATCAGGACTCTGAGATGCTCTTATACCAAACAGCTCCCAAATGCCATCATGCTTCATTCTTCTATTTACTAGTTTCTCTTAGAATAATTCTTTAAGGTCTTCGGTCCTTCTTTTCTTGGTTGGCCAGTTCCCTGAGTTTATAATGCGACTCATAACAGTGACTTCTTCTGCTCTCCTTCAGAACAAGCCTAGAACTAGGTGATCATCAGGCTCTTCGCTGGTTCCAAATTGAGCCCACGGTAAAGGACGGGGACTTCATTCATTTTCCATTGTGCAGAACACAATACAGCACACTAGGTTTGTTATAAAGAAACAGACTTGCTTGCTTCGTGATTCTGGCTCAAGGACAGGGAATTGATGGTAGCTGTCCTGCTAGCAGATTTTCTCAGTCAGTTCAGGGTATCCAGGGGCAAAAGATAGAGAATGATCTGGGGATGTTGGAAAACTGGCTTTTATAGTAAACCCATTTTGCTATAATCCATTAGAGAGAACCCATTAAGTCATCAATCTGTGAATCACATGAATAGACCAGCCATTCATGAAGGCATAGCCCTTCGACCTCTCACCTGGTCCTACCTATTAATAACTCATAATGGAAATTAAATGTTAACATGAGTTTCTTGGGGGCTGGGGCAAGCCATATCGAACCTTAGCATCTTTATGCATGTTTGATTAAACACCCTGACTCTTGGGAGACACTTTCAGTTTCTAGACTATGCTCTGCAGGGTTGACAGTTCCCAGAAAACCTTAGATAGCAGTGTTCAACCCTGAATGAAGAAACAAGACAGCACATTGGCCTCTGTTATTCATTCATAAATATTCACACCATCGTCTCCATTTCTGAAGAGAGTTTATACTTCATCTTTTTGGCACTGAAGTTGATGGCCTGATTTTCTTTGGCCAATGGGATATAAAACAATAGAATATTTGCTATATCTAAGAGAGAGCTTTTAGAGGCCACAAGAGTGCCTGCCAACCCTCTGCTCCATTGCCTTGAACAAACAACATGGATTAACCTATGCCTTGCAATGTGAAGACCTGGGGAGCACAGCACCATTTGATTAGAGGGGTTTCTGAGGACAGAGCTGCAAATTTCAGCCTACTCAAGCTTTGCATATAATATGGACAACAATCGAGGACTGTTTGTTACTCAGCACTATTCAAGCACAGCTGATAGATACAGAAAGAATGTGACAGGCACATGTCACAAGATAAAGTCCATAAAAGCATCAGAAAATATTTAGCTTTAATTCTGAAGTGATAGGACATAATTTCTAGATAGGTAATATCTGAAGTGCAGGTCAAGTACTGTGGTAGGAAGGGTAAATTTGCTTAAATATTGACAAAATATTTGATGCCAATTCAAGTTTGTCGTCTTTAAAGAGTACAAGAGTCTGCCTGTACAATGGGGCCACTAGAAGAATATGTTCAATGTACAAGCCCGCTGTGGAGGTTTGAATGAGAATCCCCCCCACAGGCTCATATATTTGAACACTTGGTCCCCAGTTGTTTCCCCTCTTTGGGAAGGATTAGAAGGTGTGGTCTTGTAAGAGGAGGCGTGTCACTGGGCTTGGGCTTTGAAGTTTCAAAAGTCTGTGTCATTTAGTACCTCTCTTTGTCTTGTGCTTCTATGTCAAGATGTAAATTCTCAGCTACTACCCTAGCACCCGGCCTGTCTATGTGCTTCCATGTCCCCCACCATGACGGCCATGGACTCTAAGCCCTAAATAAACTCTCTCTTTTATGAGTTGCCTTGGTCGTGGTGTCTTCAGAGCAATGGAGAAGTAACAAAGACACATTTATTTACTCATGTTATTGTTGAGTTTTGGTTCTGTGGTAGCACAGAGCTTGTGAACTTAGAGTCTTAACTTGCTTTCAATTATTTGTAATTCAATCACTGATCTATAAATCCAGAGTCCTGGAACTCCACTCAACTGGAAGGAAACACATGTGCTCACCTCACTCAGTATCCACACACCCTCCCCTCATCTCCCTTCCTTTCCCTTCTCTTATATCCCCTCCTTCTTTTTCTTCACTTCCCCCTCTTTGTTCTCTTTTCTTTCTGTCTTTTCTCTACCTCCCTCATTCCTTGTTCCTCCCTTGAGCTACATATGATACATTTGCTGTTTACATGCTTCAAGATCATTTAAATATGCGTTCAACACTTATTAACAACCAGAACATAGGAAGACAGTAATTACACTGACATAATTGGAAATAGGCATCCATATCTGGAAAATGTCCCTCCTCTGAGACTCTTGGAGCTCTCCTCCCCTGCTGATAATTTCTGTACATTCCCATTCATTCCATGTGGGCTTTGTCCCATGTCAGTCCTGAGCCTTTAAATATAAGGGAGGACAACCAAGTAGATGGGTCCACAAATGACCAGACCTACCTGTATGACTGGTGGGTTTCTAGAAGGTTCTTCATAAATGTGAGGCAAGAGGAGAAAGGGAATTTAGGGTTGATAATGAGGGATGGAGATAACTAAAATGTGCAGGGCTTCACCGTGTGTTCATGAGATATCTGCTGATAGCTTGACTCTATAGTGCTATTTTTTGGCATAATAAGTAACAAGCATTACATAAAGGCCTGACCTTTGATCTTTTCTGTTTGGCAGAAATTTGGAGATAAAGTATTCTTTACAGAAAGAAATAACTTTTAATGCATTAATGTTTTTCTGAATCTCAATTTCCCTCTTTTCTCCCCATCTCATTTTGTTATAAAATCTGGTATGAACTCACTCATAGGAGGATACTAGATATAAAACAAAGATGACTAGACTGCTACACAACTCCAGGGAGGCTACCTAGAAAATGAGACCCTAGGAAAGACCCAGGGATCACCCAATGACAGAGAAATGGATGAGATCTACATGAACAACCTGGACGACAGTGGGAGTAATGAAGGGCAAGATTTGAGGGAAATAAAGCTTAGGGGAGCAGGAGATCCCAGCTGGATCAAGAACAGAAAGGGAGAACGAGGAATAACAGACCATGATAAATGAAGACCACATGAGAACAGGAATAGGCAGAGTGCTCCAGAGGTCCCCAGAAATCCACAATGATATCTCCTCTGTAGACTGCTGGCAGTGGTCCAGGGAGGGCCTGATCTGACCTAGTCTGGCGATCAGATGACTAAACACCCTAGCAGTTGTCTTGGAACTCTCATCCAATAACTGATGGAAGTGGATGCAGAGATCCTCAGCCAGGCCCCAGGTGGAGATCCAGGTGTCCAACTGTGGAGAAAGAGGAGGGACTGCAAGAGCATGAATTGTTGAATCCAAGATTGCAAAAAGCACAGGGACAAATAGCCAATTGAATGGAAGCACATGAATTATGAACCAAAGGCTGTGGAGCCCCCAGCTAGATCAGGCCCTCTGGATAAGTGAGACAATTGAATAGCTTGATCTGTTTGGGAGGCACCCAGTCTGTGGGACCAGGACCTGTCCTTAGTGCATGAGCTGGCTGTTTGGAACCTTGGGTTTACACAGGGACACATGCTCAGCCTGGAAGGAGGGGACTGGACCTGCCTGTAGCGAATCCACCAGGTTTAAATGAGTCCCCAGGGGTGTCTTGGTCCTGGAGGACATGGGAATGGAGGGGAGGGGCTGGGGGAAAGGTAGGGGTGGGGGCGGGAGGGGGAGGACAGGGGAACCCATAGCTGATTTATAAAATTAAAACACATAATAAAAAAAATCTTAATGAGACTTTTAAATATTAATTGTAAAAAGTACCCTCCCCCCATAAAGGTGGCATCAGTTTGTTTTTATAGAGGATGAAACTTGATTTCAGGAAGTTGAATGCAAGGCTTAACCAAGGCTGAAGAGTTACTAACTAACAAGTAAGACTGAAATTCATTGGTAGGGCCACATCTTCTTCCACTTAAACCACTTTCCAAATGCTCTGCTGTCTGATAGAACATTTAAAGCTATACAATGAAATGAGATGGGAGGAGAGAGGAAATCAAGATTCAATTAATCAGGACATTAACATATTTGAATTGCTTTATCTTAGTTGTCACATTCCCCCCAATATGGCTGCATCACAGATGCACACCCTGTTTGTCTGGGAGTCGCACACTTTCATGTTATCTCTTCTCTCCCATACAATCTTCAGATGTCAGCTAATACCTGACTGAAATAGTGACACACTGCAGTGGCAGGTGTTTGGACTGAAATGAATGTGGTACCTGAGTGATGGCTACTGTGATGGGTCTGTCCAATAGAGCTCATCAGCCAGAGCACCAATCTAAAGAAGAGTTGAAACCCTTAACTTGTTGAGCCAGGATACTTCTAGAAGGCCTTCAGCTGGGATGACTGGTTTGTGTGTGTTTGTTTGTGGGTATGTGCTTTATGTTTGTGGTTAGCATGATGTGTGTGTGTGTGTGTGTGTGTGTGTGTGTGTTGCACACATGAGGATGTACACATGCTTGTTGAGGCCAAGCAGGGCTTGAATGTCTTTCTCTATCTATGGCCCTCCTCCTTATGACCCTTAGGCAGGGTCTCTCACTGAACCAGTTTCTCATCTTCTCAGCTATGCTGGCAGCTCAGTAAGGTCTCTGGAGCTTCTTATCCCTCCCAATGCTGGGCTTATATGCCTGGGAATCCATGCCTGTCTCTGTGGGTGCTAGAGATTCAAACTAAGGTCTTCATGTTTGCAGGGTAGATCTTTTATCCAGGGAACCACCTCCCCAGCTCTGAGCAATTGGTTTTTGATGCTCCAATCTGTGTTGGCTTGTCTGGGCTGAGTGCCTCATAAAAGACAGCAAGGCCATCTGATTTCAGGGTCGAATCACATGGCCTCCTTAACCAGGCACAGATTTGCTTTAATGAATCTCTGCAGAGTGACTCATCCAGGATTCTCTTAGCATCCCTTTTGTGCCTGGTCCAGATGTGCATCTAGAACAGGTTCAGTTCAACAATTTCAAAGGGTGGATGCCCACTTTGCACATATGATTAATTCTACATGCGCCTAATTATACCCACAATTGGCTAATTGCATCGACAATTAGCCAATTGCAGGCCCAATTGGCCACTTGTCCCATAATTTGAAGGTGCGAGTGGACAACTGAAGGAACAATTAGATGCATGCCGAGTTTTACATATTTAAAGAGGAGGCTGGGAGGGAGTGCAGTTCAAAATGCAGTGTGGTCTTGAGCGCCAAGCAAAGCATCATCCATGGGTGTGGGTCTCTCGGGAAGAAAGAGGAAGTTACTTGGATTGTTTTTTACTTCCATGCAATTTTCAGAGCCAATGTTGTTTGTTTGGTTATTTCCTATAAATATCTATGAAACAAATCATCATTTTGGATTTCTAAGAACTAAGTCCTCAAGCCTGAAGTCTGTGTGTTGCAAGGGGTTCCCACAAAAGCAAATGCACCTCCATGGAAAATACTGAATGTACTAAGCTTGGAGTGCTTCACTCTTCACATTCCCTCTCCTGTTGATTTTAACTGCCTTTGTCTGGAAAGGACTTCCCAGCTCATCTCCTCAGGAATCCTAGAAGAATGGACCACTTTCTCTCCTAAGTCTAACCATAATGAGGAATCACAATCTTTCCTAAGTGCAGCTACTTAGCCCCCAACCCCAAAATCTACAAGTACACTTACTAGTACCCCTTTCCCACTACCTTCTTGAGTGTCTTGGCCCAGAGAGCCCAAATCCAGAGTAAGACATATTTAAATGAGCCAGAAATCCTTTGTAAAATCAAACATGGTAGACATGCTGGGAGACATATGCCATTCAGGGGCACTGAGAAGGCTCAGGTGAACCTCATGTGTTCAGTGGCCTTTAACGGCACTGCAATTTCACAGGAAACATACTTGCTTTGGTGTCCCTCATTTCTATGGTTTATGTCTTCAGAAACTTCATTCCTTCATGAACTGGCTCAGAGGTTAGCCAAACTAGGGTTCAGATACCAGGAGTACTTATTCTAAAGCAAAACACTGAAACCTAGAGAAAATGCCATGGTACCCAAGGCTCTCAGTCACTGTGTGGTCTACAAAACACAAGTCTGGGCAGTATTTTCTGAGAGTGAAGAATTCCACAAAGATGAATAGGGACACCAGCAGAAAGCAAGAAGACCAGCAATGAAAGAGTTCTCAAACGCCCATTGAGCTCTTATTTTAACTCATTGATATTTTAAGTGTAATTGACCATGGAATAGACTATAAATATATGTGCTATCATTAATAATATCACAGCGCAGCATTAAGCACTGGACCCTAACTTAGCAGTCAATGGTGCTCACATACACCTTAGATCTCACAACCTAATTTTCTTCTCATTGGAATATTTTTTAAAGGTTGCTTTCAGGGATGAAAAGTTGAACCCCATTTTCAGTTTGTGTCTCAGCTCTATCTAGTGGAGATAGCTCACTCACTGCTATGACCCTCAGGACCCCTGTTTATATAGTAAGAGCTGAATCTGGAGGCCACCCAAATCCTTCCCACCCTGGTACCCCAAGAAAGCCAGAGGCTGAACCAAATGATTATTCCCCAATTGCCTCCCCTCTTTTCACTCAGTCTTTAAAGCTTAACACTCCAGTACTCAGAAGATAAGATGTCTACTTCTTAATGTCCTGCGTATTAGTTCATCATCCCGGGATCTCTCAGCTTTCCCCAATGAAGTACCAGCGTCAATAATACAACCAAACACACTCACTATGGAAACCCCATGGGCAGTATACCACTGTTTCCACTCAATCATCTGGAGTAGTTTGTAAGAACATAGCCAGGAGCTTCGTCAATGGCTATTGTACTGATCAGTCATTATTGGAATTAATTGTCTCCTACCTCCTGCTCACCCACAGATCGTGATAATGAACCTATGCTGTGTTCCCTACATTAGAGCAGCAGATTTCTGTTCTGCTAAACTTGGGGTTTTGCTTGGAGGGGAGACTAGCAGTGCTGGCCTTCGGGCCGTGCCAAGAAAATGTGTGGGCCAGATGGCAATCCGAGTTGGTCTGATAGAGCGTTTCTATTTCTGTGGATTCTCAAAAGCAAACTGACAGGCATGAAGAAAAGTGGTGACTCATAGCCTGCACGCCCTTGACTTCCAGCTTCTGAGATGCAATTTTCTATTGTCCCAAGAACCCCATTTCTGCAATGACACAACCTCGCATCTCCCATTGCCATCGTCAACACTGGCGTCATCATCATTATGGCTGTTATCACAGACACTTCACCAGGTACCTGCTGTGGGCTCAGGCTCATATTTAATATCTATTAAAATAAGCAGATTTAGTATAACTGCCTTGTGATGCACTTACACGTCTTTCCTCCCATTCTGTCTCTAGGTGAAGGAACTATGACTCAAGGAGATGAAGCAATTTTCTCACAACTAGAAAGGTGATGAAGATGCTGGGGCCTGAATCTAGGATGTGTTTGTCTCATCTCAATAATGATGTTTTTCTAAGTGACAATATCCCAAAGGTTGTAATTGTTCTGTGGGCATCCACTACCACATGTGCACACATGTGCATATGTATATATGCTTTGCACAAATGCACATGCATGTGGATATTATAATTATATCCTCCAGATGGATTGATGGACTATAACACTGGGTCATTGTGTAAATGTTTTTCTGGCTTGCACCTCCACCAAAGTTCAGCCTTGTTCCAAAGCTATGCTTCTTACCTATGTAAAATAAGAGATTAAAAATGTTACTCCCAAATTTTCATTATTTAAATATAGATCTGGGGACTGGAACACGAGCCATGGGCTGGATGAATCTTAGATTCTAGAGCCTCTGACTCCTGGGTTAAAATTCCACAAGCCATGCTCCACAGGGCAGGCAAGTCTGCATTCCTTATTACAACCTGTCCTTACCCTTCTCATGTTGCTTACAGTTTGATGTTAGGAAGGCAGATCTACATATACAGGCATTCTCATGCCAGTATAATCAGGAACATGTGGGGATGGGAGAAATCTGAGTTCCTCAAGTGATATTTGGGTATGAGGTTGGATGGCAAGAAGACTCCTTTCTCCACCAAGCTTCCATCAGACTCGAGGGCTTTGGACTGACTTCAACTTGGGATGATCCACAGCCTCAGAAAAATTTCACCTGTAGTCATCAGAGCAGATGGGGAGGCCACGTGATATAGATGTCTTGGTAGTGAGATAGTAAAACACTAAACATTATTTTGGAGCACATTCTAGAAGGGATTGGCTTATTTTTAGATACTCACTGACTTGGTTTTACAAAATGAACATTCCATTTAAAAATGTATTATCAAATTAATAGCATAACAAGTTTTCAGGGGAGGTTTATTAGAGTCAAATATTTTAAAAGCTGTCATTTAAACAGAAATGGTTGTTAAATTGAGGAGATAATTAGGTACCTGAAATTAATCAAAGTATGTTTTTAAAAATAAACTATATTTGACTCACTGCAGATACATTTCAGCCTTGTCTGTTTCCCTGAAATATACTAAAAATTGAGAATTTTGCAAACTAATCTGCAACATTGCCTTTGGCCATTAAAATCCAGTTCTGTCCTTCACAAGGTAGATTCTGCAAAAGAAATGTACCCCTAAATTAAAATTCAACCTATGAGATATAGGGAGCCAATAGATATCAATATATAATATATAAAGGTGATGATGCTAAATTCAAAGCTTTAACTTTTTCTAGTACCCACTTCTTCCCTATTGGTTTCACTCTATTCCATTTTCTTGGTGGGGGAAGGGAGGAATTGGCTGTTTCTACCTGTGATATGTACCACAATTATACCAGCTTAGTGGGCTATGGAAATTTGAGAGCTAGACTAACAAGGTTGGGGCTACTCTGCTTGTATGAACCAAGGAGTGAGTTGAAATTTAGTTATGCAAGAAAACATCCATATACACCTACCTGTTTTGTGTTATGGAAGAAGGTAGCTGAAAATACACATATCAGAAAGTGGGGGAAGAGACAGAACACAACAGCAAGGGCAAACATTCTGGCCCAGAGGAAATGTCAAGAGGGTCTGAACCCTGGAAACAAGCACAGAGCAGGACAAGAGAGTGAGGAGGAACTGGGGGGATGGGCACAATGCTTACCTGGGAGATGGGGATGAAAAGGGTGCCTCCATCTCCAAATAGGAAAAACTGTCAGTCCTGTTGATATCTCATATTTCAATGTTGACTTCATTTTCAGGTTTCTAAACAATTTCTGTTTTGCAATAGATGGGATGAAGAAGGCAACACAGGCTTCTGCAGGGTCCACATCCCATTTCCTGGTTGAGGAAAATCATTCCGGGGTTCACATACAAGTAGGAACCAGTTCTTCCTCGCAGGGGAACTGGCTAGGCTCAGTGGTCCTACCCTCAGCCACCTGCAGACCTGGAGGACGTCCTGACCCATTCCATGTAGGAGGCTTTCATTATGCAAACAGTCAAGGTCCACACCACATCCTTCAACTCAGCTGGTAGAACGCTCGTTTTCTAGCCCCATTTGTACAATTGGCTCTGCCTCAGTTACGGCTTCATCTTATTCATTCATTCATTCATTCATTCTTCATTCATTCATTCATTCATTTGTTTGTTTGTTTGTTTGTTTGTTTTGAGTTGGCAGAGTAACACCCTTCCCAGCTCCTTACTCTCTTCTCTCAGCCTTAATGAACTCACTTGTTTCTTGGTCTGTTGTTCAAAATCTCAGAGAAGTATGCCATCCTGTCAGAGCTACAAAGAGGGGAAGGAAGGGAGCACTCAAGTTCTGGGGAGGTCATCAGAGCCAGTGTTTTGAGATGACATGGTGCTGAGCGTCACTCTGGAGATCTCAGAGACCACAGGACAGCTTAGTCCAGGACTTCTCAAATCTAGTCCGTTCCAGTATTACTTTAATCTCTTCTATAAACAATGAAGATTTCTAGGCTTAGGAACAGAACAGTGTCGACTCTGCAGAGAGAAACAACAGCATACAAATGCAGAAATGAAAGCCTTCCTCCTCATTGCTGTCTGAGATAACCAAGGTTATGGACCTGGGAACTGCTTCTACTTCCTCTCCATCACTGTGAACCACAGGGTACACAGGGAGGAGACTGTCCCTAGACAAAGCAGGAGCCTTTTTGTACTGAGACCGAATCTTTCCAGATGGCTGCTTTCCTTCCCAACTCTGCCTCACTTTGACTTCCCTGTAGTATAGATCACCTCAGACAAGCTACCATTTCCTTTCTGAACCCAAGAGGGCAGCTGATAGACCAGAGTAGCCCTGTCACTAGTAACCATGTCTAGTTCCTAGTGAGTGCTCAACCAATGAACTATAATCCATCTTGACCTTGCAATAGAAAGACCTTCCCTTGGCTGTGCGGAGGTGAGACATGCTTTTAATCCCAGCATTTGGGAGGCAGAGCCAGGCAGATCTCTGTGAGTTCAAGGCTAGCTTGGGCTACAGAGTGGGTTCCAGGAAAGGAGCAAAGGAAATGTGCAAAGCTACACAGAGAATCCCTGTCTCGATAAAACCAAAAAAAAAAAAAAAAAAAAAAAAAAAACATAAAAACAAACAAACAAAACAAAAACCTTCCCTTAAGGAGGCTTCCACTTCCCTTTCTAGAGATGGACTTAGTAGGCTGCCCCTCCTTCACGTCAGTACCCTGTTAATGCAAGGCCCCTACCCATATTTTAAAACCAGAAAGGGTGAGAAAGGCTTACAGACAAGCTGACAGACACTCCAGGAAGAATTGTGGTCATAATTGTGCAGTGCTAATTATCTTCTATCTTGCCTTCCCATCGTTTTCCCTATGTAACCCCGCCCCATTATTTCCCTCCCCCTTTTCCCCACCCCCCCATATCACTATGGACTGCCTCCCTCTTGTTGTTGGTCTGGGGTGTCCTAGAGATACCCCAGATAGCATCAGCTATTGGTGTTGTTTTTTGGCTGCTTACAAGCTCTTGGCAGTAGAACCCTATTGCTGAAGACACCATAGCCTTGGGCTGCAGGAGGTAAAGAATCCAAGTTGGTCTGATCAGGAAGTCTCCTTTGTAGGACACTAAAGTGCTATGCAGGCTGCTTGTGAGTCAGGAGTCACCTACAGTCTTACCCAGATGTGAGTCTTGTGAACTATGATAAGGAGCAGGTCAGAAAGATACGCCCACGGTGAAGTAGTGGCATGAATGTTAGAGAGGTAACCAACTGCTCTTTTGTTGTATTTAAGGGCAGCTTCATAGGAGGAAATCCATGTCTGAGATTGTAAATCTCGCCAAGATCACTTGACAGGGGAGTTCATAGGCCCCAAGGGTGGGCCTAATACTACTATTTTCACTACTATATTCCACACAATTTCAAACTCCCCTCTAAATTCTTATCTAAATATCCCCAGAGCAGGGACATTCCCAGACTCTCAGAGAGTATTTTTATGTAGTCACACCTGGAGAAAGCACAGATGTAAACAAATGGGACACCTGTATTATCTCTCTTCCCTCAAGGCTTGGGGACTATTGCAAAAAGGGGGCAGAAGTCTTTAAGAGTCAGGGGTGGAGCAAGATTTAAGGGAAATATGTCTTCTGGATGTGAAAGGACCGTGATACTCATGGATTCAAAGCAGCTGTGGTAACCCGCACATGACCTATACAAGATCTAACCAGTCAGCATGGAAGAAGCAGAGTGTCAGGAGCCCTCACCCCTCTTTAAGGAGCCAATCAGAGCCATGGCTTCTGGGGGAGGAGGAGTCAGTTTTCTTCAAGTATGTGACCACTGATTGGTTGAAGATGTTGCAATGGATGGTCCTATATCACAAGTAACTGTAGAGCACAAATTTGAATATGTGAATGTGGTGATATATTTTGTACCTTAATAAAATTTGCCTGAAGATCAGAGAACAGAACAAACCACTAGATTAAACATAGATGCCAGACAGGGGTGGCACGTACCTTTAATCCTATCACCTGGGATCTCATGCCTTTGCTTGAGAAGCACATAAACCTGTAATCCCAGCACTAGAGAGGTTGAGACAGGAGGTGATATGACAGGGTGGGCAAAGGTAGATAAGGCATGAGGAGACAGGAACGTTAGCATTTTTGGCTGAAGAAGCTCATTCAGCTGGAGACCTATTGGCTGAAGCATCTCAGGCTGGGGAGTCCTAGAGGTGAGATGCGGCAGTGGTTTGTTCCTTTGTCTCTCTGATCTTCAGGCAAATTTTATTAGGGTGCACAATATTGATATACAAGTGGGCTATTAAAAAGGGGGCAAGAAGTTGTAAGGGAGGTGGGGATGGAGCTGAGAGGAGTAGATGATGAATATGATCAAAATATATTGTACACATGTATGAAATTCTCAAAATACACTATTAAAAAGAACTGTAAAGTAAAATAAATCACACAATACTGGCTAATAAGTTAAATCATTCTGACATTTATACAGAACACAGGAAGATAGCAAATGTACACACATATAGAGATAACTCACAGTATTTTCTATGCATGTGATTTAAGAGTAAACCATTGAGCTAAAGAGGAGGAGATGATCAGGTAAGCAGAGGCAAGTCACTGACTCAGACCCACATCCTGAATTTGACATATTTCCCAGCATATAGTGTTCAACAACTGTGTATTAGGGGATGGGGATGTAGCTCACTTGGAAGAGTGCTCATTTGGAGTGTCTGAAACCTTGGGTTCAATCCCCATCACCACCCCAAACCAGGCATGATGGTGTACACCAACTGTCTCAGACTCTGGTGGTAAAGACAGGAAGAACAGAAGTTCAACATCATTCTTGGCTCCTTACCAAGTTTGGAGTTTGGAGACAACCTAGAACGCATATGATTCTGTCTCAAATAAAACAAAATAAAATGTGTTGACTGAAGGGCAAAGTTAGCCTTCCAGTGGGTCCACTACCAGTCAGCACCGTGGTGGTGACATTAAGTTGGAGAAAGCAAATAAAGGCGATTCTGGAAGATTCCATGAGTGCCATTTGTAGATACTGCAGGACAGACTAGGAATTGTTCCCTCCACTCCATCCAGGCCCAGTAAAACCAGTAGGTAGCCATTAGAAGACAAAGCTACTGTTACCTTGGGTAGCATTGTGTAGACTGCTATCAGGGGAACCCCCAAGTTTATTGCCAGCCACAGTGGAAAAGCATTGCTTTGAATGCTTCCCCCCCCACCTAATTGTCAAAACTGAATAATATTATCAGCTTTTTTTTTTATCCTTTGAGTATTTTTCTAATAAGAAAGCACAGAGATACACAGCAAATAAAAGCGTAAGATTCCAGGATGCAGTGCAATCATGCAAAATGACTTTCATATCAGTTTGATAAGCAGCTGAAATTTAATAACTACATCCCTCCTATGGTGCTGGATGAAAGTCTAATTCTCTGCTTCGACCTCTTTCTTCTGCAAGATGCTATTCAGGACTGTTGCTGAGGCTTTTCTAGTCAGAGAGAGGAGAGGTGCAGTGGATTAATCAAAGCCTCAAGAGAGAGAGGCTGGGCCGCGCTCCAGCCAGGCCAAAGCACAGTGAACTAAAAACCAAGCCCAAGGCTGCCCATGACCATGGGGAGATGGTTCAAGTACCTCCATTGTCTCAGAGCTACAGGTATGAGTCATCACCATGGAAAGCATAACCCTCATTAAAATCTGTGGAATAACTAAGTCTCCAGAATATCTTTGCACCTTAGTTTAGGGCAAATGATGCACTGGAGCGGGTTGGGGGTGAGGATGGGGAAGAGGGACAGAGAAAGGGGAGTGGGCATTGGGAGTTGAACAGAGACCCCTCCCAACTTTACAAAGAGAACAAGGATGTGATGCTATATACACAATGTCTTGGTAGACATCTTTACAACCAAAAGTCCTCTTGGATGATACATGTCTAAACTATGTTATGGTTAGGGGAATTACCTTTTATTTAATGTAAGTAAATAAGCATACAGATCTTGTGGTGTCAGGTACCTGTCCTTTAAGTCCTAGCACAGTTGTTGCAGATTTATCCAAGGAGTCTCCCATTCCCCAAGTGGCCTACTCGAAGTTAGCCGGAAATGTGCCCAGGGCTCCCAGCATTCTGCTGACAGTAACCACAGCCACCAAGGCATTACTGGGGATATCTAAACCAAGAAGAAAGAGAGGGGCAACTGGTTGGCTGTTGTCAGAATGGGAATGGGTGACTGGTGCAAAGGCAGTGTGGTGTTCTGTACTAAGGGAGGCTTCCAGCGTAGCTCTGGGCTTCAGGTGAGTCAGATGAGGCCAATGAGCAGGTGGGCTGGTCAAAATGGGGTCTGGCTGGTTTGCTCTTCTACTGCCCCCTACTGGCGGCGTTTCCCACAGAGGCATGAAGTGGGCTGCTTCTCTTCTAGCCAGTTTGTCAAAAGGGTGGCAGTTAAGGTGTAGCAAGCAGAAGTCCTTTCAAAACAAAGACGGCCAGGCAGATGTGTGCATCGAAATGGCTAAAGACTCATTCTTAGGTGGATTTTTCTAAAAGAACCACAGTAGCATGGTGTCACCACTGCCCTCCCCCCAACACACACCACCACCACCACTGCCACCACTGCCACCACTGCCACCACTGCCACCACTGCCACCACTGTCTGCGTGAGTGAGGATAGGACTGCTTTAAGAGAGGTGTAGTTAGGAAGTCCCTCAATGAAAAAACATCGGATCCTGTCATCGGATCTAACTAGAGCCTTAAAAGAAATTCTAACTGCAGATGTCGGCTCGGGGAAATGAATCAATTAGGCAAATGAAGATTTCGCTCATAAATCAGTGAAGGAGAGACTTCAGTCCGGCCATGGCCCTGGGGAGGAGGGACAGTGGGGTTGACCAGGTGCCTAGTAGTGGACAGTGCAGCCATTATGCCACAGTCAGGTGACCCGGATACCCTTTGCTCTCCTGAAGTTGTGTTTCCCCCCTTGGGAGCTGGTTTGATTTAGACAGAGTGCTCTGAGCTTTCCACCTCTTTTACTCTGAAGATAATAAAGCTCTGGGCTTCAGAGTGGGACCCAGTGTAAGCTGGTGTCACTATTCATAAAATAATTGAGTTTACACAAAAAGTGATTTCAGTAATAGCTGGCTTTTTATAAGTATGTACATTTTATTTAAAATTACTGACTCAAAAGGCAAGGTAGGAAAAAAAATCACCTCCAACAACTTCCTGTAATTGCGAATTATTGTGAGGGGAACAGAAGGGAAAGATTTCGAAATTATGAGCCATTATGCTCAAGAGAGAAAGAGAGAGAGGGAGAGAGAGGGAGAGGGAGAGAGAGAGAGAGAGAGAGAGAGGCAGTGGAAGGGAGAAAAAAAAGGAGACAGCTCGGCTTCATGAAACACAGCTGACAAGCTCGGCTAAATTACCCCCGGACCATTACAAAAATCACTTAATTGCCGAGCATTTTGTTAGGTCAATTGACTCTAATTGAAAAAATAACAAAAAGCTTATTATGCTGCAAATGTGGCCGTGGAAAATGAGTCTTCTGTTAGAAGGAAACAATAATTCTAAATTTCAGCTGCCTCTAACACTGTGAAGTTCACTGTTTCCTTGGGTAGATCCCACTGTAGCCAAGCAAGGGAAAAATGTGCACGTTGATGTTTTCCCTTTAGCCTTCCACATCTCAGCCCATTCGTTCTTCCTTTCCCTGCCTTGTCTTGCCCCTGCCCAAACTCCATTTTAATCCCAGGGCATGCCACCCACCTCCACCCCTTCTGAAGCAAATATACATATGCCATCCTTTTAATCTATATGAAAGCTTCTGGAGACAAAGAATTGGCCCACAGCAGCGTCCACATCTGTGACTGTCCCGTCTCTGTCCCACCATCTCAGCGCCAGCTCCCCCAGACAGCTTTGCTCTGAGGGTCTCAGAAGTCCCCCAGCATTCTCTGTTGGTGAGTCTGTACTTCCTGCTCTGTATCTTACCTGCCTCTTCTCCCCTTTGTAGTGAAAAGCTGAAGTCCAGGCAATTTCTCTGAAATGGCCCCCTGACAGGCACATCTAAGGCTGGCCCTGATTGACATCAAGTGCAGCAATTAAACCCACCAGCTGATGAAGGTGAAGGCTTCTCATGATTACACATTTTGGGGATGCTTTGGCCAGAGTTGGTGCATTTAAAAAGGCCAGTGAGCCTCAGCTCTGTCACTGCCCCAATTATAGCTTTGAATAGTGGTAGTTCACAATGGGGTTGAAAAAAAGAGTAATTATTTGTCCATAAAACCAGGAGGCCTGGGTAGGAGACTCTGATGGTAGTGCCTTTGTTGGAAAGCTGTGGGAAAGAAAGTGTCTATGTGTGCATGAGTGTGGTACTATGTGTAGTCTGCACATCTGTACCTAAGTGTGAGGCTATGTGTACATGAATATTATTATACTACATGTAGTGCACATGTCTGTTCATTAGTGTATTTATGTGTGTATAGGTGTCTGTGTGTTTGAATGTAACACTACATATAGTGTATTTGTTTGTGCATGAATATTGGCTATGTGTGCATGATTGTGTGTCTATGTATACCTGAGTACAATATTACATGCCATGTGCACATGTGTACATGAGCATGGAGCTACTGTGTGTATGTGAATGTATGCATTAGTGTGATATTTTATGTAGTATGCATGTGTGCACATGAGTGTGGGATTATATGTGTGTATGGGGAGATTGTGTATTAATTTATGTGTGTGCATGCATGAGTGTGATATTTTTAAGTGTAGTGTGCATATTCATGCATGAGTGTGGAGCTATACGCAGAATACAGTACGTGCCTGTGTATGCATGAAAATGTGACTATGTGTATGTGTGCACCTGTGTGTATTTATCAGCATGTGTACATACGTTTGCTTGTGTCTACACGGGCATATATTAAAGGGGAGTCATGGAGAGAAGGGAAAACATGCCTACAGCCCCTTGAGCAAACTCAACGTTGTATGCTACCAACATCTCCCAGCTCCCTGAAGTTAAATATTTCAGTACCTGCTAAGCTTCAGATCCAAGACTGTGAGGTCCAAGGCTCCTGCCTGGGAGATGGGGAGCTTGACTGGGACCTGAGGGTGCAGAGGCACATCTACTTCCTTCTGGAGCCCCAGCAGGATAACCTGACCTTCCCCACTGCAGGGCCAGCTACTCGAGGAGGTCAGCAGCAGATCCCTTCCACTGATGTGACATCCAGAGCCCCTGTGTCCAAGAAGAGGCAAAGGTGTCAGGCTGTGCCCCCCCACCCATGTGTGTGATTTCTGAATGTCCCCAGCAGGAGACAATAGCAAGAGGGTCCTCAAAGCCCTGTATGTCACCTGGTGTCTTGGCAGAAAGCTGAACTCGGAATAAACTGAGCCATTCCAGTGCCATGGGTGTTAAAAGCACCAAAGAAGCATCCTGAAAAAAATCAGTCACGAGAGAAAAGAAGTACCCAGAAGCTTTGCTTTGGGAGGAGAGGGGTTAGATGCTCTCCTCATGCCCATGTCCTGCTGTGCCTGACCAGGGATTTGGGGTATAGAATGCTATAGAACTGGAATGTAGAGCCATGACTGGTCTGAGCAGAAAGAAGAGCAGCAAGAAGGATGGGAAATGCCCCTCTGCCCTGAGTGGCACACAGAGAGGGGACCTGGAAGAAACAGGGCCTTGCAATGGCGTGGCAGAGCCCTCTGAGAGACACAGAGTGAGCAAAGGAGAACCGGGTTCCACTTGCCAGACCAATGGGCTTCATCAATTAATCACAGCCAAATAATCACCACCTACATTAAAGAATAATACATGAAAGGACAGGGCCTCACTGTAACGTATTCAGAAAGGGCCGCCTCCCTAATCCCTCTGAGCCCTGACATGTTAACTGGGTAGCGACTAATTAGATGTCAAAAATTCATAAGCGCTCTTTAATATTGCATATATCTGCAGCCGACATTTCAATATGAGACTTGTATACACAGAAGTCACCATGGCATTCAAACACAGCAGGGTGGGAGAAATAAAAGTGAACCAATAAAAAACAAGGTCCTTTAAAAACCCCAGAGAGGGGCGGCTTTGGAAGTGTGCTTTCTTCTTCTGGGAAGGGAGCACCTTAATAAGAATTATAGGCGAAGGGGTTTCTCTGCTCCATGCTGCGCGGACAGAGAAAGGGGGAGAGATAGGAGACGGCCTTATCAAAGACACTGCCAGGTAAATAGTAATTTATTGTTCATGCACAATGAATATTACCCAGTGTCCTGACACTGGGCGATAATGAAAGACATGTAACTGTGGCATCCCAGAAGGGGATTTCCACCCCCTCCTTCCCCTATCATCTTTCTTGAGCAAGGGAGCAGTGATGGGCGCTGGCAGCAACTGCCTGTCTCAAGCCATTTCGGATAATATAAGAAGCCCCTGAACTTTAGTGGATTAAGTAAGTGAGTTAGTTTGCTGGCTCTGTGATATATATGTTGCCTGGATGCAAACTTATATTTCAAATGCTGGGGACTATATTTTTATAAAACAAGCCTTTTCCTGTCGGAAGAATTATAGGGACGTGATATAATACAAGGCGGTGAGATTAAAAACAATGCATCATAGCAAGGAGAAAATGCTCTGTTTTATGGCTCGCATCCCTTAATTGAACCTCTCAGGAACACCGAGGAAAGCTAGAACAGAACCTACCAGAGAAGCACACCTCCCTTCTGACTTCCAGAGACCTGGTTTTGCAAGCAGTTGTTTATTTTTATGTTTTAGCATGCATGTGTGTAACATGCAGAATGTGTGCACATGTGCACACACACATACAGAGCAATGGCACATACAGTATTTTGCTTTCTATATTTAATCTTTCCATATCATTTTTAAAGAAATACTATTTTTTGCTTTATTGGATTATTAAATCTTGTAATGTTTCAAAAATCATTGTATGTATACATATGGTGTGTATTTGTACATGTTTTTGTGGGTGACTGTGAGCATGCACATATGTAGGTGGTGGCCAGAGGACAAGTTAAGAGTCAGTCCTCACTTTCCACTTTTCTTAAGACAGGATCTCTCTCTCTCTCTCTCTCTCTCTCTCTCTCTCTCTCTCTCTCTCTCTCTCTCTGTGTGTGTGTGTGTGTGTGTGTGTGTGTGTGTGTGTGTGTGTGTGTGTATGTGTGCAGTGCCCACAGAAGCCAGAAGAGAGCATCAGATCCCCCAGGTACTGGAGTTACAGGCCGTTGTGAACCATTTGATATGGGTGCTGGGAGCCAAATTCTGGTCCTCTGGAAGAACAACAAGTATGTTAAAGCCCTGAGCCATCTCTCCAACTGGAAGAAAACAAGATCTCTTGTCCATCATTTTATATTCAAGGCTTTTGGCCATTCTGCTGTTTCTGTCTCCGCTCTTGCCATAGTAGCACCACAGGTGCATGCTGTTGCATCTGGCTTTGCATGGATTCTGGGGAGCCGGGCCTAAGCCTTTATGATTGTATAGCAAGTGCTTTACCCAGTGAGCCAACTTTAATGTTTTTAATTAGCTTACAAAATCCAGGCTCCCTGTAGTAGGCACTTCCATATAAACTTAGTTATGGTTGGCCCTCTCCTCTGATGGCCTCCTCCTCCCCATCTCCCTGAGAAGGTTAAAAATTATAAAAAGCTTCAAAGAAGAGAGTTGGGGAGGGAAGGGAACACCACTGATATGAGGGTGGACTTGAGAATCTTTAGGGTGGGAGGCCAAATGTTACTCTTCTTTTACTTCTCTTCCTACTTGACCAAGGAGCAAGGAGTGAGGGAGTTGTGTTGGGGCACAGAAGGAGCTGCCTGTATTTGGATTAGCAGTGCACAGTAGCTTTCCACCAATCTGATTAGCAATGTGCCTCCAGGACTTGTCTACTTGAGGCAGTGAAGCTGTACCTGTCTCTCCCTTTGCTTGGGCCCAGGTGCTGTGAGGATGTTGGACAGGCCCAGGCATCTCTAGGGACCGCAACAGCTTATAGCTCAAGTCCTAGTTGATTTGAATCATGTCTCTGGCCCCTGCTCCTTAACATGTACACTGTGATGTTGATGCAGGCTAATTTTAGCATCAGGTGAATCTGGGGGTTTTCCTTCGACTTCTCCATGACTGCAAACATCAGTACCCACAGCACTGAGGAATGAGCAGTGCTTGGGTGGGAGAAATCCCTTTCAAAGACATCAAGCATTTCTCCACTTGTCCCCTGGTTTGAAGTTTCTGAGCATCTGCCTGTCAGCTCCAAGGGGACTTTCCCAAGAAAGGGGGAAAGGCTGGGGTGAGCCACTAGGCTAAGTGCTGGTGGCCAGTGGACAATCTTGGTCTGTTTCTGGAGAGTCATTGATTTGGAATCCTCTAGACTGATTCAGGCTGGGGAAATCCCTTTCTCGTCAATACTTACATCATAACTAAGTGCACTCATTTGCTATCTGGGATTCTCACTCCTTGTTACAACATGAAATTGGATTCCTCTTGACTTTCAGCATCTCTGTCTTCAGAACAGGAGTCTATCAATGTTGACTGGTGGATAGGAAAACATGATCACTCCTGCTTGTCTCAGGCCCAGGAAAGTTCTCTCTTCTTTCAGTTGGTTTAAGATTAAAGTCAGGTCACTACACTGACTTCACTCACTCACGTATTCATCCATGCCTGCTCTTAGCTTTCCGCACTTTGAGTCCAGTTACTAGCACCCAAAAAGGATTGCCAATACTGCAAAAATCTGGATGATGGCTCTCTCCTTCTAAGAACGTACATTCCAGTGAGTTGAGGTGATCCCAGTGCAACCATCTGAGAGCCAGGAGAGCACAGAAATCTTAGGGGAGTGATGGGTAGTACCTGGCTGCAGCACCTAAGGTGCTCTAGGAGCCAGGGCTTCCGGAAAAACATCAGTTGCTTCACTGGGGGCAGAAGAAGTAATGTGAGTAACAAGCGATGCAGGCCATCGGCTGAGCTGGGAACAAAGTCATAAGGTGCTGCCATGGCCAGTGCCAGCTATTTTTACTCACTATTGTCTTAGCTACTTTTATCATTATTCTGATCAAAATACCCACAGAATCAACCTGAGGGGGGTAAGATTTGTGAAGACTCACAGTAGCTGTGGAGGATTTGTTTGGAGCCAGGCGCTTGGGCAGAATATCATGAGGGCAGGAACATGTGGTGGAGGGCCTCCTCTGCCCAATGGTGAGCAAGAAGCAGAGAAAGAAGGACAGAAAAGGTGGCCAAGGTAAGACACAACACTCCAGAAGGCAGGCTGGGAGCAGACATAAGGGAGGCTTTGGTTTTTGTTTCCATTCTTGCTGAGCTCCTTCACATACATGCCTTCCCTTGGTCTCTTCCATCTTTCTCAAAGTTGGCTTTCACCAAGGTCTCAGGTTCTGCAGTGTGGAGTGGGACAAGATGACCACACCATGCATTCAGGATGATGTATTCTGCCCAACACTCACTTAGCTTCTAGTACTTGAATCTATGCTAATAC
The DNA here is from genome assembly GCF_903995425.1 of Onychomys torridus. Taxonomy (NCBI): domain Eukaryota; kingdom Metazoa; phylum Chordata; class Mammalia; order Rodentia; family Cricetidae; genus Onychomys; species Onychomys torridus. The sequence continues at coordinate 74,265,294 of NC_050456.1, read as the reverse complement.
ACTGAGAATGCTCTTCCAGAGAATGTGTATAATTCCTGGGTCTGAATAAATAATCTAAAAGGTGTTCCTGCTTCCCCTCAGCTGTATGCTTTGGGCTCCCAGGGAATGCATGGTAGGTGGGCTGCAGCCACAGCAGCATCAGGGGTAAGAAGGCCAGGGAGTGCTCCGAAAGTTTAGGTTCATGATTGGTATTTAATTGACCCAGAGTCAAGGATTGAGGGACAGGTGAAAGGAACTGGGACTTTGTCCCCAAGGTCATAGCTCAAAGTGGAAGACCTAAACAGACAGAATTCATCAACGGAACATTGACTCTATCCATGAGCCCCTGATGGTGATGACTGATTTTCAGCTTAGAAAGTGCCTCTGTATATAGAATACATATAACTTTGCTGCCACACAAAAACAAAACAAAACAAAGCAAACAAAACAGGATGGTGAAAGTCCATGGTAATGCCCATCGCCCAGGTAGAAAATTGAGTCTCCACACATTCTCAAACCATTCGATTCACTAGCTCAACATCTCAGCAGCAAGGACGTTTTTTACTAAGACTCCCACAGCATATATAGCAAAGAATGATCCCCCTAAAAGAGGCTCAGAAAGAATTAAGCTCTATAGGGCCAGCCTGATCCACTGCAAAAAGTGAGCTTCGTGGGTGGATGCCCTCACTCTTGAAGCTGGACTTGTAGCCGTCTATTTCCAACACAACTGACCTGAAGCTAACAGCTCCCTGCTGGTACATAAGAGCAAATGGCCAGTGAGTGTCCATGTCACAGGGAACTCTGCTGGTCCTTCACACTCTAAAGGTTAGTCTTGTGAAGTCAGTCCCTGTCTGTCCTGAGCCCAGGACCCTCTGAGAACAGGATGAACTTGAATGGTGTGTGTGCTTTACATTTCCCGATCATTCCTGCAGTTTTATATTCCTGTACAGCTCATGCTTCATGAAGTGATGCAGAAATAATAAATTCTAGGGAAACAATGTCCAAATAGATGTTTAAAATGTATGGCAAAGTTTGGACATAAATATATGCAATTTGTATGAGAGATTTCCTGTTGTGGGGGACAGGGAAACTGGAAGTCTAGCCTTGGCATATCTAAAGCACAGACAGAATAATCAGAAAAATAGTTACTCTCCAAAGACCAGACTAGGATGTAGGGTGGAGAGAGAGGAAAAGAGTCTCCACAGGGTGAAAGAGACAGACAGTGCAGCTCTTTCTTCATCAGTGTGTGGATCCTCAGCATGTCAGAGCAAGGTCTTGCTTGTTTGTATGGAACTTCTTTGGTTTCCTATTTCAAGATGCATAATTGTCCTGGGGATTACAAAGCCCTGCTGACCAGATAAGCCTAAATGACTTAGCCTTGTTTCCATAGTGATAGAGATGATGGTGATGAGGATGAGGATGGCAGACAGGGCTGGTGACAGCAACAGGGATCAGCATCAGCTTGTTTCTAGAAACACAGTGCTTACTGATGCATGTGAGATAATAAACAAATGCATAAGGCCTGTGCACCTATGACAAGCTTTCTGGGATTTGAAGGTACAATTCTAAGAAAAGATGGCATTGACTAGGTCTAGCTCTGTTCCTAGGAAGACACTTTAAACAGGACAATGTAGGTAATTTAATGGCAGACCCAACAAGATATAAGATAAAGCCCTATGAAGGATAGAAGCATATAGCCAGTCTAGCTAGAGTCACACAGGCAGCTCCCAGAAGAGAGTGGACTTGGGTGATCTGGAAGTTATTGAGTGATTCCACAGTGATCTGGAAGACGAATTCTGGTGATTAGAGCTGCTTAGTTCAAAAACAGGGGATAAGGTGGGAAGGGCAGATGCTTAGCCATGCTGTCAAGATGTCATCTGGGTGGGTCTGTCTCCCCCTCTTTGGGCACCCCTGTCTTTGTAACAAACTCCTATGTTCTTCCTATGACAATTGAATTATAATGTATAAAACTCCACTGCAGTCAGCAGAGGCCTGAGTCAAAGACCCTGCAAGAGTGCTCATCCCTTTTAACCTACAAAGTTTAATCCTTTGAAAGTATGTGAAGGGGATGATTCAGAGGGAAAAGATACCAAGTCGACAAGAGTGGCTGTGTCCAGCAAGAAGATCACAAACAGGACATAGGTTCTCTCCCTGAAACCAAAGGGCAACCTATGAATGACTCTTGTGGGAATATGAAAATAAAGTGTTAAATTATAAGGCAGGGGTCTGGGGAGATGCTTCCCTCATGGAAGTGCTTGCCACACCAACATGGAGACACAAGTTCAATCCCCAGTACTCTTGTGAAACGTCAAGCATCTCGGGCTGTGTTTGTAATCTCAGTGCTGGAATGTGGAGACGAGATCCCTGGGGCTCGATGGCCAGCTTGCTTTGCTGAACCAGAAGGCTGCAGGCTAATGAAGAGTCTGTCTCAAGAAAAACTAGGTGGATAGTGCCTGACAAATGACCTCCAGCCCACATGCATGTACACACACACACACACACACACACACACACACACACACACACACACACACACTGTCATGGCACAGAACTGGGGAAAAAAAGCACCAAAAGTGGTACTGATCACAGTTAAGGAACAGGGAACAGGTCTTCTGAAAATAATATGTAGAAGCCAGGAGCATTCTGACATGTTAGCGGTGAATACTTAGCAAGCGTGGGGCCTTTGACTCCTCTCTAGAATCGATATAGCAGGATTGTTCTTTCAACACTCCATCACTATAGGGTGCTTCTGTGAGTGATGCTGCATAGCCCAATCCACATATCCAAACAGCGCTTGATGTGGATATGTGGTTCCCACTCATACATCAGGTGGCAACTTGTACAATTCCACAAGTTTGTGCTTAGCAAGCCCTCTGCCCACAAAGTCTTCCTTCTGACTTCATGATAAGTTCATGTGTTTGCATTCCCGATCAGCTATCATCTCAAAGAAAATTCCTTTGTCTTCTCACCCAGTGCTGTCTAAGGACCTGTTAGGACCAATGTCTCCACCTCTCTCATCTCCACCTCTACTCCTACCTCTGTCTCTGTCATCTCTACCTCTGTCTCATCTCTAACCCAATCATCTCTATTGCTATTTCCTCCCTCTGTCTCAGTCACTATCACCCATCTCCATCATCTTCTATATCTACACCTCTCTAGCATTTCTACCTCCTCCCTCTGTCTCAGTCTCCATCATCTCTCTTTATCCATTATCATCTATATCCTCATCTCTCAGCATTCCTATCTCCCTCTATCATCTCTCTCTCTCCACCTCCATATTTTCTATTTCACTCTGTCGTCTCTGTCTCTAACATCTCATTTTCATATCTTTTCAACATCTCCACCTCCACTTATCATTTCTGTTTCTCTTTATCAATTCCATCTTCATCTCTCTTTGCCTATATCATTGCCTCCATCTCTGTCTCTGTAATCTCCATATCCATTATATAGATGTCTCTCTATTGTCTCTGTCTTCATTGTCTCCATCTCTCACCATCTCTGTCTCTTTCTCTTTCTCTTTCTCCTTTATCTCCATATCTATATGCATATTTAGACTTCATTCCTTCTCCTTCCCAGGTGGTTAGTCCCTAAAATCCTTGGAATTCATTGAATGGGAAGTTTCTTTTTCTATATTAACCAGGAGAAAAGTGGCTGGGATGTTGTGGGTGGTTAAGGACCAACTCCGGTGATAAATAATGGAAATTTCCTCATCTACCTCCATGTACGGGAAAGAGGATGAAGGCAATGATATAATCCAGTCTGACTGTGTAACAAAGCCCCTTAAATACTCACAAGGAAGACGGGATTCAGCTGGCAGCGTGTTTGTATAGACTACTGAAAGTTCTAGGGTAAGTCTTCAGCACTCAGAGAGAAAAGAAACAAAGTACAATATTCGGAGAGCTTCCAGATGGAAGTGGCTAGAGATGGTAGGCCCAAAGAGGACCCAAAGCTGCACCCACATTTTGTTCCACATACTTTTCTCTCTGCAAATCTGAAGCTCTTGTAGCAACCTTTTAGAATAAACCAGCAAGCAGGAGTGAGTCATTGTGTCCCTAAGCTCTATGAGCTGCCCTAGAAACACATTGAAAAGGAGGATAATGGAAGAGAAGTATCTCAGCTTTTGTAGCCAAGCTGTACATGCCTACTGTGTGCATTGTGTCTGAAGTGGATCTGAGCAGTTGTATGGGACTGAGCCCTGCACCTTGGAATTTGAGGCTGACTCAGGATATGCTTTGTCAGTATTGAGCTCCATTGTAAGGTAATCTACTCTGTGCCTGCAGGGGGAGAGATATCTGAGAAAAGCCACATGTAGCTGGGGTCAAAAGTAAAGCAAAGGAGACCATCATAGAAATTCGTAATTGTTCAAAAATGCAGAGTGCAACTGACCACAGGGTGCCCAACTCCTGTTGACATACCTACAACGAAGGTCCTACTCCTAAGACTCTGGGAATATTGCAGAAGGTGATGCTGAAAGACTGTAAGAACCAGGGACAAATGGTGTCTGCTATGGAACAGTATCTTCTGTAGATGACAGAGAAGCTGCACCCATAAGACCTTAACACTGTACTCCCCAAATAAGACCCACACAAATAATAACAGCAGCTGACATGCTAGCATGGGTGGAGAAAATCCCAAAAGGCCCCACCCACATGGGTGAAGAGCTTCATGCTGAGAGAGGGAGTGACAAGCCCCCCATGGGTAATCAACCTCAAATGGTCAGTCCTAAACACATATACCACATATATGTACATGCAACACTAAATGGACTTAGCAGCTTGTATGCATATTTATATATAAATGCAAAATTCATATATTACAATAATAAAGACAGGGAGATTAAGAATTTGAGAGAGAATGGTGGGGTGGACACTAGGGGAAATGGAGAGATGAAAGAGTGGACTGAGAATAAGTACTCATATATGAAATTCTCAATAAAACAAAACAAGAAGGTGAAGCAGGAAAGGCAGGTACTTGAGAATAGGAGTCTTCTCTGTCTTTCCCCCACAAGCTGCTCTCCATCACTCCACCTTCATCCTCAGCACATGCATTATTTGAATAATTTCATTAACTTATTTGCCCATTCATCATCTGTTGCCTTTACTTCCATAAAAGCTCCATGGAGCATGATGATTTTTGCACACCTCTGCATCCACTGTGGAGCCAATGTGCGACATCTGTATGTTTAATTAAATCTGAAAGGAATACCATCACATATATAGAAAGATGACATCGATGTATAGCTAAACTTTCTGCCCTGATGCAAGGTAAAGAGTCAAGCAGCTCAAAATAAAAATTCAAGCAAGATGCTCTCTAGACTGAGGCTGGGAACATTTGACCGTGGGAGTGAGAATAAACACAGTGCAAGGCACCCTAAGGCAAACTTATTTGATATGTGGTTTCAGTTCTTAGCAGTCAACTGTAGTCTAAAAGTTAGATAGAAAATTGCAAAAATAAGCAATTCTTAAGTTTTCAAACGTACCATTGTGCGTGGCATGGGATTATATTTTGTTGCGCTGCTTCATCCCAGCCTTGGCAAAAATCACCGTTTGTTCAAAGTATCCACACAGTATGTACTACCTGCCAATTAGTTCCTTCATCATACTTGTTTATCAGATCAACCATTGCTGTATTGTAATACTTATGTTCCTTCACACTTTTGTCACTGAACAATGACCCCAAAGTAGAAGAGTGGAGATGGAAGGGCTTTGGGTATGACAAAGAGGCCACCAAGTGCTTCCTTTAAGTGACTTTGCATATATTTGTGTATATAAAGATAACTACAACAAATGTTAAAAACTTTATGCTGGGATCATCAAGACTCACTGTAGGTTCAAATCTTCCATCTGTGATAATGTGGATGAGAAAAAGAAGAAATTCTTTCTAATGTTACTACTGTTTTATAGCCTGACTAACAGGTCACGAATTAAGATGAAAAGGACATAGTTTTGGGCATTGAGGGTTCTTGGAATATTGCCTTCATGGACAAAGAGGGGGCCTCTACGCAGATAACAAGATAAAATAAGGGCTTCCTAGTCTAACTATGTCATAGGATATCTATTCCCTAATACTAAGAATAATCCAGACTCCCATCAAGGACGAATAATGACCAATAGAGCAGATGACAAGGTATAGAAAGAAAGTGAAGAACAAATGAAGGAAGTAGTGTGACAAGTGACAGAGGGTGGGCATGATGCTGGGATGCACCCTAATCCATAGCCCCTGATGAGCATGGCCTGTACAGTCTCTCCTCCATCCACTGAGTGTCTTGAAACCATTGAATAGAGTGATAGTGGATACTTGTTTGGACTGCCTTATCTGACAGTGGTGAAGAGATTTTACAAGTGTAATTTAGAGATTTTGTCAGGAGACTTCAAACTAAGAAAAAAGGGAATATCCTGATGGGTCTGGCCTAACCAGACATAACCTTCACTGCGTGTGACCAAGTCTTCACTGACGGTCCATATGATGACACAGATTATGGAGGATACCTTCTGGAAAAGACCTGGGTACAAGCTCTGAGAGTTGTAGGTGATCCTCAGCGAGCTCTGAGCAACATAATGCAACGTCAGTCCCTGGCCGGCACAGAATGCATCCCACCACCAACCTGCAGGGACAGGAAGCCAGTCTTCCCTAGCTGGATGTCCTAATGGGGACATAACCACAGACCCCTGGACTTCAGTCTTCAGATTCTGAAAGCAGAGTAGAGTACATCCAGGAGGCCCGCCCCTCCATCCTCCATTCTAATCTGCAAGACAAAGAGTCATAAAGGGACTGTTGCCCTGAGCTACTGCATTTTCTGATTTAAAACAACTAAGATTGCAAAGGTGTGGAGAGAGGGACATTTCAACACACGCTCTTGGGATGGCTTTGGAGCTCCTTGGGAATTGTTACTATGGATTTTCTTAAATGTTTCATTGCAAAATGAATTCCAGAGTGATGAAGGAATAAGACAGAAAACATAAATGGCATTGCCTTCATCAAGTCTACCTGCCCCATTGAGGTATCCTAGACAAGCTAGCATGAACCACAGACTCTACCATCAGGCTGCTCTGGGAACTGGAAGCTGAGATCATGGATGGGGCCTGGCAGAGGCTCTTCCTGGTTTATAAACAGAAGGCTTTGGATAGTGTCCTGAGAAAGAGGGCACAGTTCTCACTGTTGATAGAGCACATGTTATGCCCTGGGGTGCACCCTTAGGTCCCTTGCCTGTCACTGTCCTATCAAGGTTTGATATTCCAATGTATGAGTTTTATTTATGTTTTTTTTAAATGCTTTTATTCTTTGGAAATTTCATGCATACAATGCATTGTATGCATCCTCTCTCCATCTTTTTCTAGACCCTCCCAAATTCAAGTCTTCTTTTGTATTTTCACATCAAAATTTAATGGGGCAGAATGTTCAGTACTTATTATATACCTTGTAAAGGTGTTATCTCTCTGATCTCAGGATGAAATGAAAAACCTTATGCATTTCCATATTTTAAAAGTTGAAACTACTCCAGCAAAAACAGTGGCATAACTTTGGGTAAATTCCTGCAGAGGTAACAGGTACAGAAAGGGTCTTTATCATATGAGCAACAGGTCAGTGTGTTCAAACTTCATGTGTCAGTGCTACAGGCACACAAACACAGAACCAAAATTCTCACAGCAATTTTTTGAATGAGATCCCTCTGGACAGCAAAGACACCAGTAGCATTTCTCCTGTGGCTTCCATCCTTCCTCAGTGTGCATTGTCTACGATGCAGTGATGATGCTATGAATGTGGGGAAGGGGTAATTACACACATCTAGTATTCCAGTTATTACATCAAAGACACACACTCAACAGGTTTGCCTCCATTATATTTGTAAATTCTTTAAGTACTTAAGAATTAGATAAAAATAGGAAGACATCGTATGTGTATGCCGTGATTTCAACTTTGTAGAAGTGTTAATTGTACAGAGCGGGTTTTTGAGTGAAGAAAGTGCATCAGAGTCAACATGGGTTCACCTAGATGACTGACCATTGGAAGTATAAATCTATTTTATGCTGTTTCATATTCTATATTAATTAATGTGTCTTTTACACAGAGAGAGAGATTATATAGATACCAGGCAGATGGCAATGATGATGATTGTGATAGGTAGATAGACAAATACAAGATGATAGATAACAGATGATACATACATACATACAGACAGATAGATGATAGTAACAATAGACATAAACACATAGATTAGAGATGATATAGATAGATAATTGATATATAGATAGATTGAAGTTAAATTATGATGATAATTAATAAATATAGACAGATATTGTCAGACAATAGATAAATAAAATGTTTATCAGTTTCTTGAGTCAACTATAACAGAATGCCAGAGATAGGGTAGTTTAAATGTAGATATTTATGCAGCTATCTTCCCAGAGATTGGAGATTTCAGTTTAAGATTTCAGTATACTCTCATCCATCAAACACCCCTCCTCAGCAGATATGTGTCTTCCTATGGACTCTGCTCTGCATCTCTGCATGTTTTAATTTTCTCTACTGATAAGAACATCAAACCGTGTTGAATTTGGGATCACATTCATGATTTGATTTTCACTTACAGACTCACCTATAAACATGGTCCCTTTTAAGAAACCAAGATTAAGACATGAATATATCAGTCCCTGAGCATATACACCACATAGACCACGGCACCCTGAAGAACAGCTCCTTGTTAATGAAAGAACAACACACAACTTACCGCTTTGTATCTTTTACATTGTGACCTTTGAAAAATTACTCAATGAAATGATAATCGCATTATTGTTGTTATTCTTAATTTGGTGTTCTTACTTAATTTTGTCGAAGGGTGAATGTGACCATGATTTCCCACATCAAGATAATGTGATGAGATGACATGTGAGGAGGATGAAGTTTAGCATTTGACAATAGCAAACACTATGCATTTGTCATCTATGAACCCATCTTAAGCCTTCGTATTTCCCAAGCAGAGGGTATGAATTAGTCAACTTCCACAGTATTGTCCTTGTCTTTTGCCCAGGCTCTCAGTGAGGTCCATTCAAACATCTACCTAGGCATCACCCTGTAGTGGCCTCTTCCCTAGAGGACAGCTTCAATAGAATACATGGCTTTTCCCAAAAACCCCACACATAGCTGTATCACAGTAAGCATATACCCCAGTAGAACTTCTTTAAGGAAACTTGTTTGGAAAACACTCTGGGTCCTCACAGTGGCTCAGCTCTCTCTCTTTCCTGAATCCCCTCCTAACTGATTGATTGATTGATTGATTGATTGATTGTGTGTGTGTGTGTGTGTGTGTGTGTGTGTGTGTGTGCATGTCAGAGCATCATGCTTCTTCTGGACCTATCTCTCTGATAGGTCTCTGATATCTTGGACAAACAGAGACTCCTATCCACAGTCTGTGGTCTTATCTTCTTTGGGTCAGACTTGAATGACTTTCCCTCTATCCTGGTCAGGCTCTCCAGAGAGTGGTTATCTTGGTAGATGTTACTGGACCACAGGTCAGACAAGAGCCACAAAGGCTCAGCCAGGGGAAGCAGGTGGGAGAGTAGTATTGGCAGGGTGAGCACTTGAATAAGTAGGTCATCTGCCCGGCTAAGGGATTTTCCCATAAAAAGGTGCATTGTGAGTATCTAAAGCCAGTGCCAGCCCTTGGACTCTGGGCTAGGTTTCATAGTCACAGAAAGTCTTGTGACCATATTATGGAAAAATATGATGCCTTTGGATGGGGCAAATTGAGGGGCTGTTTCCCCTCCTGCTCATTATGCTTTTATTGAGTCTCTTGGGTTTTTTTCTACTTAGGTTCTGTAAGAGAGACTTTCATAATCTAAAAAGGCATTCGTCTGTGTTATTGGTAGATTTACTTAAAACAACAAAAAATAATGTTGACCTTTTCTATAACAGATCCAGACCCAGACTTCTGAATATGAATGTCTTCCATCCCTGTGGCTTAAAATTGATGTGGAAGAATGGGGCCCATCCTTTCTGTGTCTTCCTAAGAATGCCCTCGGCTACCCTTCATAGCCCCAGATGCATATTCACTTGGAAGCACACAGAAACCCTCAGAAAAATAAGACCATGTTGCTTTGCAGTTCCCGAATCCCTCACAGCATGTCCTTGGAGAGAGAGATTGGAAAATCAAACAGTAGACTGGTTTGCAAAATAGCTGAGAAGAAAGGAGGAAAAAAACACATATACACACAAAAATGGGCATTTAACAATGCCAGAAAGACAAACAACAGATGGACAAACAGAACTAGAAAGCAAATGCCAGGTACTAGACGAGGCAGTGGCTGCTTTGGGCAGCATTCTAAGGGGAGAGAGACTGTAAAATGGTCACGTGCAGCCAATGTGAGTGGCAGCTGCAAAGGCAGAGCCCAGGGAGGTACAACTTCCTTCCAAAGCACATGCACCTGATTAGGGTGTTTATCACCATGGAACTCAGGAAGCCGGATTCCTGTGCTACTAAAAAAAGGGTTAGTGTTGAAGGCTGATTTGCAGTACAGTGTAGTGCTGTAAGCATCTCTGTCATCCCAATGTCCCTAACGACCTTGAATACAAGTATTCACCACCAGCCTGGACAACAGGCAGCCATTCCAGTATCCGATCAGCATTTGTGGTCCTCCCATCACAAGCTTTGCTCAACATGCTTATACCAGAGTCCTTTGCGGCTTGGGAATGCGGCTCATCAACATTTGTTCATGTAAACAAAGAGTTTGCTTTTCCTTGAAGAATCTGCTTCTAGGCTGCACTAGTTCCTAGGTACAGGGGAAGCCAGTGCCCAACAATAAGCAGAGCTGATTTGTCACCACCCCCGCTGCCTCACGGAATCAGTGATGAGAGGATTTGACTCCAGGTGTCAACCCCTGGAAACGTGTGCTGTGTGGATGAAGCATGCATGAAACATGTGGGTTATTTACTGGATCTTGAGTTCCTTCCAAGTCAGTGATTAGATGAAAATCTCACACATGGAAGACCAAAGGGAAAAACAACTCAAGGACAAGGGGTTTGAGAGTATGTTCAATCCATCTTGGCAGGGAAGGCACGGTGGTAGAAGAGCAATGGAGCTAGCAGGTCACATTGCCTCCAGTTGGGAAATAGAGATGAAGGCTGGTGCTCAGCTCACTTTCTCCCATGTAATTCTCCCAAGACAACCACTCTCTGGAGAGCCTGACCAGGAAAGAGGGAAAGTCATTCAAGTTTGACCCAAAGAAGACAAGACCACAGACTGTGGATAGAGATCTCAGCCTGTGGGATGTTGTTGCCCACATTTACGTTAGGTCTTTCTATCTCTACCTAACTTAGAAGTCCATCCCCAAGACTCCAGATCCTGCCAGTTGACAACCACCCTATATTAACCATGACGTAGTTTGTGTTAGTGTCAATTAGAGGAAATCTTCTGCTTCTGAGGTGAGGAAGAGGCCATGATGGCAAGAGAGCCTGATATAGTTTAGCTGCCCAGTGCTACTGGGGACACTTGAGAAGAGCAAGCTGTGTCACCCGGGGGTGGCAACACCCACTGCATATTCCTTTTCTGTTTCTTCTAGGAGACAGAGAACTCAATTTTTTATATTCAAAATGAAAATCTGAACTATGTTAGAGTTGGTTTTCAAGGTGGCCCCATGGCTGTGGGTGAAGTCTCCCAAACTGAGTCTCACACTGAAGGTCCCAGTTTATCTTTGTGAAAATAGATTTTTTTCTAACTGACCCCACCAACAGCTCCTTGGGGCCAATTTCCTAGTTCAACAGCTTATCCTCAGTCTCTCTTACATGAGAGCCACAAAGGTCAATTGTGTTTAAATCTCTGATTTGGATTCTTGATCCAAGGTGTTAGACTGTGTGTTCCTATGACTGAATTAACAAGAAACAACTAATTGCTTATTATGCTTGAGGAGACAGGATGTCCTTGCTGGCACTTCAGCACTGTGTGACTCCCTTGAAGTGATGTTTGCAGACCTGTGCATGTTAATTTGACAGTTAGGCCCCAGGGTCTATCCATAAGCCAAACCAAGAGTATGCACAAGGGATGCAGAAGTCACCTGCCGTGTCTGACCTTGGTCATCCTCAAAGGCATGGCACTGCATCCCCATGTTTTCAGCATTGCTGACTTGGTTTTAGGATATCACTTTAACAGTGATGAGTTATTGTCTGACCTTGGCCAAGTCGCCTACCTTCTTTGCTGAACCTCAGTTTGTTTCTCTATAAAATGGATGCACTAAATTTTCCTTCCTATTTAGACATAGAAATAGACATTTGGTTTACCAAAATTTTGTCTTTATACTTTCTTTCTTTCTCACTTTCTTTCTTTAGTTAGTTATTATTGTTGTTCAGTTCAAATGCCTCCTCTGATAACCACAGATTTTCCTGGCTATGAACACTACCCTGGAAGATGACATATAAATCATAGCTGAAATTTTATCAAATTTTTTGTATATCTTTCTTTTGGGGAGAATTGGGGGTGTGGTATTGGGAGTTAATCCAGTATGGGGTTTAAACTCTAAACTCTATTGCTTTTGGTTAGATTATGCCCTCTGTTGATATTTAATCTAAACCCCCACAGAGTCATCGTATGCTCTCTGCTCTACAGGTAAAGGAGAAAGGCAACCCAGTGCTGGAAATTAAGCAGATCCTATGGTATGTCTGAGTTCATGGGAGTTTAAGAAGCATTTTGTTTTCATTCTGAAAACCATAGATGGAGGCTAATAGGATTTTTCTCCTTCTTCACCTGTTATTACAGGGCCATGTGGAACTCACCTTGGTTTCTGTCACATCAATGGAATACATTATCCAGGATGAAGGAAACACTGTGTGTGAATGAGTCTACTGATGATCTCCTCTGAAAAGCACTGGAAGTCTGTAGATACTTAAATATCAATATACCAAGTCCATGGCTATGGGAGGCAACATATTAAAAGCTGTCTCCAGTGGGGTAAGTAACAGGGAGCTTTGTGCCCAATGAAAGTACATGGGTAGCTCAGTCTGAGGTGCCATAGGACTTAGAATGGAGCTACAGGAGTTGGGAACACTGTTAATTGTAAGAGCCCCACAGACTCCATGGGAAATTGCCCCCTAACTGACATGATCCCCAATCCACAGGGGATGACTCAGTTTCCTATACATGAAACTTCCATTCATGTGTAAACCACACTTCTATAAGCATGGTACATTTTAAATAAATGGCTTATTTATATACATTAGGGAAGAATTATTATTAGATAAAGGAAAAGCAAAAATATGTTTTTAAAAGGGTTTTATTCAGTTCAGAATTGAGCTCTGTGTTCCCTTGGTACAGAAGAACATTCTCTGAACACCAATGGAACTGAAGCCGTATTTGCAGAAAGGAGAGAAAGATATGGTATCTGGGATAAAAATGTTATGATGTGACATGGACAGCAGACTAGGTATTGCTGACAGTGTTTGAAGATCTGGCAAAGTGAGTGTCCAGATCTAAAGGCAAAGAGACAGGAAGCTGAGGGAAGAAAAGTGAACACTCAGTGGTCCATGGGACAACTTCAAATGGTCAAAAACATGTAATTGAAATTCTTGAAGCAAGACAGAGCCAGACAAAACACTGGAAGACATAAAGACTGCTATTTTAAAAAAAATTAGCTGGGCAGTGATGGTGCACACCTTTAATTCCAGCACTCGGGAGGCAGACCCAGGTGGATCTCTGTGAGTTTGAGGCCAGCCTGGGCTACCAAGTAAGTTCCAGGAAAGGCACAAAACTACACAGGGAAACCCTGTCTTGCAAAAACCAAAAAAAGAAAAAAAAATTAATAGAAACTATATTCTATATATAGCAATCTCAGTAAACTTTAGGAGGAAAGAAAGAGAGAGAAAAGGATGAGCAGAGAGTGTCTCTGTTTAAAAATGAGAACATAGGTTGGAAACAATTGTGGAAGCAGTTAAAATGGCACTTTGAGGGAAATTCATGCATAAAATTGTCTGTTAGAAAAGGAAGGCCTCAAATCAATTCCCTCAGCTTCCCTCTAAAGAAGCTAGGAAAGCAAAGCCAGGAGTACTTCCTGCCCTAGTCCTTGATGAGGGACCTAGATGAACAGAATATGAACATCCTGTTATAGAACAGCTCCTCCTTTTCTGGGGTAAACAATATTCTTCCTTGTTAAATTTTTCAGGAAAAGACAACAGGTAAAGGGGAGAAAGAAAAAGAGCTACTCTTGCTCACTGCCAGAAATAATCCTCATTAAAATGTAATGCCTTTTCTTTGTCTGTGTGTATGTGTTTAATTGAAATTTTTTATTGTATAATATAGTCAAATCTTTTTTTGTCTACATAATTATTTTTTTAAAAAGGATTTTTGTCAAAATATTAATAATAAACTGCTCAAAAGCAGAAAACTACAAAAATATAGTGAGTAGACACATTAATGATCTCCAAATATTCTATAACATTTTAGTATTTTATATCATTGATGCCTTACTGTAGACAAGATGCTGTTAAATAATGAATAACATGGTAAGATCAATGATATCTAAAACATGATTGGATATGAAAAAAGGTATTAATTGATTCTGTCTTTCTTGAACTCTAAGACATTTTTTGCATTTTCACGTCTGTGAAATCCCAATGCACCCTATTATTAATGGCATATTATAGTTTAATTGGCATCTATTTTGTTGTAGTGGTACATAAAACAATGTTGCTTTTTATGGTTGATCATGAGTTAGATTTGAAGGATAAGGCAATATCTGTCAGTAGTTCATTAGTCATTTAAATGAACTCAACTCATTCAGTACAAATTTTTGAGAACCAGACAGTTATTCAGAGAGAAAACATTACTGTTATCTTCATCTCACATGGGTTTTAGAGAGAGAATAAGAACATGGATAGGAGATATGTGGAGTTCTACCCAGAAGTGGCATCTTGGAGGGACTGGGACAGGGGGAGACTTTACCAATGAAGCCCCACTTTCTATGCTTCCTTCCTCTTGCCTTGCTACTCACTGCCTCTTCCTGCAGGAAGGGCATATGTGCCTCATGTTTTAACTTGGGGACCCCTAGAACTCATGGGTTAGAGACCTGATGGCCAGAGTCACTCACTGCCTTAGTCACTGTTCTCTTGCTGTGAAGAGATGCCATGACCAGGACAACTCTTGTAAAGGGAAGCATTTAATTGGGGCTGGCTTACAGGTTCATAGATTTAGTCCATTATCTTCATGGTGAAGAGCCTGGCAGCATATAGTGCAGACATGGTGCTGGAGAGGGAGCTTTCCAGGGGATGTCTTTTTGTACACTGTGAATATATGTTGTTCCCATTGGTTAATAAATAAGCTGCTTTGTCTTATGGCAAGGCAGCTTAGAGGCAGGCAGGAAATCCAAGGAGAGGGAAAGGAAGGAGGAAAACAGGATCTAGAGAGATGCCAGCACCACCAGGAGAAGCAAGATGTGAAAGTACTGGTGAGCCATGGCCATGTGGCAACTTATAGATAAATAGAAATGAGTTAAGTTATAGGAGCTAGCTAAGCAAGAATTCTTAGCAGTAGGCCATACAGTTTGTAAACAATATAAGCCTCTGTGTGTTTACTTGGGACCAAGTGGCTGTGGGACCAGCGTGAGAGAGATTTGTCTGGACCACAGGGGGCCAGGCAGGACCTGAGAAATTTACAGCTACAGGAGCTGTTAGATCTACATCTGGATCTACAGGCAACAGGAAGAGAGGGTGACACTGGGCCTGTCACAGGCTTTTGAAACTTCAAAGCCCACCCCCAGTGACACACTGCCTCCAGCAAGGTCCCATCAATTCTAACAAGGTCACACTTCCTAATCCTTTCAAACAGTTACACTCCTTGTTTACTAAGCATTCAAAGCTATGAGCCTGTGGGGGCCATTCTTATTTGGATTACCACACTCTCCTTAGTGATATTTGGAGTTGGGGTATCTTGGAGATACTGAGGATAAGATCGGATCAGCATAGCATTGGCAGTTTTCTAGGAAGAGAAGGACTGCTCAAACTGGCAGCCTGCTCTGTCTGGTCATGGATAACCTCAGCATGCAGCCCTTATTGGGTATGTGGAAGATATGGGTGTGATGCCTATAGACTTCCAAGCACTTGAACTGAGAGCCAAATAAATCTCTGTTCTTTATAAACTATCTGGCCTTGGGTATTTTGTTGTAGTGATGCAAAATCAACACTGCCAAATAATCTTATGCCTCCTGGCTACAGGAGATGACATTTCCTCTGCTTTATAGGCAGCAAGGCTTTGTGATTCAGCACCAGTGCATATGAAGAGACACATGCCATGCTCATGTGGAGGCTAGTACAATGGGGCATCCTGAGCTCTCTTTCCCATGGGGGAAAAATCACTTAGGTTATGTTTTAGCATGAAGAAAACATATAAAGCAGGCCTGGGGCAGCCTGCAGGTAAAGACTCACATAATCAAAAGAAGTCTCCATTGCTACTGTGGATGCTAAGGTCTGGAGTTACTGAAAAAAAAAAAAAAAAGGACTTCAAACTTGACAAAAAGGGTCTGCAGACATTAAGAGATGGGGCCTGAGAACATATATTCCAGATTTAGTAGCAAATACTCCCCATTAGGTATTAAGTGTAACGGCAGCATATGACCTAAGTAGATCACTGTTCCAGGGCACATCTGGTAAATGCAATATTCACACACATTTCTGCTTGGTGACAGACTTGGATCAACTGTGCTTTGTAATTTGGAAGCCATGTAGTTTTCAGTTTTGAATACCCCTGGTGCCTCCATTTCTGAATGCTTTAAGTGGCACTCATCTTTTCAGAGTGTGGGGGGTTCCTCTCCATCAGCTTTTAATAGGAGAGGAAGAATGTTAAGGCGGTTGCTGTGTCTGTCTTTTCTCTGCATTCCTATACAGAAGGAAACACGAGGAAGATGTGGAGGCCTCATCATTGGCTCCACATGGTCTTGGTAAATCAGTCAGTGAGTTCAGATTTGGAGAGCCATAGTTTCTGTTAATGATGGCTGACTGTAGTCGTCAACTTAATTGGATTGAGAGTTACCTGGGAGATTGGTGAAGCACACTTCTGGGTGTGCCTGTGAAGGACCTTTAGAGCCAATTAGATCACAAAGGCTAGATTAATCTTTGCATAGATGCATAACACCACAGCATTATTGAGAGGCAAGGCCTAGTTTAAAGAGGTAGATTGCCTAGGGAGTGCCCCTGGGTTTCCATCCTGCTAGGGCTACCTCCTGTATGCCCCCTTTCCCC
Organism: Onychomys torridus; assembly: GCF_903995425.1. Taxonomy (NCBI): domain Eukaryota; kingdom Metazoa; phylum Chordata; class Mammalia; order Rodentia; family Cricetidae; genus Onychomys; species Onychomys torridus. Next base: position 74,248,101 of record NC_050456.1, on the reverse strand, counting down.
ACTTTCTCTCCACCAAGTGTGCATGTGTGGCATTTCATAGCACCATACAGTAACATCCCTGAAAACATTGGCCCACATAAAGTACTCTCCCTTTAAGTTGCTTTCTAGTGACTTTGGTACAGCAAGGAGACAACCAGCTGGGAGGCAACACATCTATAGATACAAACTCGTTTTCTTTTGACGCTTTTGATGGTTTTATCAGTCTACCTTGAGGCTTAGACTTCTTCAAATGCATACCCTGTTCTTTTGGTTACAGATAGGAGTATATTTCTGATTTAACCAAGATTGGCAACAGTAGGTTTGGATCCAGGGACATATGCTGGAACAACATGATGATTCTCTTACCTTCTCTGAAGTTCTTCCAGGGCCACTTGCCAACGATGCTTTATTAGGTGTCATTTTGGGCTGGGACCCAGAAACTTGCTGGCCTTCCTCTCCCCTGCCATAAAAGACATCATCAATTTCCCGGAAATGAGCTGTACAAATCCACAAGCCAACATCCAGGCTTCTCTCCAGTTCACGTAGGCAAAGAGCAATGCTCTCCCGCAGATCAATTAAGATTTATGGTAAGTGACTTGAAAAAGTTGGGTTGATTCTCTGCCCTGACTCCCAGAGCCAAACTACAGCCTCTTTTGTGTCAAGGGACTTTAGTGAAAGTCCAAGGACATTTACATAAGAAGAGTTTTAGTCCTTGGGCTTGAGAGTTATTCATTAATACCTGCCAATATCAACAAGAGCAATAATAACATAATAGGACGAATGAATTAGTGGGGAATCTTGTGAAGTTTGCATCCCATTAAGCAAGCGAGGTTTAATTATTAATTTTGTGCATTATTTACAGTGACAGTTAAATATATTGATCTTCACAAAGCAAGAAGTGTTGTTACATCAACAAGTAGATCTGACTAAGGAAAAAGGTAATAATTATCAATTAGCAAGAATTACTGCTAATAAGGTTGGTGGGGGGAGTGAGGAACATCTCTGATTAGGAAGAACTGACACATTCATAGTGTTGTATAAATTGCCAGGATTTTACAAATACATCTGCCTCATATGATATATAAAGGGAGGGGGGATGTGTGAGGTACATAATTACTAGATGCATCTAAGATGCGGACCTTTGTGCTGTTCTTGTAATCACTTAGAAGAAGGGAAGACATTGGGAGAATTTTGTCCTTCTCTGTGGCTAACAAGTAAAATTAACTAACAGCTCAATTATTCTGTTAATGAGGCAGCTCCCTCCCGACTTGCATAAATTCAATTTCAATTTATTTTTCTTTCCAATGTCCTTCTTACTACCATCAATCAATTTACCCTTTCATAAGGGGAGAAAATGCTATGCTTTAAAAGGGGACAGTAGAAAGAACTTAGGACAAAATTGAGGTTGATCATATATTGTGATGGGAAATGGGAGTTAGTTTTCAAAGAGCTGTGTCATAAAAGAGGAAACTGAGACTCCAAAGGTTGTTTGACCAGCCTAGGAAGAAACAAGCCTGAAATCTCTGTTTCACACTGAGGCTCGTGCTCTTAGCCAGTCTTGATGGTGTGAGGTAAAACTGTTGGTCTTGTTTTGTGAGCACTCTAGAGTTTTTACACTTCACAAGGTGAGCTGCATAATCTAGAGTGGATTTGAGTGAGCTAGCTGCTGCCATCCTATCCCAGATTATAATATATCCCTATAACATTAACACAAGCAGTTGAGGTCACCTTCAGGTTTTTATTATGCTTTGAAAGTTCAGAGTCCCTGGGTCCTAAGCTCAGCCCACTGACATCCATTTGGGGTATAATATTTTTATTCCCATTGTGGGCACTTGGAAACCAAATGAGTCTGTCATTGACATATCTCCAACTGTCATGATATTGGATGTCTTTCCTATGTCCTAAGTCAAACCTCCAGGGAAAATACCTCCAAGAACAAAGCAGGAGAGGTGGCTTGATGGGAGAAAGGCTTTCTGTGTGATTCTCACAAGTAAAGTGTGAGCCCCAGACCCCACAGCAAGGTGTAGGAGGGAAAACACACACACACACACACACACACACACACACACACACACACACACACACACACACACACACACACACACACACACACACACACACACACACACACACACTAGCAATGACAATCAAGCTAATCACAACTTTATAAAAAATTTGACTTGTTTTCCCTGTATCAATGGCTGACCAATGCTTCCAGGTCCACCAGCACCCACAACAGACTTTCAGCACCTTTGTAGGCAAATCCTTTACTCTGGCATATGTCACTTCCTTTGGACTCTGCTTTGAGAGGATGCATCCATCTTTGCATTAAAGTCTTCATGTTCCTTTTCCTTCAAATCACAGAAATACACAGTTATATTATTTACTCTTCCCATTACTACTACTGTATACATGGCAAGGAGTTACTTGAGTGTGGAAGGATCTATTTGTTTCCTGGCTGGCTGGTCCAGTCCATTGTGGAGAGGAAGACATGGTGGAGGGTTTGTGACTGACAGAGGGAACTTGCTCATACCCAGACAAGCCATTTATGTTTGCACTGCTTAGAAACGTTCAGACAAGACACACACTTTTTTGAACAGAGGCCAAGTGTCACGGTTGTTTTCAATTGTTGACTTGAATCTAGAATAACTTGGAGAGTCTCAATAAAGAATCATGGGCATGCTTATAGGGGATTATCACAATTGGTGTAAAGATTATCCCACTGTGGATGGTACCATTTCCTGGGACGGGGAAGCTGAACTACAGAAGAACAGAGAATGCAAGCTGAGTACTTGTAAGCATAGAGAATACATTCATTCATTCATTCATTCATTCATTCATTCATTCCTCTCTGCTCCTGACTGTAGATGTAATGTAATTAGCTGCTACAAGTTCCTGCTGCTTTCTCTTTACCACAGTGATGGACTGTGACCTGGAATCCCTGACCCAAATAAACCCTTTCTCTTTTAAGTTGCTTTTGCCATCACGGCAACAGGAAAATTACCTAAGACACCATCCAAAAGACCCATCCAACTGAACCTTGTTGAGGTGGCCTTGCTTAGATACCAGGCCTTGAAGATTTAATCAGGCTTGTTCATGTATGCATTATAAATATGTGTATGTGAGTGTGTGTCTGGAAACATGGAGGCTATCATCAGATGTCTTCTTTAGCTGCCCTTACTTTTTGAGAACTCTGACTCTTGCGGACCCTGGAGACTAGATGGCTAGGTGGGCAGCCATGCTTGGTTTTTACGTGGGTTCTGAGGATCTGACATCAGGTGAGTTTACACTCTGAGCCATCTTCACATTCCTGCGTATAAATTTTGGTCTGCTTTGAAAAGCATCCATCCCCACCTCTATCTCCACCTCATATTTAGCCATGTCCACATTCCTGAATTTCAATCCCAAGATTTTGTTGATAGGCTCAGCTGCTTTTCCTTCTTTCCAGGTACTTCTTTCAGGGAAGAAGAGGGGTAACTCCACTTTTTAAGCTCGATGTTATTGTCATCACTCTCTGTGAGGTCAGTTGCTCTGGAGATTTTACTGGCTGTGTTAGGATGAAGAAAGGAACTCTTCAGTCCTCCCTTAGGCATAGCGCATAAAGCACCATGATTTCATGCGTATGGATTGCATCCATACAGCAGTCTCCAGCACACTCACTTGGGTGTTCCTCATCACCCTCCCAATCTCCCTTACTGTGGTCCTAATGTTGTCCCTGTTTGAGGATGGCTGAGCCATCAGCTGAGCAAAGACACTCTGTTTTAGCTCACTGAGATGGCAAACAGCCTCTCTGTGGAGGAAGTGCAGATTTCATTCCAGTGAGATTGTAACCTGCCCACATCACACCTTCCCTCCTTCATGGATCCTCAAACCCTCAGTGTCTACGGACAGATGACCCTGTCATGTTTTCCAGGTTGAAACATATGGCTGACAGGATCAGGGGCCTTGATGATGTCATTTATGTCTGGGCTGGTATGTAGGGATAGCCACTCACCAATCTTGGTGATTAGGGAAGAGCTCTACAACATAAAAATCTCGCTGTGACACAGGGTGGACAAACAGCAGAGCCTGTAGCTGCTCCTCCATCATCTAATCTTTGCAAACTCTAGGGATGCTTGTTACTGCCCATCTCAAGGTTTATCCAGGACCCTGGACAGAGCTCTATTAAAGCCAAGGAAGAGCCAGCTAGGGCTGGAGGCTGAGCTCCCCCATTCCTGAGCATCCCTGGGTCAGCCAGTTCCAGTAGCCTCCTTGTGCTTCTATGGATAGCAAGCCCAGAACCTCTGTCATCCCAAAAGAAGCAAGTGTAAACAACCTAGAGAATGAGCACGCATCCATTTTAAGTGGCAACATTACCTTTTTAAAATACTCTTCCACAGTAATCCCCTCTCTTCTATCTACTCTCTTTTCAACCTGAGGTTTCTGCTTAAATAAAAAAGACAAGCAAGAAATAAGAAGTACAACTAAGAAATGCAAACTATACCCAAGTATGTTTTAATGGAAAGCTGCTTTTCTTAAAGAATAATGATTCAGGGTGGTGTGGGGGAAGTTGCATTCTCTTCCTCCTCTCAATAAAATAGAAGGACTCAAGAAATGTTATCTTCGTTTTTGTATTTATTTATTTTTATCTAACTTTTTCAGACTCTATGGTTTTATAGTGTTGTATCTCAGTCAATTCCCTCCACATTCTCTCCACCCCCTAATCACCCAACTTTATGCCCTCATCTCCTCCTCTCTCTCTCTCACACATATACAATTAAGCAAAAATAAAACAAAACCAAACAAACAAAAAGTAAGATGAAAAATGCCTAAATGAAACTAAAAGCATGTACACACACAAACAACAGCAAACAAACAAACAAACAAAACATGGAGTTTGTTTTGTGTTGGCCAACTCCTCTTGGGCATGGGCTTGTCCTTGGAGTGTGTTTGTCATACTTTGTGAGACTCCATTGGAGAAAACTGATAAATGGCTGCATGCAGAAGAATGAAAATAAAATCACATCTATCACCCTGTACAACCACTCCAAATGGATCAAATAACCTCAACAACAACAATAACAACAACAACAACAACAACAACAACAAACTAGATGTCCTGAATCTGACAGAAGAGAAATTGAGAAATAGTCTTGAACTCATTGGCATAGGAAAGGACTTTCTGAGCAGAACACTGATAACATGAGTACTAAGAACAACAATTAATAACAGTTCTTGGGACCACAGGAAACTGTAAAACTTCTGTGGGGCAAAGGACACCATCATTCGGACAAAGCAGCATCCTACAAAATGGAGAAAGATCTTCACTAATTACACATGCATTAGAGGGGATATAAATATTTCCTGGACACCAAGAAACAAATAATCCAACTTAAAGATGGGGTATAGAACTAAAGAGAGAGTTCTCAAAAGATGAAACACAAATGGTTGAGGAACACTTAAAAGAAAAAAAATCAAGGAAATGCAAATCAAAAGTATGTTGAGATTTCATCTTATCCTACTCATCATGGCCAAGATCAACAACAACAACAAAATGACAGTACGAGATAGTGAGGATGTGGGGGTAGGGGAATACTCATTCATTTCAGTGGGGGTTCCAACTTGTGCAGCCATTATGGAAACCAGTACAGCACTTCCTCAGGAAGCTGGGAATAGATCTGCCTTATGATCCAGCTACACCACTCCTGGACATATTGCCAAAGGGTATGCAACATCCTACCATAGTGACATTTTGCTCATCCCTGTTCATTGCTGTTCTATTCATAATAGCCAGAAATCACATTCATTTTTAAGTATTATGAAGTTTCTCTCTGACCTGAGTTCATGAATGGGTATCACTCACACCTCCCTTAAGTCAGTTCCCCTGAACCTACCTGCTTAGAGCCAGCCATGTGCACCTCCTTTGCTTTTGGGTTAATTATCTATTAAGATTCTTCCCAAAGTGCTTCTTCTTGACTTCCTTTTAAGTATTGTGCCTCAATTGCCTACTATAGAAAAGCTATGACAAAGAGGTAGACATTGATCTGTGAGTGACAGGAGCTTGGGGGAACAGGCTGAATCATGATTTTTACCCTGCCTGCCTGGGGTCACAGGGTGCCTCAAGTGACTGAGAAAGTGATTCTTCTCTGCCCAATGAGGCTCCACCTCTGCCAGAAGTTGGTGAAGGGTGTCTCAGGGAAGAAGTCCCACATATTGTCAGCTCTACCACCTGAAAGTAAGGAGGGCATAGAACCCAGAAGAAAGAGATGGTGACATCATCTTTGGATGATGCAAGATTCTCTCTGCCTGCTCTATTTATTCTTTGCAAACCGGTTGAAACTGGATTCCAAGTCCATAGAAGACACTGCTACCTTGCCTGCTAGTGTTCAGGATAATGGATCCCCTCCATCACTGTGTACTCCTGCTTCCTTCCTCTGTTTCATAATGGCAATACAGATGCAGAAAGTGTGTCTGGGTTTCAGGGCTTATGTAAAGAGAAATGGTGATATCGGTCAACGGAATCTGTTTTAGTAGAATCCCACATGTTCATTCACAGACTCACAGACCTCCAGGCCCCTTTTGGAGTAGGGTCAAAGCTGAGAGAGATCTTCTGGTCAAACACAGACTTGGAAATGGGTCCTGGAGCAAAACATGAAGAGAGGAAGGTTAGAGAATGGCTGTGTTGGAGTGAGCATATGTTACAAACTTTCTCATATGCCACATCATGTTTACGTTCTTCAAGCACAGTCGAGGTGTCCCTGTTGTGGTCCAGGCGGAGATAGTGTGGAGATTCTCTGAGAGGTTTCTTTGCATCAAGATAACACATAGAACTCAAAGCCGATCCAGCTGCTTCCTCAAATCTCAGCTCTGCCCATTACCAAATGACAGACAAATGCACTGCACACTGAGAAATTCCTAGGCATTATTATGGCTTAGCTGACCTTAAGCTTCATTATTGTAAATTCTGGGCAAACAACTCCCCTGAGTTTAAGTTTCATCAAATTTGAAATGAAGGTAGTGGTAGCTTCTTCAAGGCTCTTGGTATACATTAAGGCTAATGTTATCTAAGGAGAACTGTTTCACACCTCTATATTGTCCAAGTACTTTGTGTTGACTTATGCATGGCAACTCATAAGGTGACATCTTCACCCTGCAGGTGAGGAGAGAGGCCTCACTACAAGGTTGAGCAAAGTGCTCAAGTTTGCTCTTACTTTTGTGATTCATAGTTGCCTCTCAGCAGCATGATGCAGGGGGTCACTCGGTCACACCTCACATTCCTAAAGCATAGAACACAGGATGCTAAGGTAATAGATAATTAGTATCTGTGACTTGGAGCACCTGTGTAGGACCACACCAGAGGAGGTACCAGAACTCGACAATGAGGCCACTGATCTCTCCCTGTCTATCACCCACCCTGCCTTCTCCTCCTTCATCAGGTCAGCCTAATCCAGTACAGGGATATTGTAGTGAGTACCTAGAAGCCCCTTGTACTCTGCCTTTCATCTCTGTGTGGGAAAAACTTAGACATATAGCAACCAGATAACACACTTAGGTTTACAGAGGAAGTGTGTGCTACTGGGAGACACCAGTGCTCCATAGTGAACTTCAAACACGGGCTCACTGCTGCTGGGATGCTCTCCTGGAATTCCTCAGCCAACTGAGATGCCATTTCCACAGTAGGTTTTTCAGACCCTTAAGACAACTCTGAAATGTCCACAGTCTTCTGTGCAGTACACTGAAAACAACATCCCATCCCAACCCCACCCTGCTTCTTGGGAGAAAACTAAAGCACCAAGGTAGCATTTTCCCAGACTCACCCCAAAGACCACCCCTGCAACTCATCACTGACCCAGGGACTTTAAGAGGACCCCTTCTGATTTGAGATCACCCCTGTTCATAACATCCTAAGGCTGATTTCCCTGCTCTCTTGAGATCACTAAATTGCTCATTTCTTCTCCTAATGGATTACCCTTTGATCCTGTGTGCTCAATCCCTTTCATGACCTCCCCAAGCTCACATGGCTTAAGGATTCATCCTCCATCTCTATGCTTCTCATCAGTGCATGCTCCATGGATGCCTTCCACAGTTGCAGGGCCTTAATCCTGGACACCACACATATATTCTTCACTTCTTCTCTGGCCGACGCATCCAAATCTGTGACTTCACTCCCAGGGAGAGAACTCTCACAGCAGTGGCTGGAGCCAAGCTTCTCCCTGAGTGGCAGCCCCATATGTCTAGACACCTACTCGCCACCACTCTCTTGGATGCCTGAAGTTACATTAAATTCAAAATGTCAAAGACCAAATTCTTGATCTCCATCCTCCCACCTTAATAAATGATGTCACCACCAATCAGATGCATAGCATTCCTGTAAGAGCACATGGGGTCAGCTCCCACAGACTCACTCACCCCTTCCTCAAGCCTTGGCCAGCCTGGGGACTTTGACCCTCTGAAAGAGACCTCTATGTCTTTACTTTCTACTCTGTTGGCTCAAATGCCATCAGCTTCCTGTAACTATGGGGATCTCTAACTGTGGATTTCAAGCCTCATCTGGAATTCTTTTGAGTTGGTTGTTGTTCTCAGCACAGCACCCTGATTCCTTATTCTATACACACTGGCCAAAGTTCCCATGGCAGCCCCTAAGTCAGGCAAACCTAAGTAGGCCTTCTCTTTTCTAATTTTTGTGGCATGCTTGTGTTTCTATCTCTCTTTTCTCTTACCATGGATTACACTATTCCACACCTAAAAGGACTGAACAGAAGTTATCTTCTCATGTCTGAGGTTGTGGGGTATTCAGAAGGAGCTCCATAGGACTGGATGTTCTGGGCTTCTCACCTCTGATACCCTGTACCAGGTCTTCAAGGAGGTGGATATGGTGGATCCACAGTAAGACTGTGTCTTCCCTTCTGAGCCTGGGGTCTGATGGAATGTCTGGATGTAGGTTTTGCTGAGACCATACCTTGCAGCACCTGCTATAGAAACTCCAGGAAGGCGGGACCTAAGAGGGAGCTGGTGACCATACTGTAGAATAAAATTTGAAAGAGTCTGATAGAAAGCCTATGACCTCTTTTGGTCACATGTGTGTGCCTTGAAAGCCACAGAACACTCCCTTGTCCCATTCTGTCTATCCTGAAGTTGTAAAACGGATGGTGTTGAAGGATGTGGGCTCCATATCTTGTGAAAGAGTGTTAATAATGTGGGTACCCTACTGTTTGACCTCTGTATTCCCTTCTGTTCTAGAAGGTTTCTGATTCTCCTACCATGCTGTGTCAAGCTCTTCCCTTTGCCCCCACCTAGCTAAGGGCACAGCCTTCTCATACCCCTTCACAATGCCTGGGTTTGTTAATCTTGCCCTCAATGGATCTCTCCCTTGAACTCCTCACTGAAGAGTTTGCCCTTTCCTGCCTGCCTCCCTCAGGGGTGAGCTTGTTCTTGATAGCTCACAATCATTGTTGTGCTACCTGGAAGTCACTGGCTTAGGCTCTCATTGGGGAAGGAAGTCAGAGCCCTTCCTGAGGGCAGAAAGGAGAGGAGAACTGGGCATGCTCCGTGTGCCCATCTTCACAGCTGTTCCATGTAACATTATGCTCCCTTCCAACTGAAATGAAGAACATTCTGGCACACAAAACAGGATAGGCAAGGCCTCCCTTCAGAGAACTGTAGGGAAACCCAAATGAGGAGATCTCTCCTGCCTTATTTTCCTAATCAGCCTAAATGAATGAACAAAACACTTTAGGACCTCCCCTGGCAGCCGCTGGCCCTGTGCATGGCAGAGCATCAATGCCTGGTCCACGGGCTTGCCCTAGACCATTCATGTGCAGGCAGGAGGGCACAGGTTGGGGAGCAATAGGACTCAAACACTGCACTTGCACCTGGATACTCCCCTCTTTTGAGCCATTGGGGGCACTTGGACATTATCCAAAAGGGGAACACCTGGGTCCCCCACAGCCTGGATGGCTGCCACACACCTTAGCTTCCTGCTGAACATCAGGTAGAGCAGCCAGCACTGAGCCATGGAGCAGGTCCCTAACTTGGGTTGGGGAATCAGTCAGGGAAGGATGCAAGCACTGAGTGAGTCACTCCGCCCTCCCTAAATCCTGAATTACAACCTACTTGGTTTCTCAGGCCATGATTCTCTTCTCCACTGCCCCATTCTTCCAGCACAAACAAGGTGGAGGTGGATGGCTTTCTGAGTGAAGTATTTAAAGAAGAATACTGCAGGGTACTCAAGGACTTTGATAGTCCCCTCCAAGGCTCAGGGAACATTGTGGAAGAGGGGGTAAGGATGGAATAGCTGGAGGGTACAGTGAAATCCTGTCTTCTGGTTATGACATGGCCTTTGCGGCCAGGAGCACAAGGCAGCTGTTGTTAATGTGCATGAAACCTACACCAAAGACAAACACACCAACGAAAAGCCTAGCGAAATGCCATTCCCTAGACAAGATACTATACTTACCAGTCATTACCAAATACCACTGCATCTAACTGCACTAGGATCCCACAGGGACAAGTCCTATAGGCAATCAGTCAAGGAAGAGGGGACAGCTCACAGGATGCTACCCTTTACCCTCCACTATTGGCTATCATTAGATTCTGGGAGTTTCTGGAAGATGGGGAACCACTATAATTAGTTATGTACCTATTACTGGCCTGCTAGGCTTCAACTAACAGCTTCAAACCCATGGTCACACAAATAGCCTTGGTTAACCATGGTGGATCACAAACTAAAGAATAGACTGAGTATGAGCATGCGCTCACACACATGTGTGCAAGAAAGGGGGGGGACCCACAAGGTACACATACATACCTACATAAACTGTAAAGACATTAGTAATTAAGAAGTAATTAAGAAGAGCCCCAACCCTCCAAAAGACATGGAGGTAGAAGGGGGAGTGGTTAGGAAAAAATGAGGTCTGCAATGGTGGGGAGACACAAAAATAATAAATAGCGTTGGCTTCCTACAATCACAGTACATTGTATGCATGTGTGAAATTGTCAAAAAGAAAAAAAAATTGATAAACAAAGATTTTTCTCCCCTATCTTTATCACATCTTTACCAAGTCCAAAAGCCTAATATTGAAAGAAGGCAAGAAAATGAGAAAATGGTGTTGGTTTTATTTTGCACCATTTCCTTTTCATGGGTGCATAACCTGCCAGCTCCCTGGCAACCCACTTAGTTTTGTATCCATCATTTAAAGGCATTTCTTTTCTTTGCATTTTTTCTTTCAGCAGAATGTCCAAATAGATACCCTGAGTCCCACACACCCATCAGAGTAGGCATGAGCACTAGCAGTTATGGAAGGTAGGAATGCTAATAATGACTTCTCATGTCTTAAGCTGCTTTGCAAACCACAGTCGGGCACGTGACCCATGATCTGGAATTCCATTTCTGTCACTACCTCCCAGACATAGACAGCAAGGCTCCAAGGGGGCACGTGGGTTAGCCACGGTCACAGATGAGCGGTGGCATAACTGGGACTCGTGCTGCCTTCTTTTACATCCAGGCTCACTGAGGTCTCTGAACTCTCCATGTGGGAGCTTGAAATGACACGGATCTTCATAATCTACTGGGGAAAGCCTTGCATAATCTAATTCTAGACATCCTAGCATTGTGAACTAGTCTGCCTTTCTTGAGAGAAGAGTAGCCTGTTAGTGATTTGGAATGAATTCAATGTCACTTTCTCTTACAAAAACAATATTTTAAAACACGTTCTTTCAAGTCTTCATACATGTATACAATATAACTTTTATTTTGTTCAGAGGTTCATTTATTTTCATCTAAGATGTGTGTTTAAGTGCCTGCATGTATGTCTGTGCACCACACGCATGCAATGTCATTTGAGACCAGAGGAGGATGTCAAATCCCCTGGAAATGGAATTTTCAGACGGTTGTGAGCCTCCATGTGAGTGCTAGGAATTGAACCTGGGTCCTTGCAAGAGCAGGTGGTGCTCTTAATCACAGATGCGTCTTTACAGCTTCTCCAGTGTGTCTTGACTGTATCCACTTTCCACTCTCCCTGCACCTCTCCCCAGGATTGTCCTAACATATCTTCCTCCTGTATTTCTTCTGAATTTGTTACTTATTCATCATTCTCTCTTTTTTAAGTAAATTGTTTGTGGTGGAGGACAGTGATAAATCCAGAAATTTCTATGTCCACATCTTCCTCACACCTCATGCCTCAGCATTCAGAGATATCTCTTTAGCTAGAAATATATGTGTAGCTCCCTCTGTCCATTCATTCAACCAGCTCTCCAGCCTCTGAGACTTGATGAGTATAGCCCGCCATCTACTCATATTCCACTTCACATAAGAAACACAGATATGGAAGGAAACAGCCATAGGGTATACAAAGAACCCACTACGTGTGTCAAAAGAATTGCACCCTACAAGAGGGTATGTCAAAGGCAGGCAGACACCTCAGTGGGAAATGACCTCAACCTCCCTAAAATGCCCCTCCCTGCCCGAAGTAAATGTGGTTAGCATTACAGCCATATTCACATCTCAGTTTCAAAAACAACATGCCCTCTCCCACAACACTCCTTCAACGGGGCATCCTACAAATCTTTAGAGAAGGCGTAGCAGACTTCTATTTCTTCTCCGCAATGCAGAGTTGATTTATCTCTGGCTGAACACGCCTGTGGAATGAAGATGCTTCTTCTCAGCCCTCAAGAGGCCCATCGGAAGTCTGTTCTATTGCTGTTTTAGCTGAATGTTTTACTGCTGGATGTGTATTAATATTTCCAGTGTGGCCTTTTTTTTTTTTTTTTTTTTTTTTACAAAATCCCCTCCCCCAGATCCCACGGGCATCCTTGTATCAAGTAACAGATATGTCTTATCAATGTGCTCATCATACTGAAAATTCAGGGGCCCTTAAATTGAAGCTATGGAGGAATGACCACATTTGATGGCATTTAGATCTGCAGGCAGGAAGTGATGGCTGAGGGGTGGAGGTTTCTCTCCTAGCAACCACAGGAGGGACAGTTGTTGGCTTGTTTTTCACTTCTTGGCTTTCTGGTGCCTTGTCTTACAAATTAAATCCAATTTTTCTTGCATGAGCACTCACTGCATGCCGTGGTGGAAAAGTCTTCTCCCTTAAGCCCTAACCATCAAAGGAAAACAAAGAACTCAGAAGCCCATGGCATTGTCAGGGAGGGAGAAGGCTTCCTGGCTTTCTCCTGTGGAATCGTGCACCTGTGGTGTTTTAACAGCAGTGGGAGATGGCTGAAAGTGGAAGCTGTCCCCAAACAGGGTGCTGCCAGGCACCAGAGCCTGTTTTCTGGGACTGAGACCAAATACAGAGCCAAGAGCATGTGGTGGGTGTGCAGGAAAGTGACAGCGCTACCTTCGAACTGGACCAATCCATGATCTCCAGTTCCCACCATGTGTGGCATCCTCACAGCTCTGTTGTGAGGCTCCAAAAGGGATGAGGAGAGGGAACTCACTGGGATGACATGGGCTATCAGATTTCCCCCCAGAATTTTAAACGTTTTCTTGGATTTTTGAAGACTATGCCCTAGAGAAGTGATTCTCAACCTGTAGGTTGAAACTTCTATCTCCAAAAATATTTACATTATGACTCATAACAGTCAATTGCAAAATTAGAGTTATGAAGTAGCAACAAAAATAATTTTATGGTGGTGGTGGGGTTCACCCAAACATGAGGAACTGTATTAAAGGGTCGCAGAATTAGGAAGGTTGAGAACCACTAGTCTACTGACTTCTTTAGAACCTTCTGTCTTCCCTTAGATCCTCAGTTTCCTGTTTCTTTGGAAGGGTTGCTGTCCTGGTCCAGTTCTTGCCCAAAGCCATCTTCTGGTCACTTCTATTGAGAAGTCACTTGCAGATCTTCCTTTTTTTTGTTTTTTGTTTTTTGTTTTGTTTTGTTTTTTGAGACAAGGTTTCTCTGTAGCTTTGGAGCCTGTCCTGGACTAGCTCTGTAGACCAGGCTGGCCTTGAATGAGTGCTGGGATTACAGGCTTGTGCTACCACCGCCCGGTGCTTGCAGATCTTGGTCTACTTCAAACTCCTCTGAAGCCCTTTATAGCCACAACAGACCTTTAGGATGAGTCCGTTGCTTGGCTCCATATAGCCTGATACACATTGAGTTCTGTCTTCAGACCATCGTTTCATAACATGGAATTCATTTCTGTTCCCTTTCTATTTCTATGGCTCCATCTCCTGATCAAACACTGTTTATTTCTGATATCTTGTTTTTGTGATCATCAATTTCAGCTAATTTGGGATTTATCTAAAATGAGCCCATCTATTCATTTATCTTTGGATTTCAATTGTTTTATTTCCAAAACTACTCTATGATTATTTCTTTCCCAGTTATCTAGAGCATGCTTCTTAAAATTCTCAGCATACAAAACGATGCTTTCCTTATGACTTTTTTATATACATACATGTCATAGTACTTTGTTCACATATGCATGCTGCCATTGTCTACCTGTATCTACCTCCCTGTTCTTACTGATCCCTTCCCACTCTCAAAATATCCCCTTTCCTACACTCATATTATGAATATGCCTCTACATATATATGTACATATTAAGGCTTAAGCTAGTCAACAAGGTGGAGGCTTAAGGCAGTATCATAACACTTTTCATATTTAATGTTCTAGGGTGGTACATGTATTTTAAAACATAACATGGTATAGCTGGGTGTGATGACACATGACACATCCCAGTACCCAGGAGGCAGAGGCAGGAGGAGCTCATTGAGTTTGAGACCAGCCTGGTCTACACAGAGTTCTAGGACAACTGAACTACTGAACTATGTAGTGAGGCCCTGTCTCAAACCACAAAAAAAATTGTAACAACATACAAACTGTGAGAACTTACTTTGTAAACACTACAATCCCCATATTAACTTATCTCAGGACACTGACCCAACTCTTCCAATAAGGAATATTTCATTTCTGATTATGTCTTCATTTTTTCTGGCTTCTAGAAAGTTCTGGAACAAGCTAGGAGCTCAATTTGGTCCAATATGGCTACCTTAATCATCTTTCCCCTTAATCACAATATTCTAATTTTATTTTATCACATATTCATCATAGAATTTTCATTGAAATATTTAACAAATGAATAAATAAATAATTGAAGAAATAAAAACTGAGCATCACAGATCGCCTTCTACACAAAGCTTTGTATTACCAGATTCTATTTTCAGAGCATCTGTAAGATTCTCTTGGGTCCAACGCTGAATTAGCCACCTGTCTTAATGCTGTAGCAAAGTATCTAACCTGAGGAAGGTTTGTTCGGGCTCCAGTCCAAGGATGTTCAACCCACTACAGTAGGGAAGCCAAGTAAGCAATGATTTATAGTCTCCACAATAGAGAAGGACTCCTCTTTCCTTGGGTCCTTGTCAGGATTTGTTGACAGTCATTTTGACCAGGGGAGATGGGGTCTTGAAGCAGTTTGAAGATGCATTTCTATGATGACCCATGACTTTCAATACTTTTTAAAGTGTTTATTGTGATTTGTATTTCTTCTTCTGAAGCTTAGCCATTGTCAACTTATTTATTTATTTGTTTGTTTATTCATTCATTCATTCATTCATTCATTCATTTATTTATTTGAGACAGGGTTTCTCTGTGTAGTTTTGGTGCCTGTCCTGGATCTCACTCAGTAGAACAGGCTGGCTTCAAACTCACAGAGATATGCCTGGCTTTACCTCCTGAGTGCTGGGATTAAAGGTATGCACCACTACCACCCAACCACCCATTTTTGATTATCTTGTTTTCTTGATGTTCTGATTTTTCACTTCTTTGTGTCTTCTAGACACTGGTCCTCTGTCAGATGTATAGCTGACAAAGATTTTCCCCCATTCTGTGGGCTTCATCTTCGCTGGGGGGATCATTTCTTTAGCTGTGGGAAGCATTTAGTTTCCTGAGTTCCATTTGTCAACTGTTGGTCTTACTTCCTGAGTTACTGGAGTTCTATTCCAGAAGCCTTTGCCTGAGCCTATCTGCCTGAATGCAATTCCTGCTTTCTCCTCCAGCAACTTCATGGGGCCTCATGTTATGTTGAGGTATTCAGTCATTTGGGGATTGGGTTTCACATAGAGAGCTGAGGATGTAATTTCATTCTTCTACATGTTGATACCCAGTTTTCCCAGCACCATTTGTTGATGATGCTGTCTTTTCTCCAGTGTGTATTTTTTTGCAGCTTTGCCCAAAATCTGGTGGTGTAGTTGCATGATGTCAATCTGGATCCACTATTCCAGTGCTTTTTAACCTGTGGGTCACAACCCCTTTGGGCTGAACAACCCTTTCTATGGGGTTGCATATCAGATATCTTACACATCAGACATTTACATTATGATTTATAACTGTAGCAAAATCACAGTTATGATGTAGCAATAAAAAAAGTTTTATGGTTGGGGATCACCACAACATGAGGATCTATATTAAAGATCACAGCATTAGGGAGGCTGAGAAGCACTAGTCTATTCTACCCCACTAATCTACGTGACTATTTTGTGCCCATACAGTGCTGTTTGACTACTGTGGATCTAGAATGTGACTTGAAATCAGATCTGTCTTTGGTCTGATCTGCTCTTCCTCGGATCACTTTCCCACATGCTGTGAGGGCTCAGAATTGCTTATGCTGGGGGATGTTAAAGACACAGTTTTTCCTGAAGCCACATAACTGTATGCATAATCAAGAGTGGAGCAGGAGAATATGGTGGCAAAGCTGGGCCTCAGGAGAATGGATGACTTTACACATACACACATACAAACAACACACACATACACATACAACACACATATATACACATACCACACACACATACACACATACTACACACACACATACACACACCACACATGCATACACACATACCACACACACACACACACACACACACACACACATACACCACAATTACCACATGCACATGCATACACACATCACATATACACACACACCATACACATATACACACACCACACATACACATATGAACCACATACATACCACACACACACATAAACACATACTACACACACATACCACATACACACACACCACACACACATACACACCACACACACAGTACATACACACATACCACATACATAACACACATACACACACACAACACACACATCTACCACATACACACATACCATACATACACACACACCATACACACACCACAGACACATACATACCACACACCCACACACACACTACACACACAAACACAAACACACATGCACACACACAAACACAAACACAAACACACATACACATACACACTACACACACACACACACACACACACACACACACACACACACACCACACAGCCCACCCTGGGTCCCCAGTCCTCAGATCCTGCTGCTGCAGATCTCCCCTGCCCCCTTCTTTTCATCTCTTTCTGTTGCTGGGAGGGTTACATGCATCCTAGAGAAAGTTCAGATGCCCCCTGCACTTGCAACCTCTTGGATTTCTTGTTAAATACCGCTGCCTGTGCCCAGCATTCGAGGCGCCACCTTGCTACTTTGCTGGCTTCTCCTCTCAGGCCTCTCTCTATCTAAAGTGCTGCACACCACACTTTCATATTTGGTTTGTGTTGGCCTAATTGGCTTGTTATTTACTATCTAAGAGCTCATTTCTTACCCCATACCTAACTCCCCCAACTGTGGCTGTCCCTTCGTAGGTACTGAACTCCTTCTGTTCCTCAGAGAAACACCCTCTAGGTGATTATTGCCTAGAATGTTTGGCATCCAGAGAGCTGTGGAAATGGCTAGCCTGGCTGACCTCGCTCCTTTAAAGGTCTTGACTGAAATTGGTACAACAGCCCTTGCTTGTATGATAATTGTCTGTAGTGACATACATTCACTTTTCTCCAACCATGACCACTACAGGGTGGTTGATGCTCATGGGAGAGAAAGCAGTACCACACCATCACACAGGGAGCAGTGATTTGAAGGATGGCCTAGACCAAGATGGCTTGAAAATCCATGTCTAACTCATTGTAAGAGGGAGGGTCAAAGTTCTTACACATTCAAACCCAAAGTGATACTTGTAGTCAGGACTGCTGGGTCTAGAGAGCTGAGGACAGATAATCACATTTTTTCGGTTAAACACATGTGATTAGGAAGTGTTTTGTCCAGAGTTTGAGAAACCCCATGCTCTGCCTTCTACACTATTAAACAGCTGAGTTCACAGGCATTGCCATTGGACACTGGTAGCTGCAAATTCTGATATCCCGTGTGTGTGTGTGTTTGTGTGTGTGTGTGTGTGTGTGTGTGTGTGTGTGTGTGTGTGTGTAAGAGAGAAACAGAGACAGAGACAGAGAGAGAGGGGGATGGGGCAAAGTAAGCAGGGGGAAGAATAATCGATTGGAGGGCTTTATCGTTTGACTTACCCTACCACTGGATATTTATAGCGTGCATGATGCCACAAAGAGACCCCTTGACTTTAAACTCATAAAATGCCTACCTGGGAGTCAGGCTGTAATTTATTTTTCTCAGATGCCTCAATTATACCCAAGGAGAAGCCTGGTTACATTTTTAAAACTCAGGAGCAGCAGCTTTTAAATTTATTCAGACTAATGAGCACGTATAAATTCGGTGAATGCTAATTCACAAGAGTTCGGTGGCGACAATGAGAAACACAACAAGAGTGTCACAGCCAGGGAACAAAGTGAATGGACGATGTGAGTGACAGTCGGGATTTCTTTTAACATCACTAAAAGGCGGCTGGAGTGACAGACAGGAGGGCAGATGTGGGATGTTGCAGCACTCCAGAGTTGGTGTACCATAAGGAAGGGGCACTTCCACTTGATGCCAAATTAATCAGTTCAGAAGGGAGAGAGGGAAGGGGTGGAGGGAGACTCTGAGGGCAGAGGGCATGCACCTGCTTCCCTGAAGGCAGGATGCCGAGTACAGCTCCTGTACAATGTGGCTTCCCCTTCAGCTGCAGGCCCCCTGCCTCTTGCAACTTTCCCAGGAACCAGGCATGTGGTTTTAATCTGTTTCCACAGATCTCAGGAATGAATTTAGCCTCCCCTGGAGACAGCTTCCTCTTAGGATGGTCTCCGAGGGAATGCGATTGTAAATCAGAACCCATCAGTGTACACCTGGATGTGGGGAGAGAAGCACCCCAATCAAAACTTTGAGCTTCCGAGGTTTGAAGCTTCCAGCTCCTGGAGAAAACAGTGGAAACAACATCTAGAAACCTTAATGAGCACAGCTGAGGACCTGTGGGGATGCTTGGGGCGGGAGGATGAGGACTCTGAATGGGATGCAAACTGCAAAGAACTCAGGTCCCCTGGCTTTGGTTCCTTTCAACAGATACAGACAACTTTACTCACTATGCTGGGGATCTGTGCTTCCTAGGACCACACAGGACCCGGGCCACAGGAAATGTGGGCCCTGATAATTTTCTAGCATTCACTAGGAAGCTAGAAACCCTTTATTAGGGACTGAGTGTACCCTCACTCCAAACTCACACATTGAAGGGTAAACCTCTCTGAGGCTCTAGCTGAAGAAGATGTAGTTCAAATATTCATTAAACGAACTCGTTAGCACAGGCCCTGCGTCAACAGGACTCATGGTTTCATTGGAAAACAAAGAGACACCAGTGTCCTTCCCTTCCTATCTGAGCATGGTGTCATGATGAGGGATGAAGCAGCTCACAGAAGCTTCACCCAAAGCTAGCCCTCATGCCAGAGGGTGAGGGTATCTGCCCAGGGACACCCTGATCTTGGACCCCTAGCATCCAGAAATGCGATAAAGTATATGCCTACATCACCAAGTCTGTGGTCTTTTGTTATGGCAGCCCATTGGTGCAGTTCCTCTCCGTAGAGTGAGGTTCACCTACCTGGCAAGGAACTGACTTCTGCTCAGGTGCCTGGTGGACAGCTCTTAACTCCCCAAGCGAACTTCAGGCATACTAATCCCTACAGCCTCGCTCTTTCGTCACCAGCTCCCCAAGTTACCCCTCCAATCATTACCATGACTTGAGGCCATGGACTCAGGCCTACATCTCGGTATACACAGAATCAAGTGTAGTGTGTATAAAGCTGAAATTTGCTTTACTGTTCATAGAAAAGATTGGCTGGTGGATGGAGGAAATGGTTAGGTTAACTAATCTCATTGGGAGTTAAATAAATAGGTGGTTGGTCAAATGGATGAACGGATGCCTACAACCATTTTTAGTCAGAAATCCTAGAAGCAGAGAGGAAAAGAAAGGCTGCAGTCAAGATAAAGGTGTGTACATTCTCAATGCATGGCCTTCTCTTTGTTAGTGGGATATTAGTTTTTTAGTTGGCTCCCTTCATGCTCATGCTGACACTGACTGTTGAATCTCTCCAGCGTTGCTTGGGTTTTTCTCATATCTTTGCTGGGGATGTCTGCTCCTTCTTCTATTGGACATTGCCATGTTCTACCACAGGACTGGTTTAAGTTCAAAGTAGAATCTTATCCAAATGTAAAGTAATAATGAATGTGGGCCAGGTATGTTGACATCAGGCTATCTCATTTACTCCGTACAAATAAATAAGGAGAGCTGGGATCCCTGACCTCCTGCCTGTTAAAGCTGTAAACACAGAGGCATAGCCCAGATTCATGGTCTATCTCTGCAGCCTCAGAGAAAGGCTGAAGACGAACACTCCAGACTGTCACCCTGTGCCTACCTGAGAGACGGACACCAGCACTGCCTGGAACTGCACCTGCATTTTCTGTCACAACAGTCAGCCTGGGAAACATATCTCTCTTTGAAATAGTTTTACTGGTGGGGGGTGCTTTTCCTACTGTGCTGAAAGCTGACCTCTTGGACAAACACGCCATCATAAAAACATGCCATTTGCTATAAGCACATTGGGGGATTTAAATCATGGCAGGGAAGTACCCCAGGCTCTGACAGTAAAATTTTCATTCAGAGAAGGCCTCAGCTTCACAACATAATAAATTATATATGACTGGGACACATGAAACATTTACAGATATACAGAATTTCTCGGCATTTGTGTTCTGTGGGAGAGTTCGGCTCTTGAAGTACTTTCTTATGTCTGTCTTTTCTATTCACAGGATGAATAGAGGCATGAGAGGCAACAAAACAAGTCACTTCCACCCTAATCCCTGAAGCTCGGGCTTTATGCTTTATTTTCCCTTGCTTGGTTTTATAGATATGGTTTTGGGTGAAGTAATGACACAGGAGTGCTTGGGGGCCTCTAAGCAGGGCCTTTGGTGACCTCTGAAGTCAGGGTAAGTAGAGATGCGCAATGACTCATGGTAAAGATGCTTGGTGAAGATACAACACACATTAGGGATGGGGTCAAAGGCATCTCCAAAGAGTGAAACTTCAGCAGGCTAAAGCTGTGGATACTGGGAACCTTTTTTAAAAATAATTACTTATTTATTATTTACTGTGTTTATGTGCACATGGTGGGGGAGTGATGTCAAGGTCAGATACAACTTGGTGGAGTCAGTTCTTTCATTCTGACTTTATGGGGCTTCTGGGTGTCAAACTGGTGGCCAGGCTTGCAAGCACCTGCCCTTGCTTATCCATAGCAACAGAATCCCAGAGCCTGCTTTTCTTCAGTGTGTTGAGTTTAGACAGACACATATCAAAATTATCGAGACACAGGACTTCTGGATAGAAGGAGGCCATCCTGTCACACTGTAGACAATACATGACAGATTTTTTTGGTGGTGGTGGTGGTGTTTGTGTGTGCATGACTTTCTTTACTGAATTCACTACTTGATATTCACCAGCTACTGCTACAGAAATGATGCATAACAAAGCATGCCCAAATTCGGTGGCTAAAATAGCAAATACTTCAGACTTCTGGAATATCTACATTTTGCAGCTTGGCTGAGCTGTCCTGGGGCTCAGCAGAACAGCCCTGATTCAGGGTGGATGTCATCTGGACTTGCATGTTGGCAGTCAATTTCAAGTCTGAGCCATTTGTTTCTTCCTTCTCTTTGGACTGTAACCACACAAGGTCAACAGTGGGTACCTGAGAGTATCTAAAGCTATGGCAGTTCCTTTGAAGATCTCAAGTTGTAGCTGGCTCAGTGTCCTTCTATCCTAGTCCACTGTTCCATTGGCACAAGCTGGTATGTGACAAACTTTTCCTGGGGATATGCAGCCCACTGGTCTATTCACCATAGATAGGTATCCCACAACAAGTATGGATACCACCAGAGTCCAACTTGATGAACCAACGGGGTTACTTTCATGATTATAGGTGAGAGGTCACTTGTAGGAGTAGAAATGACTCACACAGATACATCACCAAAGCCCATATGATAGCTCAGCAAGTTGGAGAGTGTCCTTTCCAAGTGACTCAGTTTGTCTCAACCATTTAGGCAGCTGGTCTGGTCACAAGAGTTTTCTCTACAGTTCTGCTTCCTTTGATCAGAAGGAGACACTCAGTTGTTATTTACTCTGGCAGAGAGAGGCCTAGTGAATCTTGTCAGTTTCAGGAACTTCCTGAAGTTATTCTGAGTTGTTTACCTTCCTGCTTAAGGAGCTTCCCTGAAGGATGGAATGTCTCAATATCCAAGCAAACTACTATGCAACACAAATTTTTACATAGTCAAATTCCAAATGGATAGGGCAGATAAACACCACTTTTGTGGGTGGTCACAGGTCTGAAAGGTCACATGAGAAGGTCACATGATCAAAGGTGGGAGATCATGAACAACAGTGAATAACTTTATCCACCTCCTTCAGGCTTTTTCTTCACTCCTTGTCTTATTTGTTATGAAAACGACTTTTCTCCCTAGCTCCAGCAGTCATAAAAGTGTGTACCCCAGACCATAGCACCTTACTCTGGACCTGTTAAACTCCCCAGAGCCTAACACCCCATCCCAGACCCATGGCATCAGGAATTGAGCCTTAGGTAGCTAAATGGACAAGCCCAAGTTCACCCAGTGCTAAGTGGGCTCCTGACCTCAACACCTCACTATCGACTGAGAAGAGGGAAAGGGAGGGCATCAGTGCTGCTGGCAGGCAGAAGATGATCTCTGAGAGTATTTCCTGGGAATGCAGACAGCTCTGTCTGTGTGCCCATCACCTCTTGCCAAATCCCTGTTCCAGCTGACAAGTTCACATAATAGGCCTCTGCAGAAACCAGACCCAAATGTTCAGGTCACCTCCTTGGCCTTAGTATAACTTTGTTTCCTGAAATATGAAGAAAGCTGCAGCTCACTTCTAGGCATGCTCACAAGAGGATCTGATGAGGCCTGATGGCAGGTAAAGCTCCTTGTCCTGACTATAGCAGGGGCTCAAAAGTCTCTGACCATCCAAATACCAACAGGCCAGAGCAGAGGGCTGTTGTCTGTTCTAGCACAAACCCAGGAGCTTGTGAGCACTGTGAAGTTGGATGGCTCTTGGGCATCAAGCTTCGAGGTAATAATGATGATAATGATGATTATATTATACTACACTGTGACTGTCTTTCACGTTAGAGGATGTTATATAAAATATAAAGTAGCAATAACATGTATAACATATGATATCATACTGTATCTTATATGGGATCACATTATGTACTCCATCTGCCAACTTCATGTCATACTGTTTTGCTATGATAGAGCATTCACACAGAAGCAACTTAAAGAACCAGTATCGGCACAAGACACCCCAAGACCAAATTCTCAGCACAAAGAAGATTTTTTTTGCCCCAGAGGGACAATGGGCAGGGAATAGAAGGCAAAGAGAGGAGACAGAGGATGAGGGAGAAGGGAAAGTGCAAGGGAGAGGGGGAAGGAGTCTTTGTCCTAGCCAGACAAAGGATCACCTCCAGATAGAGAGGAGACAGATGTGGCCCAGAGGTAAATAGAAGCTCATAAAGGTAAAAGGGGAAACCATGTGTTAGGATGAGTTGGTTTGTATTGATTGGACATGTAATTAGAGCAGCCAAAAAAAGGGGGCTTTTGATTGCTGGACTTCAATACTTTGATAGCTGGACCTTGGTAGTCAGCATCAGGAGGAGGAGGTGGCCAAATAAGGGAACAGACCTTGGTGACTTGCTTTAAGAATGTCATCTAATGTTTTTTTGTTTGTTTGTTTTGTTTTGTTTTTTTTAATCAAGACAGAGGAAATGGGGGAACCACAAGGCCCCAGAGTCATGTTTGCCATAATCAAGCCTGTTAAATCCCTTCCCTTCCAGCCAATAGTTTCAGAGAAATGGACTCCATAATGGGAGAAAGCAGGAAGCTGGGTGATAACATTTTCATCCATACAGGGAGCAGAGTGAGAGAACATATCAAATGGAGTGAAAGCATTGCTGTGGATATCGCTCTGTGTAAATAAAGTTCTGATTGGCCAGTGGCTAGGCAGGAAGTATAGGCGGGACAAGAGAGAAGAGAATTCTGGGAAGTAGAAGACTGGAGAGAGACACTGCCAGCCACCGCCATGAAAAGCAACATGTAAAGACACTGGTAAGCCACAAGCCATGTGGCAAAGTATAGACTAACAGAAATGGGTTAATTTAAGAGAGAAGAAGTAGATAACCAACAGCCTGCCACGGCCATACAGTTTCTAAACAATGTAAGTTTCTGTGTGCTTTCTTGGTTGGGTCTGAGTGACTGTGGGACTGGCAGGTAAGAGAGATTTGTCCTGACTGGGCCAGGCAGGAAAACTCTAACTACAAATGGCACCCAACGTGTTGGCAAGAGTTTCCACCTAAAACCTGAGAAAAAAGATTCTAAGACAGAGCTAAAAACAGCCTCCTAGTTGTCTCTCTCAAGTTAGTAGCAGCCTGCTGGTTTGAGCTACTATGGCGGGTTCCTGGTGTGTGGATCTGACCTGCAGTGTGGCAGGAATGAGGAGTCTACAAGCGGCACTTTACTCTGCTGCATGGTGGATTTAGCCTTTGATAGTTTAAAAAACTAGATTTGATAGAACTGCTTCTGATAGTTGATGGTACACATGGCTCCAGACACAGAGCTGGTGGTAAACTGAACCACCGCCATGTTGGGAAGCTGAGGTGGGTAGAGCCAGCAGCCACAGAGTTGTTTCAGTCTTACAAAGATGGATATTACACAGAGAATCTGGTTTGTCTTGTCTTTGGGATTTTTAACTACAGAAAAAGATTTGATCGTAAACGCTGTTGAGTTAAACAAATATGTAAATTTTAAAGGTACCTTGACTTCAAAATTTGGATACAAGGATATGTTGCTTTGGAAAAGAGTCTCTGCTTTTGTTTCAACAGAAAGCCAGAGGCTGTGGATTTGTTCCAGATTAAGATACGTCAGGTTTGATCAGCCAAGACCACCTGAAAGGTCTCCAATGACACCATGGCTCAGATGATCCAACATCCAGAATGGTTTCAAGGCAACTGGCTCAGAGGTTCACCCTAATGGACTACTCTATAATCCTAAAATTTTCTTTGTATCCCCATAAGATACAGCGCCCCCCTCCAGCAGGAAGTAGTAAGAGAAACTACGTCCACATTCCCAAAATTATCAAGCTGGCTTTGGAGATGGAATTGGCTCACTCCTTCTCTAAACCCAGACATATTGCTAAAAGAAAAGGTTAAGAGATTCTTGTGTCCCAAATCAGAAGAGCCCTCTGGTGTGGGACAGAGAAAAACCAATATTTTTCTTTAAAGCAGGTTGATTATAAATGCGATCTCTTTCTAAAGAAGAAAAGGGGATATGATATAGATATAATAGGATGAAAGGGTAGATTAAGGAAGGAACTTACTTCTAAAGAGCAACAACTTGTTTAAAATGTTTTACATTGGTATAGATTTTAGTCTATTGATACAAACTTAAAGTTAATTTTGTTATACTGTGTGTATATTTCTAATCGTGTTTAAGGTATTATGTTTGTATAGCTCATTTTAAATTGAAATGGATAATTAAAAATAGATTAATAATTAGTCATCTATGATAATCATACTCGTAGCAATGTTAGTTAAGTCTTCTAGATATACATAGACATATTTCAGATAGATAGGTAATCTTCAAATACTTCAAAGACCTACAGAATATGGCATTTAAAATACTTTTAAAATTTAGACTTTCTGGACAGTGAGACATGTCTGCTCCTGGCAGCACCGATTTACTTCAGAGAGGAGGATGGGCATTGAAGACACTTCATATGGAGTTTATCTTCACCTTGGCAAAAATAGCCATTTGGGCAAGAAACTGTTCTTGCCTGGACTGCTCAATCAACTGGGCATGCAGGACCCAAAGAAAGGTGACCACTGAACTTTGCTTGACAAAATGGTCCTTCAGGTTCCTGTTTCACAGAGGAAACTGCCAGATATTCTACAGGACACTGAGAGAAGTGACCGAAAGACTAGCCCTGTGGGCTGAAGACAAATGCCCCAACATTACAAAGGAACATTAGGTGACTGTTCAGGCTGCCAGCTGTCTCTGTCTACCCTGCAAGACTCCTGAAAGTTGCTTGCATCCTTCTCCCGGTTCTCAGGTAATATTATATCCTTCTGAGGTCTTTGATGTGATTAAAGACTAGATAGTTATAATTTCCTCAGTTATGATAAAAGATAAGTTAGATATAAAACCTTAGACTCACAAATATAAGATAGATAGGATATCTTCTTTAATTTTGTAACTGTAATTCTTGCTTGATAATTGTTTTGTTATATGTAATCATACTATGAAAAAGTTAAAACCTTCCTTTAAAAAAAAAGAAAAGGGGAAGTGCTGTGGATATTGCTCTGTGTAAATAAAGTTCTGATTGGCCAGTGGCCAGGCAGGAAGTATAGGCGGGACAAGAGAGAAGAGAATTCTGGGAAGTAGAAGACTGGAGAGAGACACTGCCAGCCACCGCCATGAAAAGCAACATGTAAAGACACTGGTAAGCCACAAGCCATGTGGCAAAGTATAGACTAACAGAAATGGGTTAATTTAAGAGAGAAGAAGTAGATAACAAACAGCCTGCCACGGCCATACAGTTTCTAAACAATGTAAGTCTCTGTGTGCTTTCTTGGTTGGGTCTGAGCGACTGTGGGACTGGCGAGTAAGAGAGATTTGTCCTGACTGGGCCAGGCAGGAAAACTCTAACTACAAAGCATAATACTTCTAATAATACTACACCCACATTATAATTCTTCACCTCCTAAAATTTACATAACCTTTTCAAACACCACCACCAATGGGACACCAAGTGTTCAGACACATGAGCCTTTGGTGAACATTTCTCATTCAAAACAACACAATAGGCTAACATAGTATGGCATCTTATAATACCCCATAATGATATTGTACTATACTGCACTAAATATTACATAAAGTGTTTGCTATGACATTATAATTTTATTCATATACCAATGCTGCATTATATTACATTTTATACAGTAGTACAGAATATGTTATTTGATGGCTAGTGTTTATTGTCCACCTGACACAATCTGGAATCTCCTGGAAGATAAGTTCCCAGATATACCTATGGGGGTTTATCTTGTTTAAGTTAGTTGATATGGGAAGACATGCTCACTGTGGGTGACACCATTCCCTGGCTAGGATCCTGGAAGGTATATACAGAGGAGGGAACTGAATATTAACAGGCATTCGTTGCTTTCCGCTTCTTCACCATGGATGCCAAATGAGCAGTTCCTGCTGTCATGACCTCCCCCACCAAGATGAACTGTGACACTGAGCTGTGGACGAAGGTCAAACCTTTCTCCCTTTGGTTGCTTTACTCAGGGTGTTTTGTCATAGCAGCAGAAGACGCTGAGACAAATGTGAGACCTTATATATGACAGGTGTTATAAAATGTTGTGCCTTATGGTGTGTGGTGTATGCTGATGCAGCTGTGTGGGGCTGTTGTTATTGCTCTTATTACCATGACCATCATGTTAAGAGCTTGGTTCCAACTCTCATCCCTCCAACTTCAGAACATCTGCACATCACCCCAGGCATCCTTTCTTCTGTAACCTAAGGGGCTCTAGGAACAGTGTTACTCCAAGGCACTTGCCGCTGAATGAGCCAGAATAAAAGGTGGCAGATGCTGGGCTCTGCAGTTAGAGAGCATCTGAGCCCTGATCCTGAGGACTAGCTACATCTCCACTGAAGTCTCAGTTTCCCATCCAAGGATGGTGGCAGAAAGAACAGGGTAGAAGCCAGTAAGGTACATTCTCCAGCAAGGATAAACCTCCTAGACAACCTTCAAAAAGTGCCACCAACTGGGGACCAAGTATTCACATGCCTGAGACTTCTGAAAGCCCTTCCTCGCCCCTCATGCAAACCACTGTGTTCCTCATCATAATTAAATTCTTCACAGAGTTCAAGGTCCAGGTGATAGGGCAGCCTTGGGAAAGCTCCCTTGCCTCCCAAATACAAGGAATTAGGCGAGAACTCAGTGCCCACAGAGCCTCCAATTCTGGGACTTCCCACCTGTTACTGAGAGCTGTCTTGCTAGACATTTAGTCACAGTGCCTATCTTTTTTTGTGAGAACAGGGTCTGTGCCTAGTTTAAAGCCATGCTTTGCTTCTATAAGAAAGGCATTTAACACCCATTAGAGGCCCAGACACTATTTGAATGAATGTAAGGGTAAATAATTCATTACTTTTTAAAGCTCTGATTTTTCTTTGTATAAACGGTGGTTTCCACTAAAGAACTCTATTCTCCAGAAGTTTACTATGGGGAGTTTTAATCTGTAATTTTTAAGGATGTGTGATGAATCTGAGGCAGGAAGGACTGTAGCCTTTAGGATTTGGAAAACCAAATTCTAAAATTAAGAATTTGTTGCAAACAGTGATTAGGACACCTGGGGCTGGAAGAAGTGGATTTCTTCATGGAAATGCCTCCTGAGAGCAAAGGCATCTCCAATTATATTCTGCAACAAAGTAAGTTAATTAAAATAGAGGAGACCATGAACTATTTGTGTCTTACTTGTATTTTAGATCAATATTGATTCTATATTTAAAGAGTATAATATGTGGGGCTAGGGAGATGACTCAATTAAGCTCTTGCTGTGTAGATGTGAGGATTTGAGTTTGAATCCCTAGAAGCCATGTAAGGTTGGGCTTGGCAGTTTGTGTTAATCCTAGCTCTACTAGGGCAAGACGAGAGGTGGAGGCAGGGGAGTTCCCCAGAAGCGTGTTAGACAGCTGGCTTAAGTGTCTATGAACAACTCAAGGGAGAGTGTGTCTCAAGGTGGAGGGCAAGGGCTGACATCCAAACTCTGATCTCCACATTCATGTTCTGGCACAGGTGTGTCTATACTCTTCCAGGAATGTACACACAGGAGTGCACACGCACACGCACATACACACACACAGGCACACATACTCTTTAGACAAACCTTTAAACCTTGAAAAGATGCCAGTCCGTCTCTCATTTTCCTTCTGATAGTCTAGAGGACCAATGAGAACCTTTTCTGTGTCTAGAGCTCTCAAGAGCTCTGCATCTGCCATTGTAACACGTCTTCACACGAATCCCCCAATGTTGGCTCTTCAAACGCTATCACCTGTTGTTAAGGAGAAGCCAAGTTTATCTCTTACTGAGTGGATGGAGACTTCAAAAGGTGAGGAGTGTCTCCGAGGAGGGAGGCTGTGCTGGGATCTGCTGTAATTGGAGCAGGTCAATTCCTTGAAGCAGGTCTGCCATGCAAGCCTCTAACTAATGCTGTCTGTTGATCCTAGCCCAGGAATCCAGCACGAGGGAAATAGGCATGGGGAAGACATTTGAAGGGATAACAGCAAGGTCATGGCATAGTTGATTGAAGAAGCATGGGGAAGTCCCTGTGACGAACCATCAAATTATCAAGGCATTAGCCTTCGCCAAGGCTCTTCTCTTACTTTAAAGCCAAAGTAAGACAGTGTGCGTGTCTTGGAGGAACTCTTTTGAGTTTGGGTAGAAAGTTTCAGAGCTCAGGAGTCTGATCCAGCTGCTTATGGTGGGTAAATATTTTCAATTCTCGAGCCACATTGGACATGGAGACAACAGGGACGTATTTTTCCTAAAATCACAAGCTCCCCAACAGGTGGTGCGGCTTTCCCTCGTCTAATTGTATGAGCATTTACCATCGTGCCTCCTTGCTTGTTAATTCTGAAGTATGAATGGCTGACCCCCCCCCCCATCCTCAGGGAGTCTACCCCTAGGAGGACTGGGAGGTGTAAAAAGCTACTTTTCTCAGGATCCAACAGCATACGCTAACTAAGTCCTTAATTTGAGTGCTTTTTGGAAAGCGACAGCCGATTTCTGATCTATTAAAATGTTACATAAGTAGAGATATAAATATGCAGCGATCAATATTTTCTTCAATTATCTTTCCCCCTCTGAGCCCCCTTTGAGATGAGTGACTATTCAGAACAACGGGGATGGTAAATGCATCTTTGTAGCTAGTGTTTAGGGACTTAATTTCATGCTCTGAAATATTGGAGGCATGTCGAAAGGTGCTACAGGGAGGTAATCCATGGATGAATGAAGTGGGGTGGGGCTGCGAAGGCTAATGGAGCATGTTAATAACAGTATGTTAACACCACCAGCCCCTTACAGTATGGTGGCAGGCTCAGGTAACCACCAGCCTGATGATTAGCCAATCTTCACCATGTTCACACACTTGGACACTTTTCTTGTCATGATCCACATCCCAGCAATGCACTAGCACTCCACTTGGCATCCCCTGCCTTGCAAGCCCACTGTGTTTGACACTCATGAGTTGTGACTGAAATTATTCCTTTCCTTTCTGCTCTACACAAAGACATAGAGATAGACTACAAGGAGATGCTCCCAGGGTAGTAAACCCTTTACAGCAGCCACAAGAAACAGAAATCTAAAGAGGAAAATCAACAGAGTTAGAAAGATTCTCAGGGAAGATTCCTGGAGGAGAAAAGACCCCAAGATGAGACCACAAGAAGGAGCCTCAGAACCGGCAAAGATTCCCACTATCTCCATGAACTTGGTCGCCATCTTGAAGATATCACTCCTGTGTAAACAGCTTCCATCCGATGATATCCATGGACTGTGGGGTATGAATTTCAAGCCCCCTTCCTGCCCATAGCTTTATCCACCTACAATCCCACACAGCAGGAATCACTTTATTAGATGTAGGCAGGTTTACTCAAAGACTTTGTCAATGGTTAAATCTAGGGTGGAATGGGGGCACCATGCCAGTACCTGCTCTATTTATCAGATCAAACCTTTTGGACCCCTCAACAGCTATCATGGCTTTTGAGACCTTCAAGTTTTGTATTTTGCTTCCTCTTCCACCTCATGCTGGGCTCAGGAGTCTGTCTCATCTTCCCAACATTAACCCTTTCTTCACTCCCACACTAGCCTGCTCTTTCCAATGAAGGGACAAAGACAGAAGACCTAAGACCCCTCTCCATCTACTCTGTACTGCAAGTTCATCCTGATCCAAGAAACTCATGGGGATTAATCTTCATTGTCAACATGATGGGATTTACGAACACCTAGGAGACCAACATCTGAATGGCTTGGTCTCTGGGTGTGTTACCAGAGAGGTTTAACTGAGGAAATAAGTCCCACCATGAGTGTGGGTGGCACCATCCCCTAGGCTTGGTTTCCAGACTGAATAAATGGGCAGAAAGGAGAGAGTGAGCTGAACACCAGCATTCATCTGTCTCTCCTTCCTGACTGGACATCCAATATGACTAGCTGAGGCCAAGTTGCCACACTCTCACCACCATCCATCCCTTCCTCTCCATGGTAGACTGTACCCTTCCTTAAAATAATTTTGATGTGAATTTTGCCACAACAATCAGTAACAGAGAGGAACTCCAAGGCTATAGACCTCAAGGCTAAGTCCCTGGAAACTTCTGCACCACTGGTGGTATCGTCCTTATAGGAGAATAGAGAGGAGGGGCTTGGTTTGTAGGCAGACATGGGTTATGGATTTAGGCAAGCAATGTTCAGGGCTTTGGATGGAGGAAGCATGATTAGAAGGGTGAGAGAGGACCCTAGCTAGATGAGTGAGCCTTTGGAGCATCATCCAGAGCAAAGGATCCCATGCTGATCCTTCACCCCTGGAATACAGGAGCAGTCACTGTCCTAATGTTTACTATGGTCCCTATTTGAGAGGCATCCAATAAGCTTTGGCTTAAATGGATGATGGGAGTGGACAACCACATGATGGACATTGGTACTTCTGAGGAGGATTTAACACACATGGAAGGGAACTTTCTGCAAATGCTTCCTGTTTATTCTGGGATTGAGACAATTGAACCTGGGCGTACACTGAGGCAAGTTACTGCTCATGTATTTCTAGTGACACTGTTGGCTTTAGAGACTAGACCTCTGTATTATTTCAGGGACCTCTTCATTTTGCCTTAGTTCTCCACTTAGCTGCACCTGCTTTAACTCACTTGTCACCCTTTAAAGTTAACATTTAAATTAACATGGATACTGTGGCTTATGGCCATATTCTACTACACAGAACAGAACCCATTTCTTATTGGCAGTTTAATTGTAGGGGATGTGGGGAGGAAGTAACAGTAGGATATCTTGCTGATGGAAATTATGAGACAAAACTGTTCTCAGAATATTTTGGATGCTCCTTTCTCTGTATTTTTAAACCATGCAGGATGCACAGGTCTTGGGAGGAAACCGTTTATTGTAGTCTCACAGCCCCTGTGTGGGACAGATATTTATCACCTGATCTTTTTCAGCCCTGTAGAAAGAAAGCCCAGCTGTAAACTGCGCTCGAAGGAGGGTGCCAACTGTTGTATTCTTAGAATTCATTGGAGTTGACATGGAGAAGTTGTTTAGATGCTTTATTATGTGTGGAAGGGTCATAAAAACCAGACAGAGCCACCGGGAAGAAAGCACGGTCAAAGATAAGGGCAAGTTCAAAGGAGTTGACACTGTGATGAAACTGGAAAACAGTTCTTTATAGGTACATTAGAAGTCATGCTCACACCGACAGAATGAATGAGCTCCTCATTGTACCAAGACCTTGCAGCAAGGAACCCAGAGCGCTGGGAAAGATATGCAGCATTTGTCACCTCTACACAAAACCACGGACTGAGCAATTTAAATACTGTCCACGTGCCAGGCAAGCCTTCATTGCGTCACTGATTCTTCACAGAGCTTCTTGAGTACCACCTAATATGACAAATCTACAGGAGGCTGGAGACAGGGCGAGGACTGAGGTGCCATTCAGAGTGGGAGGAGCATTCTTCTCATGCCGCCTCGCCTTTCTCTCCTTCTGAAGTCTAGAGTTCTGATTCCATTTTAAAGTTAGGTACATTGGACTAAAGAGATTCCCAAACTGGGGTTGGGGAGACAGCTCAAAAAAGTGTTGGGTTTGCAAGCTTGAGGAACTGAGTTCCATCCCCAGTGCCTACCAAAAAAAAAAAAAAAAAAAGGCAGACATGGTGCAGGTGGATCTCTAGAATCTCACCGGACAGCTAGTTGGCCTTTCTGGTGAAGTTCCAGGTCAGTGAAAGACCCTGACTCAAACAAAAGGTGAAGGACATCTGAAGAGTGACAGCTGAGATTTCTACATGTACTTGCAAGCATGAGAGAGAAAGAGAGGGGGGGAGAGAGAGAGAGAGAGAGAAGAGAGAGAGAGAGAGAGAGAGAGAGAGAGAGATTCCAAGCCACTGAAGGCTGCTCACACTGCATACTTGCTCACTGGACCATCATGTGCATATGCTGTTTCTATCATATCTATGTCCCAAAGCATCCCGTCTAGGGGTAGGAGTTGGGTACAGTAGAAGTATCCATATCACAGAGACCAGAAAACAACTTTTTCCCCCTGGATACTATATTTCCTGACCTTGTAGAATTAGGATTCTCAGGAATTGTGGGCCACCAAAGCTATTTCTTGCCATCAAGTTGCTGGCCATGCATGACAGTGACAGCCATGCCCTGGCTGTCAGTCTCCCACAGACCTCTCTGCTGGTTCTGGATGAGACCCCTGTTGCTTCTCATCCCAAGTCTACTACATGAACTAGTATCCCACTTGTCTGCTGGTGCCTGTGTTTGTGGTATTCCCGGTGCTCTCAGAAATCTCCAGTCACCAACAGCACTCTATAATTTTATAATCAATAAGAAATTGAACTGGCAAGAAAACAATTATAGTAAGTCAAATTCAAACTGATGTGTCCTAGATGTGATCTCCCCCACCCACCACCCACCCCGAATGTGAGCATCACGGAAGGCTCAAGGAAATCATTTGTATTCATAATGAATAAAATTCTCTGCAATCTGTGATTTAGTTACTTCATGGCGAGAGATGAAAATGATCAACAGCCAGAGAAAAACACTGATCCAAGTGAATAAACGAACAACCAAATGTGGACATGTGCAGGTTTCTTGAGAAGCATTCTTGTTTCACATGAGAAGAGCACAAATTTCCTTAGGGCCATTGATGCAAGGATATTACACAAATCAAATTAGAAGGCGGTGAATCACAGCTGTTAGAGTGCTTGCCTAACATGCACAAAGCCCTAGGTTCGATCCCCAGCACCGTGTAAACCAGACATGGTGGTGCAGCCTGTGGTCCCTGAACTCAAGAGGCAGGATCAGGAGTGTCAGAAGTTCAAGGTTATCTTCAGCTTCATAGTGAGTGTGCAAAGCCAGCCAGGGATGCATGAGACTCTGTCTCTAACAACAACAAAAATCGTATCAGAGCACTTTACTTGCTTCTTATTACCAGAATATCTACATCTGAATTTTAAATTGTAAGGAGGGTTTTATAATAACAGTGTGTGGGGCTCCACAAGGGTGTGTTTTGTATGTGTTTGTATTGCATGTGTTTTATGTGTGTGATGTAAGCATGTACAACATAAAATATATAATATGTACATGTGTATACACATATATAAAGAATATACATTTTGTATATGTATATATGTGTATATGCAACGCAATATATATATTCACATGTCTGTGTGCATGAGTGCACATGTAAATAGGGCTCCTAGTAAATGTTCAGTGAGAGGGTGTCTCTTTCTTGTCTTCTTTCCCGCATATTAGAAGCTATGGGCACAGGGGCACCAACATTTCCTTGCTAAACATATTCATTATTAAAGAAGGGAGATTGCTTTCTGGTGTCTCTGCAAGGGAATGTTAATGCATTAAATGCTGAAAATAAATAGAACAGGCAGACAAAGGGAAGGTGGCTCCAGTGGTGCCACACTGGAGTGTGGCCCTTCAGAAGGAGGGAGGGGAGGTTTGTCCAGGAGGTGGGGGGAAGACACAGGAGAAGAATGGGTGTGTTTTGCAGGATGGGAGGGCTCCATCACAGAGAATGTGCTTTAAAAAAAATCACCATGGCTTTATAACACTTCTCTAAGTTTGTGCTGTAAATTTCAAAGTGATCCAGGCACAGACGAAGGCGATCCAAGCAGCCCCTGGTCCTTTGGAGTTATTTTCTTCCATCAGAACCATGTAAGGGCATGAGAACGAGAATACAGAGGTCGCTTGACGAATTGCTTCAGATTGATGTTTCACCATTTGTATTATATTATGTAGGTTTGAGATACAACTCAATGGACGCATGGCATAATAGTCCACACATTTAATATGATTTGTGCTACAGGCAAAACAGTGCCAGATAAAGCATTCACATCCTAATGGTAGGTAAATAATCCCTCCGTGTCCTAGACAAACCTGCAACCAGCAGGAATTCCCTATTTATGAAAACACCTTTATTTTCATACGCCATTACAGCAGGGACATTACCAGCTTGGTGGTGGCTGTGTCCCCACACTGATCGACAGAATGAACAATTCTCATGCTCACACAGACCAGCAAGATAATGGTAGTGTAGTCAAATTGAAAGAAGAAAAATCTCTCATAAATGCTGTCAAATTTCTCCATAGGAAAAGCAAGACTGTGTGGCTTGAAGGAAGAGGGCTTTGAGCATCCTTGAGGCAGGAGTCCAAATCATAGGTGCTTTCCTCACTAGCTTTTCAATGACAGATAAGGGGCCTGAGAAACTGCAAGGGGCATGTGGATTTAAGAGACTCAGAGCTTATCAAAGGACTTGGAGATGGCTCATGGCATAAGAACTTGCCATTCCTGCATGAAAGCTTTAGTTTAGATTGGTAGGTAGAAGTTGAACACAGCAGTGCACATATAGTCCCAGCTATGGGTCAATGGAAACGGGGTTATCCAGTTCCAGGGGATCTGATGCTTTTGACCTCTGCAGACACCATATGAATGCGATACACTTCACATATACAGGTAAAATGCTCACACATATTAAACAATAAGTAATTTTTTAAAATATTAAAAATCAGGAGAAGAAAGACAAAGAATGGCCCAGGATGTCAACCTCTGGCTTCCAGATGTTCATGCACAGCTACCACACCTACTCCACACCTCCAACATCCATACAGCCTTATTGAAATACATCTTATCCTTGAAGATTGAGCTGAAC
The DNA here is from genome assembly GCF_903995425.1 of Onychomys torridus. NCBI lineage: Eukaryota > Metazoa > Chordata > Mammalia > Rodentia > Cricetidae > Onychomys > Onychomys torridus. Next base: position 74,211,842 of record NC_050456.1, on the reverse strand, counting down.
TTGAGCCTCTGTATCCCTCACCAAGCCCACTGTGCATGATCAGATTTTATATTAAGACAACAAGGCAGCTGTCTCAAGCCTCAGTTTCTCTGTCTGCACAGTGTGGGTGGCTAGTGTCTCATCATGCCAGGAGGATTATTCCAAACAGCATTCCACCAACTCCCAGCCGAGGGTCTGGTGCACACTGTGCGCCTCTGGAACACAGCAGCTATTATTATTAATAACGTGCTCACAAGAACAGTGTGGAGATTAGCCACCTGGTGGGAGTAGGTAGCATAAACCGGACGCATGCAGTTCCATCACCTTTTTATCTCCCGGCAAATGACGACCTTGCAGTCTGGCTTCGTCCTATCAATTCCCAAGGTACTGACTTGTGGATTCCAACCCTGTCTCCCCCTAAACAATAATAAAATTTGGAGGGCAATAAAAGAGGAGAAGCTGTTTGCCTGAGAAAGTTGCTGCAGCTCTGTGGAGTCCTGAGTGTACTGAATGGAAACTTCATTTCCAAAGACCCACAGAGCCCATAATCCATGAAAATAGAGTGCTTGCTTCCGAACGAGGCACTTCTGCAGTGAGCTGCTAAAACTCACTTAAAGCCCCGCGTGAGGCCCCCGAGCTCTCTTTGATAAGTTACCCCACCCCAGAAAGCTGAAAATGTGTCGCTTATTGTGGCTGCTGCCAGGGGGATGTGGTATTAGGGGTGGAGATGGGGTAGAATAGGGAATTTGGGGTGTCTAGTGTCCCTAGGACTTGGAAAGAGAAGAGCCAGCCAGGGGTTGGGTTTACAAGCTCTCAGAGTCAATGCCCAGGCAGGGTAGAGTGTGATTCAACCCCTGCACACCTGAGTGGCACAATCGAGGTGTTCACACCTGTGGAAATGGGACTGCCAGCACCAGCCGGCTCTGCCCACCCCTGCAGAGGAGAGGTAAACTGCCCCTGGTGTTCAAATGGCAAAGTAAGAGAAGAATGGTGCCCTGAGCAGCAGAGGCCACAGGGTGCTCCGCCTCATACAACAGGCTTGGGTAGGCATGAAATGAGGCTGCTTTCCTGGAGGGCAATTTGGCATCCTGTCTCCAAACCCTTAAAACTGTGCATCCCCTTGACCCCCATAGACTTGCATCTGGAAAGCTTCCGAAGGAAACAACATAAATACATAAAATGTAGGCCTGGGGTTACCATGCCGCTGAGTGGGATGCAAGACTTTGTTGCCTGCTTGTTTGTTGATGGTGATGGGTAAAGTGGCAGAAAAAAAAGAAAGAAAGAAAAAACAAGGGCAGTAAGAGAAGGCAAGCGAAAGTTCTTGGCTTTCAGCTGCAAGTTGCTTTTCTTCCCCCAGCACAGGGGGCCTGGCTTGGGCCTCTGGATTGTTTGGAAGCCATCCCCTACCTGGGGAAGAATAGTATCTCCCCTGTGCTCTAGGCCAATCTGAGGGTGCAGGTGTGTTAGCCCCAGAAGTTAAGCACTCGGCTTCATTATGCAAATTGTTAAGTGCTGTTTTTAGCCAGAAGTACATTTCTACAGGCTGGGGGACTGCTTTCCGGAGCAGTGTCTTCTGGGTGAGCGCTTAAGCTGGTTGCAATTCGCTTGGAATGAGTGGCCATTAAACAGTGTGTGTGTGGTGGTCAGAGGGAGGGGCTGCTCATGAGCAGGAAGACCCACCCTTGATTCTCACACACCCCAGCTGGCTGAGACACCGGAAGCATGTGCTAGAGAGCTTCATGGCATGAGTACAAACACATCCTTGCACAAGAACCACCGACTAGGAAAAGGGGAACAGAGTAAGAATATGGTGACAAGGGCCCATTGTTTCAACCACGGCCATCTGCTAAGCACTCGCAGGTGGCAGGTGATTGGTGCTTTCTGAACAGAACAAGGAAGAGAGGTAAAGCCTTATCGATAAATGGAAGAATAGAGAGACATTTTACCCTGAGAAAGCAATTTTAAACCCCCAACCCCAAAAGTGATATTTATTGAAGTCCTTTTCCCTGGTGCAGTGATGTTCAGAGGTGAGCTTTGACCTCCTCTATGGATTTACACTTAACCAGCTAAGCTCTCTCCCCAACCTGAGAAGCAGTTCCTGGAGTTGCATCTTGCATTCTGCACTTCTCAGAAGAGAATGCAATCTCCAGATTCAACTAAACCATGTCTCAGGAATGGCTCAGTTAACAAAAATCAGCCCACCTGGTACAAATTAAATATCTTTGCAGAGTTCCTAAGATCCTGTACAAAAGGGCCTGAGGCCAAACACATGCTCAAGTTATAACCCCCAAACCATGAGGCTATATTCGCTAAGGATCTGCTCTTCCCCCACTGATGTGCAGTACTCCAGTAAGAACAAACATGCCCTTACTGTCTCTGCATATTCCTTGTCTGGAAAACAGCAATGTTAAGTAAGCAAAAGTGTTTTGGCTCCTTTATTGTCATTGGCACCAGCCAGGGGTGTCTGAGGAAAGAGAATCTTAATTGAGAAAATGTCTCCTTAAGATTGGCTGTAGGTAAGCCTGTAGTGGTTTGAAAGAAAATGGCCCCCATAGTGAGTGGTACTATTAGGAAGTGTGGTTTTTGTGGAGTAGGTATGGCCTTGTTAGAGGAAGTGTGTCACTGTGGGAATGGACTTTGGTGTCTCCTATGCTCAAGAGTGTCTCTACAGTGCCAATTCAGATGTAGAACTCTCAGCTCCTTCTCCAGCACCATGTCTGCCTACACACTATCATGAAGACAATGGACTAAACCTCTAAAACTACAAGCCAGTCCCAATTAAATGCTTTCCTTTATAAGAGTTGCCATGGTCATAGTGTCTTTTCACAGCAATAGAAACCCTAAGACAAAGACTCAGGGCCATTTTCTCAATGTAGGATTGATCTGGGTTGTCCCAGCCCACCGTGAGTGGAGATACCCTTGGGCAGGTAGTCCTGAGTGGTATAAGAAAGCAACTGAACAAGCCATGGAGATCAAGTCAGTAAGCAGAGTCCCTCTATGGCCTCTGCTTTAGTTTTCAACTCTTGGTTTCTACTGTGGGTCCCTGTCCTGACTTCTCTTAATGATGAACTGCAAGATGGAAGATGAAATAAACCATCTCTTCTAGTTGCTTTAGGTCACGTTGTTTATCACAGAAATATAACTAGGACAGCTGCAGGCTTGATTCCAGGTGATGCTGTGTCAGTTACGGTTCACGTGACTCTCACCATCACATCTATGATCTTTGTACTCCTCTGTGTCTTCATCCACCTAGAATATCTGCTTTTGTACATGGGCTGGAGACTCAGCAAAGATCAGTTGGTTAAATTAATGAACAGGAACTCAGCTTGTTTCTCAAAAGGTGCCATTAATGTCAGTACCACCTACAGGAAACCTTCACTCACAGCTCTACACGCAGACATTCACATGTCAGTAGCTTAGTCCTAGGGATGGCATTGCTCGTCACTGTACCATAACTGTCTCTTACCCCAAGCACTGATCTCTGTATCTCTATGCTCACATTGCCCTGCTACATATTAACTATGTGCCATCCACTAGCATTCAGTTAAGGGTGTGTTGACTGACTACATAACTGTAGAAGGGGAAGAGGGAGTGGCCAGCAGCAGAAGCAGCAGTAGCTGGGATAGTATTTTCTACTTGATTAACCGTCTAATCACTATGGAAACTCATCTCTGGGGGTGTCTAAGATTATTTCCAGAAAAGCTTAACTAAAGAGAGAAGACCCACCTTGAATGTGGGTGAGGATTCAGTGGGACTACACAGGAGAAAGTGAGCTGAGCACCAGCATCCATCACTCTCTGCTTCCTGACTGCTGATGCAATATGACCAACTGGGTCCAGTTGCTTCCCTTCACAATGAACATCACGATGAACTATGTCCCTGGGAGGTGTGAGCCAAAGCAAACCCTTTTTCCCTTAAGCTGCTTCTTGTCATCTGGGATTTGGTTCCAGCACTGAAAAGAGTGAGTAGTACAAATTGTCATAAACACCATTTTCCAGTAGTCTACTATATTCTGATGTGACTCTTATTAGCTGACCCTTGTTTTCATTATAACCTAGGGAGTCCTAGTGTTATTAAACATCCAGGGCTAGAAGCAATCCTTCTATCTACCTGTCCAGGTAGTGAGAGAAAGCTGGCTAGAGCCACAGATGGGATTCAAGCCCACCCAGGGTTCCCTGATACCCCATCTCTCCTTCCTCAAACCTCCTTCCTCAAACCCTGGACCTTCCCAGCCTCAGGATGCTTGGAGATGATGATACTCACCAACAACACTAATATATATGAGCCTCACATCTCAACAAACATGTGTCAGACAGGAAATTGATGTCAAGGCATGGTGCACCCCAGTGAGTGAAGTCGGACGAAATGAACCCCGTGCGAGTAAGCCCATCCCAAATGCAGTGGTGGGTACTAATAAGCTGAGGGCTTATCTTTTTGAAGCTTGCATACATCCCAAGCTGAAGCTTCCCTTCCAAGTAAGAGACCACCACACCCCAGTAAGTGTGATTACCTGGAGAGAAGGCCACTTTGCTTATTTATTTATTTTTCCTTAGGATATCATACCCACTCATCTGTATTTGCACGGGTTCATAATCTTTCAATTAGATACTCAGTGGAATAGAAATCATTTCTTGGGTGACTCTTACAGAGGAATTTTGGGGAGGGGAGAAAACGCTTTGCAAACAAGAGGGCCTCATCAGCTCAATATCTCACTTTGCCTTTAACGACATTGACTCTTTTCATTCATTATTCAGACCAACTTAAGAGTCATTTGTGCCTGAGAATGGGAGCAAAAAGGAAGAGAAAATGAAGACAGGAGAGAATGTGTTTATGTTAGAAATAATTTTAAAATAGTATCTCTAAAGCGTAAAGAGAATGGATATTATTTTCGCCATGTAAATTCAATTACACGCACAGTGACTGTGTGCCTCGTACTCCTATAGAGCCGAGTGTGGTGATGGCTTGTGTGGATACAGCTTCCTTTCTTTTGTGCTGGGTCTTACACATGTTTTTCTCTTCTAAATTAATTATCTTTCAGTGGAAAGCTTTTTGAGGTGAAGGAGGTTCACTGTTAAGAGACACTTCAAGATAGGGAGGGAACAGCTCTTAAGATCTCAGCCTGTATTCTTTTTTTTTTTTCCTTCTTCCACAAACACACTTGTGTTAGCACAAAAATTACCAGGAAACAGAGACAGATCACACATAACTAAGGTGCATGGGATTCCCAAAGGAGCCGGTCCCTGGGCAAGTGATCACATAAGGCTTGTCTGCTCAGAGCCCATGAAGTTGATCCTCAAAGTCACATAATGGATCAACCAAATGGCCTCTTGGGGGCTGGGGGACAGCTCTGTGGGTAAAGTACTCATTGTGCAAGCGTGAGGAATTGACTTCCTTTCCCCAGAACTCATGTAAATACCTGGCATGGATTTGTACCCTGTAATTCCAACACTGAGTGGAAGGCAGAGCCAATAGAATCCTCCAGGCTTGCTCACTAGACTGACCAAAAAGCAGCAAGCTCCAGGTTCATTGAGAGACCTTGTCTGAAGGGGATAAAGTAAAGAGTGATAGAATGGGAAATGATGTCTTCCTCTGGTTTCTGCACGCCTGCCCAGAATCTTACAGATCCACACACACACTTGCACACACAGACACACACCTCTGGTCTTTGTCAGGAGATGCCAGGCACCACCTCCAGACTGACAGCAAAAACCTTTGACCAGAATCAAGCTCGGGTCAGAGTCATACTGTGAACCTCCAACGTGATGATCTAGTTCAATCTCTCTTTTGTATCAAGTAGCCTACTCTTGATGTTCAAGCAACAGCACCAGGTGGATTGTATATACACGGCCACAGGAAATAGGAAGGAGCGAGGCAGAGGAGAGCAGCCCCAGGTGGCAGCTTTTGATCAGAGGCAGAGGGGACAACAATGTTGAAAGGGGCATCTGTGGCCAAGGGTGCAGCCTAAGTAGCAAGTCTGATATGCTAGGGACCCCAAATCCAGCAAGGCTGCCTGCAGGAGGGAGGGAAACTGAGTGCATGCAGCTCCATCAGTGGGAGCCCCACTAACAGGGGTCTTACAGAGCTTCCATGGAAGCTTCGGAGGTGAGCATGTGAGGTGAACCCCTATGGGTCAGTTCATACTGTAAAAAGCGTGCTTAGCTAGTAGAGGCCATGTTGAGTTCAGTGAACTCAGTGGAGAAAGATGGAGGAAGGGTACATGGCATTCACTGCATTTCTCCAATTTTATCTTTGAATCATTTTTGTAAATCTTCTTGCAAGTATATTATATACTGTATGTTGAGCTTATTTCTCAGCACCTCCTACTCTTCCGTTTTACATCCCACCCCTCCCGTGAGTCCCCTTTATCCCTGTAGACTGGTTTTAAAATTACTTGTGTGCACTCATGTGCCTGTGTGTGTGCACATGTAGAGGTTCAAGGGCAACTTGAAGGTGTCAGCTCTCTCCTTCCACCATTCAGGTTCCAAGGATGGCACTCAGGTTGTCAGGCTTGGTGGTAAACACCTTTTTCTGCTGAGCCCAAACTCTAATTCTTTAAAATATATGGTCATTATGGATTAAAACTAAAGACAGATAAAAGTATAAAGGAGAAGGGAAATAAAAGCTCACTTCCAGTTCTGTGTCTAGTGCTGAGTACTACGACTATTTTGGCACAATTGGTTCCTCATTCTTGCTACGTGTTTTGCATAAGTGAATTTATTCAGAGAGAGGCCAACTTCGTATTATTGTCTCCTTTGCTGGGGGTCAGAGAGTGGAGCTAAAATGATTCCCTTTTGCTATTTCTTTGGTATTTTATGTTTATATACTTGCTCTTTGCAGGAGTGTCTAAATGCAATGCAAAAATGTATGGAAGGAATCATTGAAATGGCTCAGTAGGTGATGGTGCCCGGTGCCAAGCCCAGTGCCCTGAATTTGACCGCCTGGATCTGCATGATGGACGGAGAGAACTGACTGCCTCAAGTTGTCCTCTGACATCCATACTGGTACTATGCCCTGCACACACACACACACACACACACACACACACACACACAGAGAGAGAGAGAGAGAGAGAGAGAGAGAGAGAGAGAGAGAGAGAATATTTTAACAATGTGTGGAAGACTCAGCATTCATACAGACACATGTACACCATGAATCCATTTAGTTCATCTGCTGAGAAGCTCTGGAAATACCATATCTTCATTCAAAGAACTTGGCCAGCATCTCTAGACTTTCTCAAAACTTAAGAGAATGCCAGATGCATTCCTTTCCCTGGCTTTCTGCTATGCTGAGTCCCAACTCTGAGTCTTAGTCTCTGATTTTCTGAAGCCCCTTGGTGTTGGGTAGCAGCCAATAGCTTGGCTTACTCTCTGCCTTTTTGCCCCATTGGATACTAGTCTCTTCCTCTGAAGGGCTGCTCTTACTCAGAGGCAGATCTGGCCTGGGGTCCTTCCCCATCCAACTTGCCTGATCCTGTTGGAAGGTTGTATTGTTTTTTGATTTGTGGAATAAAAACACAGAAGATGGAAACCACAATTAATTCTCCACTCTACCAGGTTACTTTCTCAAAGGCCTTTTTGGACTCTGCCCTTTAGGTTGGTTTATAATGTCAAAATATCAGGATTTAGGGTGAAATGGGTTGGGCCATGTGTAGACGTTTGAAAGTGGAATGCAGATGAGCAAGAACTTCAAGTCATGATGGGATTGACTATCTCAGCTCTCCCACTTCCAAGGGCAGTGAAGGGAGTCTGATGGATCTTAGTATAAGGGGTTCAGCACCTCTCTGAACATAAGGTTGCCAGCATTTAGGGAGAAGATCTAGGGTGGTTCTGGCTACTAGGATTATATTGGCCCCTGAGCATTCTCGAGACTGATCTAGCCTCAAGAATAGTGGGGACGTTGGCAGGCAGGTGTAGGAAAGCACGACTTCTGTATGTAATTGCTGAGGACACAAGGTTCTTGTCTTTGTAGGCTCAGTTTCTCTTTTTGGAGAAATAGAGACACATATTTCTTCCTTGGGGCTATTCCTTCCATAGGGACTGTATATTTCAAGTATCTGGCACATACTAGGAGTGAGATAAATGGTCATGTCTGCTTACCCTTCCTCTTCTCCCCACTGCCATCTTGGATTTTACCAGGAGCATCTGACCAGGCGAGGGAGGTTGAGGAGGAGAGTCGGGCAGTGCGGGGACATGCTTCTTCCCAAATTTTTGGAAATGATTGAAAGTTAAACTGGGCCAGGAGTCTGTGATGTCTGGGTGAGAGACAGAGTTAAATTAAGTTTTAATCTCAGCCCCTTCCATGTGTTAGCCAGGCTGCGCAGAGTGAAGAGTTTGAAAGGGATTCAATGTTGTATTTTCTCTCTCCTCTGATGGAGGGAGGGGGGAGAATATTAGAGTTCCGATGGCTAGTCTTCCAGCTAGCATCAGTTCCTGGGATGTTTCCATTTTTCCATTGGAAGAGATCAAGGGAAGAGCTGAAGATGGGCTTTGCTGGCCAGAAAAATAAAGTTATCTTGCAAGATGGAAGGCAGTGGGCAAGAGCTAGAACAGGTACAGTGATATGGCAAAGGGGTTGGTGAGACAGAGCTGATGCCGTCAGAGTCACCCTGTGCCTCTGTCTGCACACTGAAATGGTCAGAAGGAAACATGAAATTCCCTCCCACAAGGCTGCTTCCCCAGCTCATAGGTTAGGTAGTGCCTGGCGTGTTTATTGTAGCCTCCAACATCAAAGGAAGTGGATGTTTTCATTCCCTCTGGTTTGGTTCACTTCTTAACAGCAATCTTAGTAACCATTAGAAGGGAATCCTTGAATATTCTTCTCTTCCTGGGTATCATAGCCCCCAAGGTGATGAGATGGACATTCTTTGATCTACTCCCTCAACATCCTGACCCAACACTACTCCTTAGGCTTCCCTGCCCCGAGTTTCCTGTAAAAAAAAAAGAAACATTCCTAATCCCCCATTGCTGCACACAACTGAAGAAGTCTAACTTCATAATCTTTCATCCATCCATCCATTCATTCATTTGTCATATTTATGAGTTTTCTGAAATGACCCGAGGATTCTTAGTCCCTGGTACTTTTCAGTGTTACATCACTTCTCATTGGGATGGAATTTTCACGCACTTCCCCTGAACCCAGGGAATATGGTGGTTGCTGGCTTGACCAGCAAGAGTGGGACACAGCATTCCCCCTGATGTTCAGGGAGTGATGGAGACGCATCCTTGCCTGACTCCCCTTAGGCCTCCATACATGAGGAGGCCTAGACCTCATGGAAAAGCCAATGGCAAAAGTTATCATCGTTGGCTGTACCTAGGCAACTACATCAGATGTCTTAGTGAGTGGCTCTCAGATGGTCCAGCAGAGGAATAGCCCTCTTCTAGCATCGCAGTTGGGGCCTCACATATCCTGGAGAAGAGACAAATGCCCCAACTTTGCCACACTTGCTGAGCCTAACTATAATCTGGTGGTACTGCCAGAAGGAGGAAAAGGAGCTAAGGATGGGGGAAGGCAGGGAGGAAAGAGGGAAAGAAGCCCTCCATTGATTGATTCATCCACCCACCCATCCACTCATCTACACATCCATCCTTCTGAGACATTCAGTGTTCTCATTGTGACCACAGAGGAGCCTGCAGAGATGAAGCAAAGCTCCCTAGAACTTGCAGGCATGCCTGTCACCCTGTCAACCCCTAAATGTCAGCTGTCCATCAGACACTTCTCTCACTGAAATTCCTCCATTCATTGTTACATGTGTGGTCTGCTTGGGCACTCCTACTAAGGTACCCAAGATGGGGGCTGATCTCTTCTTACACTGTGGTCCACAGCACAATCTTCGGAGCTGAATTAATATAGACTGATAGAATTTTTAAAAGCCAGTATCTACTAGTATTAGGTGCCCAAGTAACAATGCAAATTAACAGGTTGCAATTTGGAAAACTGTTTTATTGAATGAATTTATCCTGACAGTAAGAATGAGGGGGGTCCCCCTCAGTGCCCACTTTGGTGCCTCATATGTGACAGTCACCTACAAGTTCATTTAGCTCTCAACAACCCCACGAAGTTTCAGGTGGTCCTCAGTCACCTGCGGATCTGGGTTTTGGTGCAGACCCGGTGAGTCTCATGGCTGCAGAGTGTGGTGGCAGGAGTTTAGCTGGTTCCAGGAAGCTCTTCCCAGCCACCAAGAGGATGTCCACATGTGGAGACAGAACACAGAAGACATTCACTTTCAAAATCTCTGAGATGGCTTCTGTAAAGAAAATTCCTCCTCTCCTCCTTCTCTCTCCCTCCTCAATTTTATGTCTCCTCTCCTCTCCTCTTCTCTCCTCTCCTCTCCTCTCCTCTCCTCTCCTCTCCTCTCCTCTCCTCTCCTCTCCTCTCCTCTCCTCTCCTTTTTCTCTCCTTTTCCCTTCCCCTCTCTCCTCTGTGTTCCTCTTGTCTTTTCTCCTTCTCTTTCCCCCTCCCTCCCTCATCTAGACTCTCCCCTACTCTCTCCTTTGATACACTGCCATGCCTTAAACCCAGAGCCTTGCTTTTGACGGGTGAACCCTTTATCACTGGCCTCAGTTTCTGAGGTTTCTAAAGTGGGGTGTTATGAAGCTCAGACTGGCAGGAAGCTCATCATCCTACCTCCTCCACCTCCTGGAAGCTGGCTTACAGGGAATGCTTTTCAATGTGCAGCCTGAAATGTTCTGTGGTTCTGGTGAGTGGGGATGTCACTTCTCAGCTCCTGGAAGCCAGATCTCACCAGTTTCTCTGGAATCTCACAGGAAAGTGCTGCAGGCTGATGCTCCTGTTAAAGAAACTAGAGCTGCAAGGCCCGGCAACCTAGGGCAGGTCTGTTCAAACTTCTTAAGGAGATGGGAAGATTGACAGCAGATAATGCCCACAGACTCAGTATCTTCACATCTTTCTTTTCTCGTGTTTTGAGAACAGAAGAGATGGGAAGCTGGGCTCCAGGGGCCCAGAACCACAGATGGGCCATGTGGGTCTATTTCTTAGGACTGCAAATGGCTCAGCCTGGCCCCTGCCTCACTGTGTGAGCAGAAGGGAGGCTAAGTGGCAACTGGACCTAGTGGTAACGTGCCACACTACTCTGGGTGACCTTGACTTCTGAAGACTTCGTGTGCACCCACACCCCTTCTGCAGAGAGGCTGTGGGCGGCAGTGTCGAGGGAGATGATGCAACTACTTATTAAAAGAAACCCATGCTGGGAATCATCCTTTGGATGGTGGGACTCCTTAGAAGAGTTCCAGGAACCTAGAAGTTTCTGGATAGCATATGTGGGTCTTCAGATGGAGAGGTGCTCTTTCTTCTGAAAAAGCCTTCTGTATCCAGGAAACTGGGATGTTGTAGTGGCATCCCGAGCCTGCTTCCTCATTTTCTAACAAAGAGATTACAGGTCGCAGAAGGAGGGAAGCCACTTATTGAATATCACCTGGTGGTTAAGGACAGCTGTGACCAACTTTGGGTGGTTACCTGCATGCTGTGCCAGATGCCAGCTCCTCATACTTTTCCCTGATCACTCATCTACTCCCCATCAGCCCCTGTGTTCCTCACTGTCTTACTAGAGGTCCAGGCATGGGGTACATAAATACACCAGGAAAAACACCCTCAGAGACAGACAAGAATCATTCAAACGCAAATATGCAGACCCCTGAGTACAGAAGATGACTGCCTCCTGAATCTGTTTGGAACTGGTTAGGACTGGTTGGAACTGTCTGGAAACCACCATGGAGCAGACCACAAATCAGACCTGTTGTTTGATTTGATAGTTTGTGTCTCAATGACCGCTGAGACATACTGATTTTCTAAAAGTTTCTTCATTCTGCAACTCAGGTCAAAATGGCAAGCATAAAGCGGCCCCTACCTAAGACAGCACTGTCCTATACCCCATTGTGTCTTCTCAGAGCCAGACTGTCATTAAAAGAACAAGAATAGTGAGAAACCATAGCAACACCACTAGCATGGCCACCATGACTGATATGGCCACTCCAGGTTAGGTATCAAGAGTACTAATCTGTTCAATGGCAAACACTAATCTAGGTTGGGAAACACACACACTACTGCTGCACATGTGTGAGCCACAAGAGTGGATGCTGAGGTTATAGAACACCCTCCCCCTGTTTGAGACAGGCTATCTTCCCTGTTTTCCTGCCGTGCTGCACATCCCGGATTAACTGGCCTGCCCAGGAGCTCTGCTTTCCATCTCCCTGTAAGGACACACTTGGCTTCTTGGAGGTTGTGGAGGATTCAAATCCAGTTCCTTAAATTTGCCAGGCACGTGTTTTACCTACTGAGCCACCTCCCCAGCCTGGATGAAAGCTTGGTCTTTCAACTTCATGAGAGAGGACACTGAGGCAGGGGGAGGCTAACCCACAGGCCTCTGGTCTATGAAGCAGTGTGGCTGAGACTTGTCCCATTTGCAGCCTCTTTTCCCATGAACTGTCTCAGTGTACTGCCCATGGATATCTCCTCCCATCAGCAACCTGCAAATCCATGAACCCCTCCAGAATTTGCTTTTTTGTACTTTCTGGTTAGGGATTCTCCTTTCCTACTTTAGTGTGAGTGTCTAAGGGATGAGGAGAAGGATTTTTGCATATAGTGGAGACTCCAGCATCAGTGCAGATGGGGCAGGAACACCCTCAAAAGGCCTTCAGACTCAGAGCCACATATGATGACATCATGGGCCAGCATGCTGTCAAGTAGACAGACTCAGTGCCTTGCATGGAGGAGCACCTGGGCAGTGATATTCATTTTTTTTTTTCATTTATTTTTTTGGCTCACAGGCACACCCTCTAAACCAACAAGCCTCACTGCACAAAGGACTTTTTCTGAAAGTGTATACCTGGCCCTGATAGCTTCCAGTTCCCTCCTTACTTGATGTGATTCAAGACACTAATCAATATGTAACCAACTATGACTACAACAGGGATGAACTCTATGTGTCCCCTTCACTGGTGGGAAGGGCAGTGCCAGCAAAGGGGTCTAGAATACTGCTAGAGATGGCCAAGAATGCACAGAGAGTTGTCAGTGTGGGGAAAAAACAGAGGGCCTCAGAGGTGTCACATGTCCCCTTTTCATCAACAGCAGAGGATAATGGAGATTGTCTTACAGTTATCCACTGTCATTTCTTAGATTATGAATTGTACATGATGCTCCACAATGAAATATGCTTGTAATCAAATAATTATAGGACACACCCTGTACTAGAAATGTCACAATGTACACAATGTGGTTCTGAAAACTACAGGAAGACGGACTCCATTGCGGTCTGTCATATTACACCCTTCCTGAGTGATGTGGCAGCAACTGTCAGTTGCCTGTGAATAACAATTATCTTCCCTTATCTTGTCAATAAAATTCTGATTTTATTCAATTGGCTGTAATTGTATATTTCCCAGCATCTCTTGCAGCTAAACACTAACATGAAACTACCCTCCTGCACATGCAATAAAAACAAATGTCATAAAGGATTTCAGGAAAGACAGTTTCAAAAGAGCCAATTAATTTAAGACAAGTTCCGTTATATTTACCGTGCTTCATCATTCCTTTCTTAGACTATAAATGTGATGACTTGATATTAAGTCACCACCTTGAACAAAAGAGGTGACTTTTAATATAGAAGTCATCCCTAAGGATGGTGGAGACAGTTCACAGAAAGATCTGGTTCCTTATTATATCAGCTCTGTTCATCTGTCCTTCATGTCTAAGATAAAATACCCAGAGTAGACTAACTTCATAAACTATCTCACAGTTTAGGAGGTTTTAAGGCCAAACATCCTGGTGCAGTCTCTTAGAAGGGCCTCCCTGTCTGTGTCTTATGGTGGAAAACAGTTTAGGGGTCCCCATGGTGGGGAGAGATACAATCACCAACCAAGAAATCAGAGACTTGGCTCCCTCTTCTAATAAGTTGCCCTTGTAAGAATTCAAAGCTCATTAGAACTACCTCAACTCCTTGAAAAGGAAATGCCCACAGTACCCTAAAGACCTCCCCTAGGCCTTCCTCTCACAGGACCCACCATCTCTCAACACTACCTAGCTAGGGTCCAAGCTCCCAACACATTATCCATGAAGGCACACATGACATCAGCCTGGCACTGCTGACCTTTGTCTTGCTTTCACTAAAATGAAAATGAAATTGTGGGGTGTTTAAGCTACTACCATTCATCTCCTTTGCTAGCACTGAGACCCCGCTCCCCTAATTTCCTCCCACAACCTTCAGGACTCACAGTGGCTAGCAATGTCCTTGCCCAGATCTCTAGACCTACATCTACAGAGGCAAACTGAAGTCTGCAGAGTGGAGATGGCATGTCAGTGGGCCTGAGGCTGTTCACTCGGGAAGCTGGATGGTGGACCCACTAACTTTAGACACTCTTCCCTTTGTACATATTTTTTAGACCAAGCCAAAAATCATGTCAGAGACAGAGTATATAGGAGTAAATCAGGTGTATATTACAGACTTTTGAATGCTTTGGTGAGACAATTCAAGTACCCAAGACACAAGGAACCCCTTAGCATGAACTTTCAGTGGGATGCTTGTCACTGGGCATTTGGGAAGGACCCTGAAATTCTGACCACTTAAGCATGGCAGAAAGCTCTCAGAGGGTGAAGGAGCTGCCAGCCAGAATGATGCCTTTGCTTTGTCTGCTTTCAAACCCCCATAAATCAGGAAGCCTTTCAAATTGGTCCTGCAAGAATGTGGCTATGGGTAGTTTGCAGCAGTCTATCAGCTTGTCTCTAAGTCCATAGGCTGATCAAAATGCCTCCAGGAGCTGCAAGTTGCAACAGAGGCAAAAATGCTGCCCTTGTTTCATGCTAGCTTTCTGGTAAATACATTTACTTTCATGACGCATGGTTACAGGCTCCTCCCACCCTGCCTTGTCAAACCTGTGTGTGTGTGAGCATGGGTGGACAGCACACATACACACACACACACACACACACACACACACACACACACACAGACAGAGAGAGAGAGAGAGAGAGAGAGAGAGAGAGAGAGAGAGAGAGAGATGAATCTGCTTGCTGAAATGGAAACAGGAAAAAGAAAGACAACATTACTAATGACTCCCCCATTATTAGGAAAATCTTTAAATTATGATATTGTTACCCGAGGGCTTGCTGACAGACTTCTTCAGTACTCCTTCTCCTGGCTTGAAGCCAAGGCTCCCATTCTCCTTCTTGCTTTTGAATCCTGGAATGCAGACAGAAAAACTTCCCATTGGTGAATGAACGTCTTTAAACCCTGTTTATCATGCTGTGTCACGCAAAGGGGCCTGTCATTGCCAAACCACTTCACTCTAAGGTAGTAGAGTAGTAGGCTGTTGTTCTTAGAGGCTATCTCCTCTATGAATTTCCTAGGCATTTGGACATTCTTCCCTTTTGAATCCATGGCTGTATTTATTCTTCATGAGATTTCTTCAAAACCTGTATGGATGTCATAGTCCTAAATCCTGGAGTTCTTCAATTGTCCTCCGGGTGTTTCTGTGGCTCTTTTCTCTCCCCTTGTATAGGTTGATGTTAGAGGCTGTACCAAGCAGTAACTCTATCTTGGTAGCCTGTCAAGCAGAGATTCAGTCATGTTGTGTTTACCATAGATTAATGAGGCCCCTATGAGACCTGTTTGCTATGGGCTGAAAGCTGGCTGTCTTTGGCATCTGTGCCTGTCTATCTTGTCACCTGTTTTTGTAAAGTTTTGTTATGACATACCTGTACCATGATTTAGGGGTTGGCTGTCCCCCTCCCCTTTGCAAGACTTTGCTGGTCCACTTTTTATCAGTAGAACAATTCTTGGGACAGAGAACATGTGGAAAGAAGAGAATGGTTTTATTGGCTCATGCTTTTAGGTGTCAGTTCATTGCTCAAAGTCTCAGACAGAGGTGGGCAGATTGCAATGTCAGGAAGCCTGTGAAAGAATGAATTGCTCATCTCATGGTCAGAAAGCAAAGTGGGGTGGGGGTAGGATGGGGCTGGACTGGGGTCTTACCATCTCTGCTAGAGCAGGCACACTGAGTGACCTAAAGTCCTCCTGCTATGTCTCATACCCTGAAGACTCTACCACATCTTGATCATACCTCTCTGATGACCAAATTTTCAACATGTAGGGTTTTGAGGGAACAGCAAGATATACTAGCAACCATAGTGGGGTTGATTGATAAGGCCTAGGTCCCAGGAATCCAGCAGTGTTCACTGTCTCTGCAAAAAATTCTTCAGCTGACCCTTCCTCTGGATAGGCATCTGGCCAATCTGTGTCCTGCTGGCTTATGGCTCCATTTCTCTCTCAGCTCTATTCACCTCCTCACCCTGCTGCCACATGTTGCTGCTGACAGCTCTGTGTCAACTTAACATAAGCTATAGTCATCTGGGAAGAGGGACTATGAGTTGAGAAAAATGTCTCCTAAAAATTGGCTTGTAGGCAAATTTTCAGGCATTTTCTTGATTAATGACTGATGAAGGAGGGCTCAGGCCACTGTGGGTGGTATCATCCTGGGAGGGTAGTCCTGGGTTGTCTAAGAAAACTAACTGAACAAGCCAGGAGGAGCAAGCCAGTAAGCAGCACCCCTCCACGGCCTCTTCCTTAGTTCCTGCCTTCAGGTTCCTTCCCTGTTTGAGTTCCTGCCCTGACTCCCCTTGATGATTGTCTATAACGTGAAAGTACAATGCAACCAAGCTCTTTATTCCCTAAGGTGTTTTTGGTCATGGTGTTTCATCACACAGTACCTAAGATAGATGGTGTGTGGACAGATGGCTCACACATGGAGGGTCTTTCTCGCCAGTTACTCTTCCAGCCATGCTCAAGACCCACTAATATTCTATTGGCTAGAAATCACTGCTGTGACCACACTGACCTCTCAGGGATGTGAAAAAAGGAACCTGTGCCATACTATGGATAAAATCCAAGATAGGTGAGATCCCACACCACTTTCCCTGGGACCTGAGCATCTGTATCCAGACAGCAGCCATTCTCACAGATCCCAGTTCTGGAGCACCCCCTGTTCTTGCAGGGTTCCCTACTCTGACCTTCTTTGGCCTAGTCCTCAGCCTTCTGCATTCTGTTGGCACTTTTCCTTTCTGCTTTCACACTTAGTGTTTGCCTTTCTCCTTCCTGCTGGTCAGCCCCTGCAAGAGCAGAATATTGTTGCTTAATAACTTTAGAGTTTCCTTGAGCTAGCATCCAGTTTCCCCAAGATCTGACCAAACATGATCTCAGCCTCCCACACATCACATGGACCTCTGTATCACCAAATGTACTGTTTTCATAATGCTAGCCTACCCATACCTACTGTGTGGCTTTGTGAAGTTCTGATCCTTTTGCCTGGCAGGTCCTCACTTCCCTCCCCACTACAACACATTCATTCCAACCCAGTACTCTAAGCATCACAGGGACATTTCTGATTTACACCCCCCCATGGGGCGGTCCTACAGTGAGTCCATTTCCTACTACATTGATAAATGGGTTGTATTATTTTAAATGGATGAACTAATGGGTGTCTGTTGGATTCTGTGTATTCACACACCCAGTGAGGGGGAATCTTTCTTTCCTTTGTGCTGCAAACAGAATCCATTGATACATCCTTCTTTGTTAAGTGTTACCTCCATGTGAGCTTTTTGCATCTCCTTCAAGATGCCATTCAGTTCTCAGATAAGAGCCCTCATTAGCCATCATAGCATGGAGCACATGACAGATGCTCAGTGCCTCCTCAACCAATCAGTCAAGAGATGGACAAATGAAGGATGCCACACACTTTCTTGGGGATTCTGCCTATATGTATTCTCTCAGTCTTTTATGGCTTCCTTCAGGTGGGATATTAATTCTAGAATGAGAAATGTCTTTCTTTCTCAAAGGGTGATTGAAAAGCTTTAAATCAAGAGCCAAGAAGATTCAAGGTCGAGTAGCAGCTTATATCCCAAGCAGTGCTGATCTCCTGGTCTCTTCTTGTCTTTTTATGTACAGATAAGAATTGAGGGCCTCATGCAGGGATGGGTAACTTTGGCCTTAGCTCTACTATGAAGAGACAAAGAAAAACAGAAAGGGTGGATGGACTATGAATGGAAACAAGCTGGAGTGTCACACCATTAACCATGGGCACTTGGAGTGCATGTGGCCAGCCACAGTCATTTTCCCTCTCCATACAATAGACATTGCTCCATCAACCCAAACATAGATCTGGTGCTGAAAAGGAGATGTAATTTCAAGGTCTCATTTTATGAGTGATTCAGATATACAACCTTAAACAGAAATCATTTAATACTGCAGGTTCCCCAGTTTTCTTTCAGCTCTGGGAACTTTGCGTTGAACAGCAAATTGGAAGAACCCTTTCTATGTGCTAGGAATTCTGGAGAGAGCCATGTATTGGAATTGCTGGGTTTGTCAGACAACAGGCTCCAAATGTCTGCACTCACTGCTATATTACCCATCTATCTTCTACACAAGTGGTCTGGGTGAATCTGTAGTGTGTGTGTGTGTGTGTGTGTGTGGGTGTGTGTGTGTGTGTGTGTGGGTGTGTGTGTGTTTTCAACCTCAGACTCAAAACAAAGATTGACAGCTAGACGTCTGCTGAGCCCATGGCCCCAGGTGAGCTAAAGACAATAAACAATGCAGTGTCAATCCCATGTCTACCAGGGTCAGCTGCTGCTTTATGCTCCTGGGAATACTGCAATGAGAACAACAGTTCCCAGATCCACTGTGGTGGGGGGCAAAGAGACTGGTATGTGTATCAGTGACTCCACCATCCATCATTGGTTGAGTACTGGTCTTGAAGCCCTCACTCTCTGGCTTTCACTCTTACCCTATATTTTGGAAAAGCTACTCTGACAGCAGAGGAAGAAAAGGTGGCGCAAGAATCATGGATGATATAGAAATGAACTTAAAGTGGTTATAAGCAGACCATCAGCCTGGGGACCCCTGTGTCAAGTCCTTAGTTAACCATGAAAGGAAGTCAAGGATGAATTTCCTCTCTTGATCCTTCTTCCTTCACTGCATATTGCAGAGATTATAGGTGTGGACCACCATGTCTGGTTCAAACTCAGGGTATGCTGGGAAAGTACTCTACTAGGTTGTCTACATCCTCACCCCCATTTTGTTTCACAGAAACGGGATCTTATGTTGCTCAGGTTGGCTTTGAACTCCCTACACACCTGTGATTGGCCTTGAACTTCTGATCTTCCAGTCTCTATCTGCCAACTACTGTGTAGTTGGAGTTTTCCTGCCTGGCCCACAGTCAGGACAAATCTCTCTCACCCGCCAGGCCCATAGGTGCTCAGAACCAACCAAGTAAACACACAGAAACTTATATTGCTTACAAACTGTATGGCAGTGGCAGGCTTCTTGTTATCTACTTCTTCTATCTTAAACTAACCCATTTCTCTTAGTCTATACTTTGCCACATGGCTTGTGGCTTACTGGTGTCTTTACATGTTGCTTCTCATAGCAGCGGCTGGCAGTGTCTCCCCCCTCCCCCCACCTGCCAGCCTTCTACTTCCTAGAATTCTCCTTCTCCTTATCCCGCCTACCCTATCCTTCCTGCCTGGCTACTGGCCAATCAGCACTTTTATTTATTTTAACCAATCAGAATAACACATTTGATGTACTTGAACATCCCATAGCACTTCCCCTTTTCTTTTTTTTTCAAAAAGTAAGGTTTTAACTTTTATATAGTAAAATAATAGATAACAAAACAATTATCAAGCAAGAATTACAATTATAATATTAAAGAAGATATCTTATCTATCTTATATTTGTGAGTCTAAGGTTTTATATCTAACTTACCTTTTATCATAACTGAGGAAATTATAACTATCTAGTCTTTAATCATATCAAAGACCTCAGAAGGATATAATATTACCTGAGAACCGGGAGAAGGATGCAAGCAACTTTCGGGAGTCTTGCAGGGTAGAGAGAGACAGCTGGCAGCCTGGACAGTCACCTAATGTTCCTTTGTAAAGTTGGGGCATTTGTCTTCAGCCCACAGGGCTAGAGTCTCTTGTTCATTTTTTCTAGTGTCCTGTAGAATGTCTGGCAGTTTCATCTGCAAAGCAGGAATCTGAAGGACCATTTTGTCAAGCAAAGTCCAGTGTTCATCTTTCTATGGGTCCTGTATGTCCAGTTGATCAAGTAGTCCAGGCAAGAACAGTTTCTTGCCCAAGTGGCTATTTTTGCCAAGGTGAAGATAAACTCCATATGAAGTGTCTTCAATGTCCATCCTCCTCTCTGAAGTAAATTGGTGTTGCCAGGAGCAGACATGTCTCACTGTCCAGAAAGTCTAAATTTTAAAAATATTTTAAATGCCATATTCTGTAGGTCTTTGAAGTATTTGAAGATTACCTATCTATCTGAAATATCTTTATGTATACCTAGAAGACTTAACTAACATGGCTACGAGTATGATTATCATGGATGACTAATTATTAATCTATTTTTAATTATCCATTACAATTTTAAATGAGCTATACAAACATAACATCTTAAACAAGAGTAGAAATATACACAGTATAACAAAATTAACTTTAAGTTTATATCAGTAGACTAAAATCTATACCAATGTAAAACATTTTAAACAAGTTGTTGTTCTTTAGAATTAAGTTCCTTAATCTACATTTTCATATTATTATATCTATATCATATCCCCTTTTCTTCTTTAGAAAGACATCACATTTATAATCAACCTGTTTTAAATAAAAATATTGTTTTTTTTTCTGTTCCATATCAGAGGGCTCTTTTGATTTGGGACATAAGAATCTTTTAACTTTTTTTTTAAAGCAATATGTTTGGGTTTAGATAAGGAGTGAGCCAATTCCATCTCCAAAGCTAGCTTGATAATTTTGGGAATGTAGGCATAGTTTTTCTTACTACTTCCTGCTGGAGGGGAGCACTGTATATTTTGGGGACATAAAGAAAATTTTAGGAGTATGGAGTAGTCCGTGAGGGTAAACCTCTATGCCAGTTGCCTTGAAACCATTTTGGATGTTGGATCATCTGGGCCATGGTGTCATCAGAGACCTTTTAGGTGGTCTTGGCTGATCAAATCTGATGTATCTTAATCTGGAACAAACCCATAGCCTCTGGCTTTCTGTGGAAACAAAAGCAGAGACTCTTTTCCAAAGCAACATATCCTTATATCCAAATTTTGAAGTCAAGGTACCTTTAAAATTTACATATTTATTTAACTCAACAGCTTTTATGACCAAATCTTTTTTTGTAGTAAAAATCCCAAAGACAACATAAACCAGATTCTCTGTGTAATATCCATCTTTGTAAGACTGAAATGCTGCTGTGGCTATTGGCTCCGCCCACCTCAGTTTCCAAAGTGGTATTGGTACAGTTTACTGCCAGCTCTGGGTCTGGAGTCATGTGTACCATCAACTATCAGAAATCGTTCTATCAAAGCAGTGCATAGCCCAGAAACCTTTTTTTTTTTTCTTAACTAGCAAAGGCTAAATCCACTACACAGCAGAGTAAAGTATTGCTTGTAGACTCCTCATTCCCGCCACACGGCAGGCCACACGCACCCGCCATAGTAGCGCAAACTGGCAGGCTGCTGATAACTTGAGAGAGACAACTCAGAAGCTGTTTTTAGGTCCGTTTTAGAATCTTTTTCATCAGATTTCAGGTGGAAACTCTTGCCCCACGTTGGGTGCCATTTGTAGTTGGAGTTTTCCTGCCTGGCCCACAGTCAGGACAAATCTCTCTCACCCGCCAGGCCCATAGATGCTCAGAACCAACCAAGTAAACACACAGAAACTTTTATTGCTTACAAACTGTATGGCCATGGCAGGCTTCTTTTTATCTACTTCTTCTATCTTAAATTAACCCATTTCTGTTAGTCTATACTTTGCCACATGACTTGTGGCTTACCGATGTCTTTACATGTTGATTCTCATGGCAGTGGCTGGCAGTGTCTCCCCTGCCCCAGCCTTCTACTTCCTACAATTCTCCTCCTCCTTGCCCTACCTACCCTATCCTTCCTGCCTGGCTACTGGCCAATCAGCACTTTTATTTATTTAACCAATCAGAGTAACACTTTTGACATACTTGAACATCCCATAGCACTACTGGGATAACAAACTTGTGCTAGATACAGCAACACCATTCTTTTGTTGCTGTCATTGTTACAGTGCTGACTACACAGCCATGCATTTCAGATGGAACTGTTATACAGCTTACCAGCTTGGATACCTTCAGGGACTTTGTGAAACAATGTCCTCCATCCTTGATCTCTTGAAGTTGGTGCTAAATATAAAATAGGAAAATCTTGTTTGTGGTAAGACACTGTTTTGTGATACTTCCTGGGAAGATGTGAAGAAATGGCTACTCACTCTAGATAGGGAACTGAAGAAAGACCAGAGTATGGATACCACTCAAGTCTAACTTGCTGAACCAATGAGTTTATTGTGGCGACTTACAGGAGTGTTGTGAAGGGTTACTGGAGAGAGTAGAAATGACTTAAAGGCAGCTGCATCACCAAAGCCAACCCCTGCATGGATGATAGCTCATGAAAACTGGAGACCTGAGGCTCACTGCCAGCCTGAAGACAGCTCAGAAGACTGGAGAGTGTCTTTTCTAGCATTTTGTTGGGTCAGAGCCTCCCCAGGCAACTCAGCTGGTCTCTAATTCTTTCAGGCAGCTCAGCTCCTCTGTGAGTCTCTTTATAGTCCTTTCTACTTACATATAGATGGGGAGGGAGGAGCTATGTATCCGGTCAGTTTCAGGGACTTTGAGAAGCCTTTAAAATGTTTACTTTCTGAGCTTGATGAACTTCCCTGTGTAATGGAATGTTTCGCCTCTTCTTAGGACATTGTGTTGTTTAACCTCCTTTCAAATATTCTGGTCCTCAAGGAGCTGATCTACAAAGATGAGAGGTTCAAATCTTGGAGAAAACCGCTACACAGAATCATCTTCCATTTCAAGGCTGCTGGGATGTAGCCACCAGCATTGGCTACCATGGCCAAACCCCAGATGCTATGGGATGTCTTTCTGTATGCTGTGAATATGGGTTGCTCTGAATGGTTGGTCAAATAAAGCTGTTTGGCCAATGGTGAGGCAGAATAAGGTTAGGCAGTGCATTCAATCTGAATAGAGAGAAAAAGAAAGGAGAGTAGAGAGATGCCAGGCCGCTGCTGAAGGAGCAACCAGATGTCAGCAGACTGGTAATACCAAGGTCCACATGGCAAAATATAGATTTATAGAAATGGATTAATTTAAGAAGAGAGAGCTAGCTAGCAAGAAGCTGAAGTCATAGGCCATATACTTTGTAATTAATATAAGCCTCTGAGTGATTATTTTATAAGCATCTGTGGGATCACAGGTGGGAAAGATTCATCTGGACTGCTGGGCAAGGCAGGACTGGAGAAAATTCCATCTACATTTAGTGCCCAAACATGATGACAAGATTTTCCATCTGAAACCTGACAAAACATAATAAAACAGAGCTAGAGTGGTTTCCTAGTTCATATGTCTCATGAGGGTTGCCATACAGAGGTGCTGCTGTACAGAGACACTGACATTTCAGCTTGAGCACAGCATTGACAGATTCTTGCTGTGGTACACAGAGGCACTCTTTGCCTTGCGGTTCATTGTGTAGTGAATTTAGCTTTTGTTAGTACAGACATAGATAGATAGATAGATAGATAGATAGATAGATAGATAGATAAGTTTTCTGGGCTACACACTGCTTGATGGAGGTGTAGATCCCACTGCTTCATAGAATTGGTGCTAAGCATGGCTCCCAGAGCTGGTGGTAAACTTACCTATGCCATGTTAGAAAGCTGAATGGGATAGAGTTAACAGCTGCACAGATTAACAGTTTGAAGTCTCTCCTGGCCAGAAAAGGCTTATAGATACACAATAAGACATACTCAGATGGAATAAAACTTTAAACAGTTTATGTTGTGTGTAAAAAGGTATGTAGGCTTGAGAGAAAAGAGAGAGGCTATAGGTAGTCATAAAAATAAAACAAAGTCTTAAAAAATAAAATAATA
Source organism: Onychomys torridus (assembly GCF_903995425.1). Lineage (NCBI taxonomy): Eukaryota > Metazoa > Chordata > Mammalia > Rodentia > Cricetidae > Onychomys > Onychomys torridus. The sequence goes on along the minus strand of NC_050456.1, from coordinate 74,187,890 downwards.
TGTGAAAATATAATAAGCCACATAAAGATGGAAATTACACAAAGAGTCTGGGTTATGTTGTCTCTGGGATTTTTAACTGGAGAGAAACATTCGATTGTAAAGGCTGATGAATTAAACCAATATATATATATATATATATATATATATATATATATATATATATATATATATTTTAAAGTTATCTTGACTTTAAAATTTGGGTCTAAGGATATGTTGCTTTGGAAAGGAAGTTGTGCTTTTGTTTCCACAGGAAGCAAGAGGCTGTGAATTTGTTCCAGGTTAAGATGAATCAGATTTGATCAAGGGAGACCTCTTGAACCTTGACAGATGGTATCTATTAGCAAAGGTTATACATGGTCTTCCCAGGACTTGACCATTATCTTGACTTTTCTCAGGATCTCTATAAGATTAACCATGCTGCCAATCATCAGGAAGTAGCCTAGAGGACTATGCCTACATCTCACCCCCACACCCTCACCAAAATGGATTATGTATGTTTGTCTTTGTTTAGGGGGTTGCTTACAATTTTTTATTGGTTGTAGTCAATATCTTTCTAAAAGAAGAAAGGAAGATATGATAGAGAAATGTAGGCTATAGATATGATAGGATGAAAGGGTAGATTATTGAATCTACTTTTAAAGAGCAACAACTTGTTTGAAATTTACATTGCTATGGATTTTAGTTTATAGATACAAATCTAAAGTTAATTTTGTTATACTGTATATACATTTCTACTCTTGTTTAAGGTATTTTTATGTAAGTTACTTAAAATTATAATGTATAATTAAGAAATACAAATTAATCATTAGTCATCTATGATAATCAAACTTATAGTCATGTTAGTTAAGTTTTCTAGGTATACAAATATATACTTCAATTAGGTAGATAATCTTCAAACACTTCAAAGACCTACAGAATATGGTATTTAAAATGTTTTAAGAACTTTGACTTTTCTGGACACTGAAACATGTCTGCTTCTGGCAGCACCAACCTACCTCAGAGAAAATGATAAGCACTGAAGAAACTCCATATGGAGTTTATCTTCTTCTTGGTAAAACTGGCCATTTGGGCAAGAAACTGCTCTTGCCTGGACTGCTTAGACTGGACATGCAGAACCCATGGGAAAATGACCACTGAACTTTGCCAAAACAGGGTGAGATGGTCCTTCATTTCCCTGCTTCACAGAAGATATTGTCAGGCATTCTGCAGGACACAGACAGAAGAGACTAATGAACTTTGCCAATAGGAGAGATAATCCTTAAAATTTCCTGCTTCACTAAAAGTTATGCCAGAGACTCTAGACCTATAGGCTGAAGATAGATACCCCAATGTTACAGAGGAACTTTGGATGACTGCCCAAGCAGCCAGATGTCTTTGTCACTTCTAGAATTAAGGACGTGGCTTACAGTGCACTTCCTGTTTACTTAGGTAATATTGTTCCTTCTAAGGTCTTTGATGGAGTTGAAGACTAGATAGTTGAAATTATAGCTTCCTTAGTCATGATAAAAGATGAATTAGATATAAAACTTTAGACTCACAAAAAATAGGATGGATGGTAGAATATTTTCTAATTTTGCCAAATATAAATAGTCTAGCTATTGTAACTATAATTCTTTCTTGATAACTGTTTTGTTATGTGTAATTTTACTATATTATAGTTGAAACCTTCCTTTTTGATTAGACAGAACAGTATTATGGGATGTCTTTCTATATGCTGTGAATATGTGTTGCTCTGATTAGTTGATTAAATAAAGCTGTTTAGTCAGTGGTGAGGCAGAATAAGGTTAGGTGGTACATTCAAACTGGAGAGAGATGAGAAGAAAGGAGAGTGGAGAGATATCAGGCAGAAGCTGAAGGAGCAATAAGGTATGAAAGTGCTGGTAAGCCAAGTGACAATACATAGATTGATAGAAATGGGCTGAGTGAATTTATAGGAACTAACTAAAAAGAAGCCTGACCCATAGGCCATACAGTTTATAAATGATGTAAGCCTCTGTGTCTTTACATGGGAACAAGCAGCTGCAGGATGTGGGTGGGAGAGATTCATCCCAACCACACACCAGGTGGGACACAGAAAAGCTTCCAACTATACCCAGAAGTATAGATTTTAACTCAACTCACCCTCATCCAGTCATTGCTAAATTTCTACTCATTGTTGGAATAATCCTGAAGATGTTTATATTTTTCAGTCACTGAATTCTGAAGATAATTTCATCAAATAGGAAGCAAGATTCTATTTTTGATTATGAGAAAACAAAGCATCAGAAATATTTAGTTACCTACACAGCATAGCTCAAAGCTGAGGGTCTGGAAATAAGAGACAACTCTGGCAACCAGAGAGTAGTGTACTGCAAACTGTGCCCCAATTTGACCACAGAAGAAAACTTACAACTTGAACATGGCCTCTCATGAGCAAGGAACTTCTGGCACCTCATATCTCATATCAATTATAATACACTGAGAAATATTCTCATCTCAGGAAAAGGCACATGGTCCAATCACATGACCATGTCCTTCCCTCTAGTCCTTGGTCCCCACTTCTTATTTCTTTGTGAAAAACTTACTAGGGACTGTGGCAGCATTTACTGAGGAAGCAGCAAAGGCTTTCTCCACCTACTTTGCAGCCCTTCATTGTTTCACTTATTAAAGTTAGCTTAGTTCATTCCAGAGCATGAAAAAAAAAAAAAAAAAAAAGCTCTTGGAGAGATGGCTGGACCACAGACAGCCATGTCCATTGACTCTGCTCCTGTTACCATACATGGCCACAAACTGAATTATCCTGATCCCAGGAACCAGGTTCTTCTGATGCTGGTCCAGAGATACACTTCAAGTAGACACCATATAAAATTTATCCTCTGCTTAATGACACAGGTGACTTTTTCATTGTGTTCTTAATCTTTGTATCATGACCAGTCACTTGAAATCTCCTTTGTTTTAAATATTAATGTGATGTCTATTTGTGAACTCCCCCCCACCCCCCCTACCCCCCGGCCAGGTCCGATCATGGTAGAGGGAAGTGATGAGATGTTGCTGTACCACTTTCTGCTTTCTTCCTTCCCAGCTGCTTTTACTATCTTCACATTTGTTTTGGGTGTGAACTGCTTTGCCTGTATCTGTTCAGGGACCCTCCAATACTGCTGGCTTCTAAACCAATTCTAAGCAAATGTACCACATTCACCTCCTACTTAGAAAGTTAGCTTTTTCTTTAGACAGTTGAGTTCAAACACCACGTGGAGATGCCCTCAAGGCGCAGAAGGTTTTCTCACTGGCCCAGCAAGCCTGAGGTGCTTTTCCAAGACTGCAGGAACTGAGAAGCAGAGAGGGAGCCCCAAAGCCCCTGTTCAGTTGTTTGAAGGAGCAAGGAGCTGAGGCATATATACTGTATCCAAAAGCCAAGCTACCTGAGTACTGCCACTTGCCCAGGGGCTTTGATTAATTTGACATTAAAATAAATAGCTGAATTGAAAGGCAATCCTATTTAGATGCTTGATAGCTATCTCTGGTTCTCCTCTGCAGTCACTCTAGGCACTTTTGGCTTCAGTCCCAAGTCTGAAGTTGATAGTCATGGATCAGAGTTTTCAACAAACAGTTAAAATCCTGCCTCCTTGATCAGGTTAGGATGCACTGACTGGATGGTTGATCACGTGTGCTTGCACCGGCTGAAGAGTCCTCATCTCACTCCAGATCCCTTCCTGGGCCTCCTTCTCCTCTAAGTCTGAGCTGGTGCATCATATCGACTGTGAGGGTCCTGAGAAAAGTGGGGGGGGGGTCAAAAATGACAGAGTAAGAGGGGCTTGGGAGATGATCCCTGTTTCATAAGACCTTCTTGGTGGTGATTCTTAGCAGCAGTTTTATGGAGTAAAGGCATTTGGCCTCTGCAAATACTCAGCATGTGCAAAGCAGGAGTAGCTGTCAAGTAAAGCACATGTGTTTCATTTGCTAGTGGAGTTCTACAATGTGTTGGAAAACCAAGCTATTCCATGAAGAGACTCAGAGCTTCACCATGATGTGGAGGCCAATGCTTCTGGTCTTGCTCTGTTTGTGGACTTTGAAAGTATCTTTATGATCATAACTTCATCAGATTTTATATCACAGCTGTCTCTCAGCTTGTTCCCATTAGTGAGCTGTGCAAGCTCCACGGGAGGTGAATCATGGTTCATCTCAAGACTGATTTCACATCAAGGATTCCCAGGAAGCCTTGAAAGAATGAGATGAAATGGATGGCTGGGAGGATGAGTGAGTGGGAAGATGGATCAAAAGATGGACAGATGTATGTATCGATGGATGTATGGATGGATGGATGGATGGATGGATGGATGGATAAACATGTTTGTGGGTATATATGTGAACTGATGTGAAGATGGATGGAAGCATAGATTGTTAGATGGATGGTAGGATTGAAAAGATATATTGAAAAGTGGATAGATAAGTAGATGAGTCATTGGATGGGTGGATTAGTGAGTAAGTAGATAAATGAACAGATTGGTGGGTGAATGGGTGGTAAAATAAATGGAATAAAGAGTAGATGTATCAGTGGCTGGACAAATGGAAACATCACTACACAGAGAAGCAAATAATTGAATAGACAGAAATAAGGTGAAACCAATGGATGGGATACTGGTTTGCTGAGCAAACAGTAAAATAAATGATTCATGATGGAGTGAGCCCATGGTCTTAAATTCATTGCACTGGAAGGCCTCATGTTTGCAGATCCCATTGGTGACAAAAAAGTCATAGCCTAGAGTTTAATGGTAGAGATTAGACACGTTCTATACTAAGGATCAAACATGTAGCATACAACTTTGGCTGCTCAGAAGCAAGACAAAATGTTGGAACTCCTTTCCTTTGAGCCATAAAATCAATAGATATTTTGTCAGCAAACTTAAAAGGAATTTGGAAAGCAAAACTAAATAACAACAACAAAAAACCTGCAGCTTACTGCTAAAAAAAAAAAAAAAAAGACTTAAAAGGTTAAAATATCTGTCTTCACTGCTAACCTCATTCCAAATTGCATATGCATGCTAACTCCTCCTTCTTTCTCTCCCTCCTTCCCTTCATCTCATCCCCTCTCTGTGAATATTCCTTCATACAAATAATTTTCATCATTTTCATTATAGTCAACTTTTACCACTTGGTTTGTTGTGCAATTCCTCAGCCCCTCTGCCATCTAATAGGTGTGGTGGTATTGTGTTCCCCAAAATATTGTACACCCTAATAAACTTATCTGGGGTCAGAGACAGAACAACCACAATATTAAACATAGAGGATAGGCAGTGATAACACATACCTTTAATCCTAGCATTCCAGAGGCAGAAATCCATCTGTGCAAGGATACAGCCAAGCACGGTGGCTCACACCTTTAATCCCAGAAATCGAGCCTTTAATCCCAGGGAGTGACAGCAGAAAGTAGGAGATATATAAGGTGTGAAGACCAGAAACTAAAAGCATTTGGCTGGTTAAGCTTTAGGCTTTCGAGCAGCACAGTTCAGCTGAGATCCATTTGGATGAGGACACAGAAGCTTCCAGTCTGAGGAAACAGGATCAGCTGTGGAACTGGCAAGCTGAGGAAGTTGTAGCTTGTTCTGCTTCTCTGGTCTTCCAGTGTTCACCCAATACCTGGCTCAGGTTTGATTTTATTAACAAGTACCTTTAAGATTCATGCTACAAATAGGCAGTCCTATGTCACCCTAGGACAAAGTCAGCAGGTTTTAAGGGGTTTGTGACTATCCTAGTCTGGCCCTTTGCTCTCATCCAGACTTCCTGTCCCTCTCTGTATCACTGGGAACTGGCTGTACAGATTACCTGTTGTTCTAGTCAAGGGAGTTGACCAGCAGAAAGAGGCTGCCACATACAACCCAATCACTTAATCGATGTGTAGTCATGGTAACTGCTTCAACAATTTATGTATGCTTTCTCATTTTAAATCTGGAATGGCTGTCCTCCAACCTGCTAGGGCAGTAAAGGCCACAAAACCATGGTTGATGAAGGATTCCTCAATTGTCCACTTGTGGTTTGTCCAGGATTTTATAATGTCACAGAACACTCTCATCTATACTTGAGAACCATGCAATTGACATATATACCATAAAACCATTGTAATATTTTAAGGACAAGGGGACACAAAGATTTTAAGAGTCAGAGGACCAGGGAGTTTGACATGAGCCTGTAACTCCTAGTAATACGAAAAGCTACACCTATAAAGTCTTGGCAACATGACTGTCCAAACATGAGCCGAGCAAGGATGACATCAATGGACATACCAAAGTGGACAGGGGAAAGCCCACAAGGCCTCCACCCTACACAAGAACTATAGGCAACTAAGGAAAGATGAGAGCAGGAGAGGTGGTCTCACTACCTGATTATCCAGCACCAAGCTGTCAGCCTTGAAAATATACATACAAGTAACTTTATACAGACTGAGCAGGTTGTATTTAGGAATATATATGTATATGCACATACATGCATGCATACAATAACAATTATTGAAAAAACAGGCCATGAATGTGAAGGAGGGCATGGAGGCATATATAGAAAGGTTTAGAAGGAGGACAGGGAAAGGATAAATGTTGCAATTATGTTATTTATAATCTCAAAAATGAAATGAAAACAAGAAAATATACAGTTTTTGCTTGGGCCTCAGTCAGTTATACTCAGTTCCCTGTGGCTTGTGAACAGCAGACGGGATGCACCTGCATGTCTGGAGTCTCTCACCATTGCTGTGTTAACAGCCCTGTGCTGTTGACCCTTCATCACATGACAACATCATATGTAATATTAATGTGATTTTCCTAACTTCCAACAAACAACGATGAGAGCCAAAATTCAGTGAACAGTTAGTATATGTTAGAATTTATTTTCAGAATCCTATAGAAAAATGCATATAATCTATGTATATGTGTATATATGTAAATGTGTGTGTGTGTGTGTGTGTGTGTGTGTGTGTGTGTACATGTGTGTGTATGCATATATCCTCTAGTTGTAGATATTGCGAGGGTTGAACCTGGGATCTCATTTATGATAAGCAAGCATTCTACCACTAGAGCTAACTTTGTGTGCGTGTGTGTGCATGTGTGTGTATGTGTGTATGCACATGTATATGTGTGTGAGGAGTGAGCACAGTATGTTTGTATAAATGTGCACAATTTTATATGTAGATGCACACATACACAAGTTCATGAGTTGCCAGCACAGGGAAGAGGTTGATGCTTGATGTCTTCCTCTTCAGCTCTCTGCCATTTTTTTTTCTGAGACTGTCTCTCCCTGAGTATGGAGCTCATGGGTGGAGCAAGTCCATCTGTCCAGTAAGCCTTGAGGACCCTTCTATTGCTGCCTCTTCCCAAGGCCAGGATTACGAGGCAGGCTGCCATGTTCAGCTGCTTTAACTGCTTGCTGGGGCTACAATTCAGGCAAGTGACTGGCATAAGCGTTCCACAGACACATATCCAATTTCAAGTGCACCCAATGCCTCTACACTCATAGCTGATTTGTGGTGTAGAGGTTGGTCCCATTTTACAGATGAGGAATAGGAAGAGCAGAGGGGGAAATCTCACATCCCAGAGCAGGCCTGGGCTCTTCTGTCAGGGTGTTCGGCACACACTAGGTGTTGGGTTCTCACTCATTAAGCAAATGTCAAGCCGTTTGTTCTCCATCATTTGATCCTGAGCTGAGACTGGTGGCCATCCTCACATATCATTTTGTGTGATATTAAGCTGGCCTCTGTGGATTCCTATTTATTAAATTTCTCATCTTTTTTCACTTAGCAACTTATTCCCCCAGGACTTTTTATAATATTTTTTAAAGCTGAAAATACAACATTTTTTTTTTTACATCTAGAAATCCCAGAGTCTCTTTAAGACTTTAAAAAAAAAATCTTCAGTCCGTAATATCTGTGCCTTAGAAGGTCTCCACTCTGTGGCCTTTTCTCCAGAAGAGAGGCTGACAGTGCTCAGCTGGACAGAGGAGCATTCACAGCTGGCTCAGACTTGCCTAGTAGCTTTGTCTCACTTAGTCCACATGTCTGGCCTCCAAGACAGTCTGTCCTGGCTTCATCTCCACTAGTGTCCCACAGAGCACCTGGTATGGAACAGGTGTCCAGTGCCTGCTGGGTAAATGAACACAGTGACTCGCTGCTGTCCCTCAGTGGCCCAAAACTTTGACATCATCTGCAAAATGGGTTCAATAAAAGGCTACATAAAATTCTGGGGAAATAGATAAGATAAGGTTCAGACTGAGCTCAGGTCATCACAAAAGGATGTAGAATGTCTCCTGGGAAGATGGTTCGAACAGAGCTCTATATTAAGCTGTGTTCAAGGTCAGTGGCTGGATCTTGTAGAGGGTCTAACCTTAAACTTTGTCCCATTAAGTCTCAGTACCTGTCTTGGCTTCTTATCCTGCTGTTGCAATAAAATACCCTGACAAAAGTAACCTAAGAGAGAAATGGTTTGTCCTGACGCTGTTCAAAGTTGGATCATGGCAGGGAAGTCAAGTCAGGTGGAGCTCATGGCAGCCAGAGCAAGGAAGCAGAGGGCAACAAGAAAGCATGCTCAGCTCACTCTCTCCACCTTAAGCAGCTCAGGGAATGGTCCCATCCACAATGAAGAAGGATCTTTTCACATCAAATAATGTAATCAAGATAATACCCCCACAAGCATGCCCTAAGGTCCACCTCCCTTCCCTGTTGGTCTAGATCCTGCCAAATTGAAAATTCACACTAGCTATCAGTGTGCAGTTCTGTCATAGTTAGAGTTCTGCTGCTATGATAAATACTGTGGACAAAAGCAGCTGGGGTAGAAAGGGTCTATTTCAGCTTATCCTTTCAGGTCACAGTTCATCACTAAGGAAGTCGGGCCAGGAACTGAAGCAGAGGCCAGGAAAGAATGCTGTTCTGGCTTGCTTCCTCCAGCTAGCTCAGCCTGATTTCTTACCCCAGGACCACTTGCCCAGAGTGGTCCTGCCCCAGGTGAGCAGGGTCTTTCCACATTAATCACCAGTCAAGAAAATGCCTTACAGACCTGCCGGTAGGCTGATTTAATGGAGGCATTTTGTCAGTCAAGATCCCCTCTTTTCAGATCTGTCTAGGCTTGTGCCAAATTGACAAAAAGCCATCCAGGACACTTTCCTTGTAACATTTACATGATTGTATTTACTTTACACCCAGCCAATGAAATTATATTTAAATTCTAGATACATTACAATTTTTACTGAAGATACGTTTCGAGGTGCGTTGGGAACATGGCTATATAGTTTTTAAAGTCACTAATCTGAATTTTGCTCCTGTCTTGTGTCCCATGTTTTCTGGTACGTGTTTAAAATCTCCCATGTAATGTATCTGCCCTTGATAAACACTCCATCATGCTCACTGTTATTTATAATGCATGCCCCATACAAGGTAACTCCCCCTTGTTTGTTCCCTTTTGACATAATCTTCCTTCCTTTCTCTCATCCTGCCTCCACGACACCCCCACCCCGCTCTCTGCCTTTTAATATACATTGAGATGTCAGAAGGGGTCTTGGGTGTAAAAGAGAGCAAGCAGCTGCTGTGGAAAGAAGTTGCTGTCAGCCTCAGCGGATGCTGAGCTAACAGGCCTGTTAATAATGAGCTTTATTATAGAAGGGCCACTTACGTTCATAATTCTCCATATTTGGTGGTTAATACCGTGACATTTATACTGAGCTGAATAGTGTGTGTGTGTGTGTGTGTGTGTGTGTGTGTGTGTGCACATGTGTTTAAAGCCATTAGCTCACTTTAACTCTGAACACAGCTGCAACACAGTGGCTCAGAATGTGGCACATTTAACACATGCTGCATGCTCACATCTCTTTTGCCTAATTGTCTCTCAGCCCTGGAGCTGGGGAGACACTGCAGAGCAGATGAACACACAGGTGACCAGGCCAGCTTTTGCCTTTTTATTTCAAGATGAGGTTGTCAGCCCTGTTCCCCCACTCCTGCCCTGGCAGGCCTGAAAAGCTTGGGATGGGTTTAATCTTATTTGCATACTAGGACTTCTCATCACAGTAGCTGGATTGTGACAAGGCCTAATTAGCACTTCCACCCCCTCTCCTTGCCTCTTTCCTATTTGGCGGCAAGTGCCTGAGCAATAGGGAAAGTTTAAGCAGGCCTAGATTAAGAAGTCTGACTCTGCTTGTGGAAGTTAGGGAAATCAACACTGCCTGCTGGTTCTGCATGGCAGGAAGGGGTTTGGTCAAGAAAGAACAGTTATCTCTAAGGTCTCAACTCCAAGGCAAGCTACAGAGCAATGTGTGCATTTAGATGCCCCTGTTGAACAAGATGGGCGTCCCAGCTAGCTCCCTGCAGAGCACTCCAGTTCAGCGGCCAGAGTGTTTCTCAGTACAGTACACTGAAATCTCCTCAGAGGAGTTGAGCATCTCAGCCCACAGTACCCAGCCAGAAATCTAGGGAACTTAGGAAAATACAGTCTGTTATATTCTGTGGTCCTGCAAGACAGGGTCACATCAGCGACTTCACCATTATAATGTGTCTCATTGTCCTGTGAGTCACAAAGCTGGTGCAGACCAGAAAGGGCGTATTCATCTCCCTGGAGCTTACCAGAACTGAAGACTCTTGTGGCTAAGGAGATGGCTCACTTAGTAAACTGCCTGCCATGCAATTGTAAGGACCTGGGTTCAATCTTAAGCATATACTTAAAAAAACCAAAACAAAACAAAAATCCAAAACCAAAACAAAACAGACACAGGGGCATGAACCTGTAATCCCAGCAACTGGGAGGCAGAGACATGGGGATTCCTGGTGCTCACAAACCAGCCAAAATGGCAGAATTGGCAAGCTCCAGATTCAGTGAGAAACCCTGAGGGCATCTGAGGAAGACACTCAATGCCAGTCTCTGGCTTCCATACACACTTCCACACACATGTGTACACACACACACTTATATACTCAAATAACAACAAAGAAAGAAATGGAGAATCTTGAGCTGAATTAGAAGCCTTAAACATGTAATAAGCAGGGACCAAGAAGATGGTTGTTTGGCAACATGCCACCTAGGCAAGTATGGATCCCTAACATCTATGCAAAATCCGGGCATGGCAGCACTGACAATCCCAGAGCTGTAGTGCAGAGGGAGCAGGCCATCTCTGGCCAGCCATTCTAGCTGAACTGATGAGCGCCAGGTTCAGTGAGAGTCTTCTTCAAAGAGTTATAAGGGGGAGAGCAATAGAAGAAGACATTTGACAGTGACCTCAGCACATGCTCACATGGGTGAGCATACACACACACACACACACACACACACACACACACACACACACCATACACTGAAAATCTCTAAAGGGAGCTACAAAACACACAACTGGCTTCTCACTGAAAATGAACTGAGTGTGTCATCCACCTTCTCCCGTAGTCCCCTACATCAGTAATGAAGGCACTAGGAAAGGGAGCTTCACCGGCGACTTCAAAGCAGGGAAGAGCATCCGGGCCCACAGGCAAGGCTGTACCCTCCACTTCAAGCAGGGTTTACTCCTATCAGTGTCGCTGTGGGGTCCACCCACACATGTGCCCCTGCTGGCTGTAGAAAATCAATAGGTTCACGTCAGGGCCTCAGATGCTATAGAAAGTACTTGACAATTATCCGTATTTTAAAAAATATATTCTAACTCAACACTCCTATAAGATCAAGCCAGATGAATTTTCTTAATAAGTACTTAAAACATCTTGAGAGCTTCCGGAGCTATTTGGCTGCTCAAACGTTTTCAGTAAGATGGTCTGATGAGGGAAGAACCACTTTTATCAAATATTAAGCTACTGTAAATTTACTGTAATTGAATAATTTGCCTCTTAGCTTTGGTTCACTACCACTGAAGCAAGATTTTCATCCCTAAGTGATTGCTCCACAGTCTATTTCAATATATGTCATGTCAGGCAAGGCTCATCGGCGGCTCCTTCAGAGATACAGTCATTTCAAAGCCAAGGGACCCTGTAAATGGTCTGGATGATTGACCATAAAGTATGTGCATACTTAGTTATATTAAATCGTGATTAAGGTTTCCACTCCCGGATTTAAACTCCAAGTCGTTTGCAGAGCCTCCCTGACTTTTATGGACGTGCTAATGTGAATTCCACGGGGCTTTTTATGGGGATCGAAGCAGAGGCGGACCTTTTGGTCCAGGTTGTATCAATATTAAGGGAATGAAGTAAGGAAAAAGAGAGAATAGCCAGACACCGGTTGGAAGCAGAAACGATCAATGCCCACATTTATCAACTGTGCCACCGCCCATGAGCCTTGAAAAGGACTAGCTCTTTTTCCAGTCTCTTAGGAGGCACTAACAGTAATTTTGATGAACACCTTTCTATTTTTTTCCGTTGTTGTTGTGTGCTGAATACTCATGCATGTGAGTGTGCAGGTGCATGCCCTGGTGTGGAGGTCAGAGGACAAGGGGTCAGGTCTTGCTTTCCCACTCTCAATTTCATTGCTTTGAGAACAGTTTTGTTATTGGACCTGGTGTCAAACTAGGATCCTGCAAGCCCCAAGGTGCCTCAAGTCTCAGTCTCTACAATTCTGGAGTTTCAGGCACAGGTGGGGCCATGCCCAGCCTTTCCCATGAGAACTAGAGAATAGAACTCAGGTCTCCACACTTTCAGAGCAGAATCTCTTACCCACTCAGAATTCTTTACCCACTTTCTGAGGCGCAGAAAGGCAGGACCTATCACTCAGAACCTGACATGTCAATCACCCCTTCCCAGACTGGTCTATTCTTCCTTTTCAGTCAAACTCCTACTTATCTGTCAAAACCCCGGTCAAAATCATTTATCTCTGCACTGAAATATATTTAGACCCCTAAGCTAACAGAAGAGACAAACATTGTACATTTAGGAGACCTGCAGGAATGCAAGGAGAGAAGGCCAGAATCTCACGATTCCTACTCACAGTGAGTGAACCTCATAACGTTTAGTAGGATTTGTCTGTAAAATACAACCCGACCATTCTTTCATTGGGGTATATTTTGTAAGTTTGAAGAGAGAGGCTTTCCTGAACTCCTGCATATTGGGCTCTGAATAGGGAACCAAAGCCAACCACATCCATGCTCCCAACCATCAAAGAACCAGACAAGAACCCTGTGTCCTTTCAAGCCACTGAATTTGTTGGTTTGATGTAAGTGACTCAGATAGCAACAGAGAAAATATTGAAGATTAGAAATAAATGTCTGGGTGATTTCCAGATGCATCAGAGCCCAAGCCATGAAAACCTTTTCTAGAAAAGCTATTACTTCTCCTTTGGGAGAAAAATTATAGGTAAGATTCACATGTGGTCCAGACACAGTTAGCCATAATGAGGAGTTCAACTCCTGGAGAAAATGCTGGAATTCAGCCGGTCACCTCACATTGTGTGCTGTCTGGCAGGGATGGGCTGCTAAGAAGGCTACAGGAGTTGGCTGTCAACTTCCCCTCTTCTACAAGCCCCCAATTCTGCATGCATTGCAGGAGTGTATATCAATATTTTTAATCTGCCAGCTTCCAGGGACACAGTACGGCTTCAGGGACAGTGGGGAGGCCCAAGTGCCCTGCAAATGCAACTTTGTTTATTTGGGGATTTTTTTGTAGTTCGTTTGTTAAAATTGCTTCCTCTTGCTCATACATTCCCATTCAACCCACTGTTTTATTCATAAATGTAATTATCCATACTTTATAGATGAGGAAACTGGGTCACCAGTATCTGAGCTCTTTGAATTAATAACAGTAACCAAAGCAAATCCTGACTCCAAGAGTTAGTACTGTCCACTCCTCCACAGTCCCCAGTATACATGTAGGTGCCCATAATAGATGGATGGACAAAAATATGTGCACACACAAGCATGCATAGGTGCACATTTACCTGTATTCTTAGTTTCACATGCCTGTTTTCTATTTTTCTTTTCTTTTTTTTTTTTTTTTTTCTGAGAGTAACAACCCTCCCACCCCCAATTCCATTGTATTGAACTGGACAGAGTCATGAGATGGAAGTTCACATGAAAGTCACACACATGTTTATGGACACAAGCACTTCAGCATAAACAGGAGGCATCTCAATGGGCATACTAGACACTGGGCACTGGACACTCATGATAGAGATAAAATGTCAAACAAAACTGGACACCACAAAGAGCCACTGGGGAGAGCAATCAGGACTTTGTTGTCCACATGTATGGGCATTCACTGTGATGATGGAGAAAGATGGCCTGCTCTGCTAGACTCCAGAGTCTTCACTGTGGTCAGGGCTGGCCATGTCACACTTCTTTTTATTAAGAACTGAGGAGTTGGAAAGCTTGTCCAGCCCCTACTAGCTAAATCTAAACCAGAGATGCCATGTGAGGATTGGTCCAGATGTAAGCCTCAACTATGACTCTCTGAAGTGTCAAAGGACCTCTGATTCAATCACCTTACCTTTGATGAACCATCTTCATCCTTTTCATCCTTGCATTTGTTCATTCAACTCAGTGAGGATGGTCTGATCCTTCTGTGTAGCTCACAAGGTCACTAAGTCTGGGTCAGAAGTAGTGACAGTGGGTCTAGGCACTGACTTCCACCTGAGAGAGTCAACTGCTTGGTAGCTGCATTGTGTCCCCAGTACTCAGGCCTCTGATCTGTTCTGTTCTTCCATCTCCCACCCCAGGTTGGCTTGTGTCTTTATACACTATCCTCTACCTCCTGCATACCAAACTCAGTGTCTCCAAACTTGCCTTCAGCTACAGCTTTCTTCTCCCTGAGGAACATGAAAGTCACAGACCACCTTCCCTTAATGGCGGCCTCTCAACTGTGCCATGCAAGGAGGATGAACATCAATTCTATGGTATGGACATGGCCCCACACCCACTGGCCTCTATATTCCTACTTTGGTACCTCTCCTCACTCCTAATGATATTCCAGGAGCCCAACATCAGATGGTAGTCCATTATCACATGTACAGCACCATGTACTGTACCTCAGGGCACCCCTGCCTCTGCTACCTCTGTCATCTGCAAGGAGGTCCCTTGCTTCCTTTCCACACCCATCTCAAATCTTGCCTTGCCACCCAGGTCTTCTGCTCTGCTGTGGAACAATCTTTATACACTGCAAATGTGCATTGCTCTCATTGATAATTAAAAAAAAATGATTGGTCAATAGCTGAACAGGAAGGGATTCTGGGAAGAGGAAGGGCAAAGTCAGGAGGTACCAGACAGACACAGAGGAAGCAAGATGAGAATGCCGTACTGAGAAAAGGTACCAAGCCATGTGGCCA
Organism: Onychomys torridus; assembly: GCF_903995425.1. Taxonomy (NCBI): domain Eukaryota; kingdom Metazoa; phylum Chordata; class Mammalia; order Rodentia; family Cricetidae; genus Onychomys; species Onychomys torridus. The sequence goes on along the minus strand of NC_050456.1, from coordinate 74,172,660 downwards.
AACATAGATAAGAATTATGGGTTAATTTAAGTGTAAGAGCTAGTTAGTAATTAGCATGAGCTACTGGCCGAGCATTTATAAGTAATTTATAATAAACCTCTGAATGGTTATTCCAGAACTGATGGGCAGGAGAAAACTGTCTGTTTACACTCCTCCTTATCAGAAAAACTCAGGATAGCCTTGAGGACTTGACATGGAAACTCTGCTTCCTGGAAGAACTTTTCTTGCTTTTCCCCACTTTGGGTTATACTTTAAACTCCTTTGAATCTAGGATTGGGACCACATGTGCGGGTGGCCATATTTTTCTTCCATTGCTGCATGGGACAGGGCACTGACTTGGTCACTGTCCTCTAGTACCTAATGACAAAAGTCAAGCAGAAGTGACTCATGAAAGAGAGAATGTGTGTCTGCAAAGGTCCAGTCTGATTGCTCACCCTTCTAGACTTTGCAGGTTTTCCTGCCACTCATCTGGAGGGGGCTCCCAGTGGATTCTACTGTCTGCTACAAAACTTTGTAAGTGCCTGCCTCACATTTATTCTTAGGACACTGAACTGGGCAAGAGGAAGAAAGACCTAGGGCACAATTTCTACTGCTGAATATTTCAGTAGGTGCCTCTTGGTTAAGAGTTAAGATGAAAACCTGGCTCCAGGCAAATTAACAGAGAGAAAAAGACATTTAAGAACATTTAAGCTCTGAAGAAAGGTCCCAGTGCTGTCCAGGATTGAAAGTCTGGGAGAAGGATGAAGAGATCACAGAATAAAGGGCTGCCCATGCCCCCTGGACTCCAGGCAGGGACAGGGCATGTAGAGGGAACACAATGCTCTCAAAGACAAAGCATCAGCTCCTCTCAGGATACTCAACAGCCTTAAGACATGGAACAGGTCCAAGGATGTCCATCCACCAATACATCAGCAGACCCAGAATGGTGTTTCTCTCTCTCTCTCTCTCTCTCTCTCTCTCTCTCTCTCTCTCTCTCTCTCTCTCTCTCTCTCTCTCTCGTGTGTGTGTGTGTGTGTGTGTGTGTGTGTGTGTGTGTGTGTGTGTGTGTCCTTCTCCTTCAGTGGCATATTCTTGCTTTCTCTCTCACCTGGACTCTTTTAGCTTCCCTGAATCCAGGCAAGCTGGAACCAGCACTTCATGAACTGCTTTCTCACATCCCTGCAAAACCTATCATGACAGGATCTGCACACAATGGACATGTGGGGCCTGGCTGGGCTTTGTCCTCTGAGTTCCATGTAACACAATGACTCCTTGGATTCCTAGGCAGGGGAACAGATTAGATGGACCACAGGAGTTGAAACCAAAGGAAACAGGTGGTAAATATTCTTGGTCCTTGGGATCCCGAACACAAACAGGGGACAGAAGAGAGAAGAGAAAGCTGATGGAACCACCCAGAGGACACAAACAGCATGCTGGACATTTGGTAATGAGGGAAGGAAAGGTAAAAGCCAAGGTATAGGAGCTAGGAGCCTGCTTCTGACCCAGCTCTGGCTTAGGCTATGTGGCCCTCTTTTCCATATTGGCCTCCAGTTCCCGGAATACAAAAACAATAGTCTGAGATGCTGTCAAACAACTTAATGTTCATTCACCCTCTAGCAAAACCTTGAAGAGTGCCCAATAGTGTTTGCCTTCAAAAATCTTCTGGAATAAATTTGTGAGATTTCCTTCTTCAGTGTACACAAAACATGAGTAAGAAAACGTGTAAATCTACAGAGACTCCCAAGATAAAGAAAATGGGAAATTTTAGGCATCTTTTCATTTTTAAAAAACAGGTTAATAATGGTCTTGCTACCCACAAAATGCCAATGAATCAATGTGTCAAAGTCACAAAGACAAAGAACAGCTTTGGCACCTTAAGATGTTTTTATTATACTGGATCTTTTAATTGTTTCATGATCCATTCAAAGCCCAATTTTCATGAGACTGCATACTGTGATCTGAGCATATTCCCCAGGACCCCACTACCGTTCTGTGTCTTCCTCCCCATCTTTCGTCAGTTGGTGTTGTTCTCAACATAAGCGCACTTATATTCTGATGTCATATGTGAATACATTATTTCATGTGTATACATATAAAATATAGAATGTACAAAGGAGAGAAAACATGCTACATGCAACACTTGCCTTCCAAAGGCTGGCAATTCACCCAACAGGAATTGCCCTTTCCACCAATTTCCCTACAACTTCATTTTTTTTATGGCTGAAGGAAATTCCATGTGTGTCTATACCACATCTTCTTCATCTATTCCTTCACTGATGGGTACCTGGGCCAGTTCTGTATCTAAGCAACTTTGAGCAATACAGCAATAAGCAGATGTGCAAATATCTCTATGTTGCATTGACTAGAGTCCTTTCACTAAACACCCAGGGGCAGCACTGTGGGGTCACATGGGAGAAATATTTCTAGCTTTGTATGGACCTCCATGCTGATTTATGTAGTGGTTGGACTCATTGACATTCTCCCCAGCAGAGTACAAGGGCTACTTTTTGCCTACATCCTTACCAGCATTTGTTATCTGTTTTCTTGATGACTGTAGTCTAACTAGGGGGAGATGGGCTCTTGATGGGCTCCTCATCTCCATTCCTGGTATAACTTCCTGCCACCATGATGTTCTGCCTCACTCCAGGCCCACAGTCTAGACAACCAACCATAGACATATACCAGGAACCAAGATAAACTTTCTTCCACTTAAGAAATTACCCTCAAACAACCAGCTCATGCACTAAGGATAGATCCTGGTCCCACAGACTGGGTGCCTCCCAAACAGTTCAAGCTATTCAATTGTCTCACTTATCCAGAGGGCCTGATCCAACTGGGGGCTCCACAGCCTTTGGTTCATAATTCATGTGCTTCCATTCCTTTGGCTATTTGTCCCTGTGCTTTTTGCAATCTTGGATTCAACAATTCACGCTCTTGCAGACCCTAGTCTTTCTCGACAGTTGGATACCTGGAGCTCCATCTGGGGCCTGGCTGAGGATCTCTGCCTCCACTTCCATCAGTTATTGGATGAGAGTTCCAAGATGACTGTTAGGGTGTTTAGTCATCTGATAACCAGTCTAAGTCAGATCAGGCTTTCTCTCGACCATTGCCAGCAGACTACAGAGGATATATCATTGTGGATTTCTGGGGACCTCTGGAGCACTCTGCCTATTCCTGTTCTCATGTGGTCTTCATTTATCACCACCAGGTTTAAATGAATCCCCAGGGGTGCCTTGATCCTGGAGGACATGGGAATGGAGGGGAGGGGCTGGGCGGAAGGTGGGGGCAGGGGCGGGAGGGGGGAGGACAGGGGAACCCATGGCTGATGTATAAAATTTAAAACACATAATAATAAAGAAAAAAAAGAAAAAACAAACAGGCAAAAACAAAAAAAAAAGAAATTACCCTCAGATATTGTGTCCCCTTTTCAGAAAATAAACAGCCGATGCCACCCCATGCTACTTCAGTGCACACTGGATACATTCTGCAATGTTCTGCAGGGTTACGGCTTCCAGAGTCAGAAGTGACTCTCTGAGGTTGTAAATTTCAGTGGGTTAACTGGGTCCTGTTGTTGTATACTATCCTGTCTAGAAGCTGCTTGCTGAGCTCTCTGTCCTGTACTTCTGAATTGCAGCTTGGTGCCTTCAGGAAGAATTCCATGGAGCATGTGGAGTTTCTCCTGTGTGTCCTCTTGCTCCACTGCTGCCCTGTGGTCTGCTTCATTTTTCTGCTCTCGGCCTGTGGGCACGTTCCCTAGACTAGTGGAGGGTGAATAAGCAAATGTAAATCATGCTTGTCAATGAATTAAGGGATCTTCAATAACGAGCTAAGTACTGTGGTAGAAGATGCACGAGCCTGAGAGAAAGGAACTCCAGTGGCATAATTAGAATTCAGAGGCAGCCTCAGAACTGCTGAACCTCTCTAAACTAAGGCTGCCAAGACGTCCAAAGTACACGCTAGACCCAGGAATTCTGCACACCAGTCACATGTCACTGGAGGAAACCATTTTCCTGTGAGTTAATACAGTCAATCAAGTTTACATGGACTTCAATGAAGGATCTCAAAGTGCTAACACATCCTTATTTATTTATTCTGAACAAAAGTTCAAGATTAAAATACAGCTTTTCACTGGTGAGTTCTAGTGTTGAGTCACCTGGAAGTAGCTGTTAAGATCTCTTCTTTCTTTTTGCCTTTTTTTTTTTTTTTTTTTTTTTAGGGTTTCATGTACTCAGTCTGATTTGGAACTTGGTATGTATCTGTGAATGACTTTGAAGTAAGTCCCTGCCTCCACCTGCCTGTCACTGGGACTGTATCTTCGCAGCATTACACCATGCTCAAGGGCTCAGTCTTTAGCTTGAATTAGAGGAAATCCAGGTAGTTTCACATATGAGAGAGAAATTGACAAGCCCCATTGGTCCTGAAGCTCAGCAGCCATGAATATGGTTTCTATGAACCTTTCATCCAGCTTCAAATACTGAGGCTGAGCTGTCTCTGTGGTCTTGCTTTGTTAATACTGAACTTGAACTAAGAAAAGTGAGATGGATTCTAGAAGAGCAAACCATCCTGCCTGGGGAGGGCTTGGCATCCAGGGTGTCCACAGACACTCAGCACTGTCCCCATTGGCATATAGTAATTTAGTGGACATGAACACATTAGATCATCTGTTTCCAGTGCAACTAATCCAGGGTGTGGTCCAGGGTGGGATGAGAACCCGTCTGGGCATGTTTGGGTTCTCAGCATCTACTAGGAGCACAGCAGAAGCCAACTCGGAAGAGGGATAGGTGAGTTCTTTATCCTTTCTAGATGGAAAAAAAATGGTCATAAATGGAAAGAGAATGAGCCCCGTGATCTGCCAATTTGAGCTTATTCTCTTGTGTCCACCTGCCATTACTAATTTGTTTCTCATCTATGCAATGGGGAGAATAAACCATTGGTTGGCAGTTTGTCTGCTGTGGTGCTATCCTCAATTAGTGACAGTCACATATTTGAAAAGGGAAGGAAGGAAGGAAGGAAGGAAGGAAGGAAGGAAGGAAGGAAGGAAAAGAGAGAGGGAGGAAGGAAGGAAGGAAGGAAGGAAGGAAGGGAGGGAGGGAGGGAGGGAGGGAGGAAGGGAGGGCAAGAAGAAGTTGGAGGAAAAAGGAAGAGAGGGAGGGAGTAATATGAGAAGAGGAGAGGAAGGAGGAGGGAAAGGGAGGGAGGCAGAGAGAGAGAGAGAGAGAGAGAGAGAGAGAGAGAGAGAGAGAGAGAGAAACTAGTCCTAATTTCCCCCCACCAGTTTATCCAACCCAACATGTCTCAACTCCCAATTACTGGCTTTCCCTGACTCTCTTAGCAACTCTTAGCCACATCATTAAAAGTGGGGAAGGTGATGCCTACCTCCAGGGACCTACAAGGAAGACATGGATTCTACACAATTCTGTAAATTCAGTGAGATGCTACGTGGTTCAGAAGCATTGAGTTGATGTTGATTTGCATAGTCTGAGAAAAATCTGATTTCCCTGTGGGCCTGAGCTCTGGAGACTGTATTTCTTACGTTCCTTCAGCAGAGTTGAGATTTGCTTTTAACGAGACAAGATTTAAAATAAAAATTAACAGGGAAAATGATTAACAAACATGGTAAATAACCAAATGCTAAGTGTAATTACTTTGCGTATATTCACAGAAAAGAGTAAATTGTGTGATTATAAAGGGATGAGGCTTGCCAGGGTTTTTTTAATTTAATTTTATTTTTTTGAGGGGTCCTGCCTGGGAGCAGGAAACAAAAGACTTTACTAGGTGAAGAAATAAATATATGGGAAGTTAGGAAGCCTGAATGAAAAAAAAAATAACCTGAGGAAGGATTAACAGAGCCAGAGGAAGGAAAAAGTGAAGGGCTGGCAAGATGGCTCAGTGGGTAAAGGAGCTTGTGGCTAAGCCTAGTGACCTTAGTTCAATCCTTGGGTGAAAGGTGAGAGCATACTCCTACAAATTGTCTTCTGACTTCTACAAATGTGTTGTGGCATAAAAATGTGCTCATTCACACACACACACACACACACACACACACACACACACACACACTAAATAAATGAATAATAAACAAACACAAATAAATAAATAAATGTAATGATGAGTTCACAGACAGATTTGTGAGGGCAGGAGTAGAGAAGAAGGGCCGTAGAAAAGTTCCTACCAGGGTCTCTACCTCACCTTGATCACCACTTCAGATTCTCCAAATAAGAAATACCATTGTTCTGATTTAAGGAGGGACACCAAAGTTGGCGGCTTGGTTTGTGTAGCACCCCTGCTGGTAGACTGAGAAGCAGTCAAGAGTAGGTGTAGCCTACACCCATTGTCTGTCATCTTTCCTTTGTGCACAACCTTTCTTTATGCTACTGGTTAAGGTCACGTGTAGAGCATTCCTAGGAATCTCACTTGAGGCCTGCTACTGACCAGACCCGTGGACTCTGGAAAATCCTGATGCATTATCTACAACTCATCTTAGGCAGGAGGTGGTGGCAGCATCTGTCTTTGGGTTAAAAATAGTTCCCAGATGAAAGGGAGATTCCCAGGCCCATGTGAGAGTCAGGAAAGGGCAGGAATCCCAAGAGCAAATGGCCCTTCTCCTAAGTCAGGATCCCTGCCTACCATATGGGCTAATCCTCTCTGTTTCAGCTTCCACCAAACTGCTTTTCTCCCAAAGCTGGGCCCATGGATTCCAGTAGCTTGAGGCTCCCAGTGTTTTACTGTTGTCAATACAAAACCCTCTACCTCCATCACCTTGGGTTTTTTTCTTTTACATTTTTTATGAATTTTAAAAGTCGGTTTTTAATTGAAATAATTTTATATCACTTTCCTACTTCCCTTTCCTCCTAACTCCCCTCCCCAACTCTCAAGTTGATAGCTTCTTTTTCTTTTGCTACTGTGACACTTACATATGTATTTATGTGTATGCATACACACACACAAACACACACACACACAATCTTCAAACTCCATGTTGTTATGTAGGTGGTTTTAGGACCAACTACTATGCATTAGACAACCAAAAAAGACTCTCAACTTAGAGAAGCTAATTTTCCCTCCAAGAAGTCATTAATTGTCTGTGGTACTTTTTCTAGGGATGGGACCCAGAGACATTATTTCCTGCCACATAAACATGTCCATTGGTATTGCCATTGTTCCAGTCCTGTTCATGCAGCCACTTGTACATAACCACAGTGAGGCACAATGCAGAGAAAAAGTCTCGCAGGTATGACCACAGGCAATGTGGTGGGAGCAATTGTCAGTTTATGTCCCCTCATCCCCAATGACCCGAGCTTATGTCAAGTTGACAGATAACAACAAAAAACATCAAAAACAACAGAACAATAATAAATAAAAAACCCAGAAGCAACACAGACAAATCTCTGGGCATGTATGGGAGGAACTTTCTAGATTAGATTGAATTAGGAAGACTTACCTTAACAGCCAGACTAAATAAAAAAGAAGTGTAGTCTAAGAAAACTCTCATTAGATGAAGAAATGAGGGCTTGGGTTTCCCCTTAGCAGAGATGGCCATAGTGGTTGTTCATTGTACATCTAGGTCCACACACATGGAAGAAAGAGTCAGCATTTGATGTTCACTGGAACCTGATCTTCTACCTTAGGGAAACAGAGTAAGGAAGACAGACCAGGCCACCACGATAATAAATTTAGAGTCATGACCCAGCGGATCACTCTGTCTGTAAGGATGTTCCCTGAGTTGTTTAAATAAGGAGACAAGACATACCCTGAATGTGGGAGGTACCATCCTATTGCATCCATGTCTCCAGCCAGATTTAAAAAAAAAAAAAAAAAAAGGCAGTGAGCTGTGCACCACTGTCTCTGTGTTCCTCTCTGTGTTCCTGCCTGCAGATGCCATGGGACCAGCTGCCTCAAGCTCCTGCAGCCATGACTTCCTCATCATACGGACTGGACCTTCAAGCTGTGAGCTGAAACAAACCCTTCCTTGACTTGCTTCTGTCAGACACAAGGTGACGGCAGCAGGATGATTGGCTGAACCAGCTCCTCTTGGAAAGATGCGAATGAACACAGTTCTTACTGAATGTTAGCTTAGGGTCGACCAGTTCCCACTATTAGATAATGTAAGTATTTCTAACACTACATTTAATTAGCAGGTGTATAGATAAACTGACATTTTTATCCCCATTTAAATATTGAAAATTAATTGAGGAAAAGAAGTGATCTAAAATGCGGATAATTAAACAAATATGCTATGCTATGCAACAAGGCCTTGTGCAATTTTATTTTATGTGTAAATGATTTGTAGACCCGAAGGGGATGTGGTCTTATTATACTGCCAGCTCTCTATTAGCATTTCAATAGAGCATTTCCTCCTGGTTTGGAGCATGCAGAGAGTAGCCAGCCACTGTCAGAGGGGCAGGCAAAAGAGAATTTGAACAAACCAAGCTGCTTTCTGGAGAAAAAAAAAAATGCACATTTTTGTGCTTGCCTACCTTTCTGCTGGCTAGGGAATGATAAGCTGGGTTTGGATGGAACAATCAACTGTTGAGCATCTTGGCTTCAGAAAGGTAACTACTTTACACTTAGAAGGGTTGTCTTAGCAAAATTGCCAACTCGACATAGCCTGGAATCATCTGAGAAAGCCTCTATAGAGGAATTGCCTAGATCAGACTGGCCTGTGGACATGTCTGCAAGGTATTGTTTTGAGGGTTAATCGATACTGGAGGGCCCAGTCTACTGTGGGTGGTACCATTCCCTAAGTCCGTGATCTTGAGCTGAACTAGGGAGCTAGCTGAGCAAGAGGGAGGAAGCTAGCAAGCAGTATTCCTCAATGGCTTTTGCTTGAGTTCCTGCCATGATCTCTGTCAGCGATGGACTGTGATCTGGATGTGTAAGCCACATAACTTCTTTCCTTTCCTAAGTTACTTTCAGTCAGGTATTTTATCACAGCAACAGCTTTACACAGAACAGGGATGCTGTGCACATTCAACACTGGTCGGATGAATGAAAACTGGCTTCTGATCATGGAGCTGGATGCCCTGAGTCCCTTTTAATCTTCACTCTGTGACCTGCTTAGCTCAATTCAGGTGGAAATACAGGGAATGTAAATCAGCCAGCTTGATTCAGCTCCTTACATTAAGCTAGACTCAAAAGTATACAAGCCTCCAAGAAGGCCACGACATCCCTGATCCTAGACAGGCATCACATGTCATCCTTAGATGTCACCCCACCACCCAAAGCCTGGAGCATCCCTGGTGCACACTGTCCCACCATCAGAACTGCGTCCTAGTCTCTGAGGTCTCCTTGGCTTCCTTTCTCTGCCTTGATGTCTCAAACATTGCTAAGAAAGGAAGATCATGCTGAAAGACCCTCATGCCCTCCTGGGGATTTAGCTAGGAAGGAAGGAGAAGACTTCTTATTCTCAGTCACTTACCATGGCTGATATCAGCAGGGTCTGAGTCACAGATGTGTAGCAGAAAGTTTGGGGTTAGAGGGAAAACCTAGGCTAATGCCCACACCAGGGCTTTTACCCATGAGGTCACCATGCCACTGCTCTCAGTCCTGTGACCTTTCATATAGAAGGATGCACAGTTCTCACGTCAGCTGCACAGAGCATCCCAAATCAACCTTCAGATGTGTTTGGGTTCAAAAGATGGCTGTTGTGGAATAATCCTTCTGCACACTGTGAAATGTGTTGCTCTCATTGTTTTTTTTGTTTGTTTGTTTGGTTGGTTGGTTGGTTGGTTTTTTTGTTTTTGTTTTTGATTTGTTTTTTTGAGATAGGGTTTCTCAGTATCTTTGTGCTTTTCCTGGAACTCACTCTGTAGCCCAGGCCTCAAATTCACAGAGATCTGCCTGGCTCTGCCTCCGGAATAAAATGCTCATTGGCTGATAGCTAGGCAGGATTTGGGGGCAGAGAGAAGGCTGAGAAGAAGTGTGCTGTCTGAGGAGTCCCAAATAGACACAGAGAGAAGCAAGATGAACATGCCATGTTGAAAGAGGGTACTGCCACATGGCACAGAGTAGATAAGAAATATGGGATAATTTAAAATGTAAGAGTTAGCGAGTAGTAACTAGCATGAGCCATCAGCCCAGTATTTATAATTAAATAGTAATGTCTCCATGTCAGTTACTTGGTGAGCAGAACATATCTGATCTGCTGTCTAGACAGAAAAGTCTACCTACAGATGGCATCTTGTATTATCATGAACAATGACATTAAAAAAAAAAAAAAACAACTTTCATCTTCTCTTTTGACCTGCAGTGGTATAACTTGTGATTTGTCAAGTGTCTCTCAGTAAACCAGAATTCCTTAGCAGGTGGAACAGGACTGTGAGTTGGAATTGGATTTGTACTGAAGACAAGGAGTCTGAGGCTCCTTGAGGTTGGCAGGCTACCAAGATTCAGGACCAAGTAGTATCCCTATGCAGGTTCTAGTTGTAGTGTGTGGATTGGGGTGGGGCAAGAGGCTCGAAGTGGTGAGTTCTGAGGATACTCATTCCAATCTCGAACACAATGGGATGTGAGCAGACAATGGACATGGTGTCCTCAAATTTGATCATTTTAGCAAGTACTGTAAGAGACCTGCAGTTACCAAGAAATCATCTAACCTCCAAATAAGAGCTGAACTGTCTTCATTGGGTCAAGAGTTGCAGCTCTCTTTATAAAGAGATATACACACACACACACACACACACACACACACACACACACACACACACACACAGTGGGAGAGAGAGAGAGAAGGTGTGTGTGTGTGGATTTGGAAGGAGACAACAAGATTAAGTCTTGGTGTTCCAGGACAACTATAAGAGGTCTCAGGGAATAGCAGTCCTCCACTGCAATTCATGCTGAGATCTTCAGGCTGGAGAGCAGCCTTGAAATTCCTCTGCAAATTCTCAGAACTCTAATGCACAGCTTGAACCTCAAAGTAGCAGATGTTTTGATGTAGTGTAAACGCACACAAAAAAACAGCTTTCAAGAATCCAATCCAATGTTGTGTACAAGCTTTAGATGAGTATAACTCAGAAAACTCAACAGCACCCACTGCTCAAGTGCTCATCCACACACCTACTACATACAGAAGGTCCCACTTTCATCACCAATGTATATGGCCTATTCCTAATTTCCCATAATTCAACATCCAATTGATTTTACTACCCACCTCACAGATAATTCATAGATAGAGTCTTGAAAATTTGATATGATTCATTTCATTTCTAAGGAACAGAAGGCTTTCTGCCTAATTTTCCCACAGTTTTACATTCAATTTATTTTACAGTCCATGTCATGCAGAGCGGTAGATGGAGCCTTGAAAATGCAATTTGATTTGAAAGGTGGCAAACGCAAGGTTAGAGATGAATATCAAGTCCATTGCATGTTCATTCAACAAAGGTGTATGAGTGATTTCCCTCATTGTCCACAACATAGTAGTATAGTGTTCAGAAATGAACTTGACATCGACTGAAGCACTGACAGGAATACAGGAAATGCACAAAAGGTGAGTATCTGTCCAGATCTCTGTTGATGCCTGGGACTTGTGCATTTTAAACACCCAATATTAACATGGTAGCTAGATGATGACAAGGGCTGGCATGCCCATTTTCCTGATGAGAATGCTGTTTAATTCATTCATCAAGGACACACAGAGTGACACTTCATGGTCCCATGACACTGACACAATGCTCATATCCTTTCACTTATACCATACTTTCTGGGGTATTTTTGTTTTTACTACTAAAACTATATATATATATATATATATATATATATATATATATATATATATATATATACAGTTTCAATGTATTTTGATGAATGAATATATGGTGAAGTGATTAAATCAAGCTAATTAACACACATCCATCACCACAAATACTTATCATTTTATGGTGAGAGCATTTAAGATCTTTCTTGACTTTCTTCATGTATCCAGGATATTATTACTAGTGACTGTCACAATGCTGAGCAGTGGCTCTCCAGGGTTAACCCCTGTCCTCTCCCTGCTGTGGAATAATCCTCTTGTACACTGTAAAGATTTGTCACTTGAATTGATTTAATAAAACAGAGATTGGCCAGTAGCCAGGCAGGAAGTATGGATGAAATGACCAAACCAGAATGATGGGAAAAAGAAGTGTGGAGTCAGAGGAGAAGCCAGCCAGCCACCAAGGAAGCAGGACATGTAGAAAATGAGGTAACAAGTAATAAGCCATATGCCAAAGCATAGATAAGAAATATGGGTCAATTTAAATTTAAGGGTTAGGTAGTAAAAAGCTTGGCCTGTTGGCTGAACATTTATAAGTAATCTCAAGTCTCTGTGCTGGTTATTTAGGAACAGGTGGTCAGGACAGGAAAACTCTGCCTACAAATTGTACCCATGGTCCAGCATAGATCCACATGAGACCTGGAAAAGCTTTAGAAAGGTTCTAAACATACAAAAACGGAGCCAAACTCAGCTTCCTAGTCTCCTGTCTCTCATGCCAGCCACAGTACAAAGACATCTGGAAAAGGCCAGTATGCCATGAGCTAAGCTGCATGGCAGGTTCCTGCAGTCTCTTACACAGCACTACAGAGAGGCATCTCCCAGCCACCACCCAAGGGCTTAAGCTACCAGTGCAAACTCCACCAGCATGCTGGATGGCACATTTGGGGTTTTTGTTTATGCAGACAGAAAAGGTTACAGATATACAATAAAGACAGATTCAGATGGGAAAAGCCTAAAACAGGTCACAGGGTATTTAAAAATGTGCATAAGCTTGGAAGAGAAGAAAGGGAGTATACAAAAAATATAGTTTAAAAATAATAGCATAAAGTCATTAAAGAGTGAGTAAAGTTATATTTTTAAAAAGCCACATGAAGAAGAAAAATGCACAGAGAGTCTGGATGCTATATACTATTATAGCTGTCTTGAAATTTTTTGGCTTCTAGGACACACTGGATTGTGAGGACTGCTAGATTAAACTAACGTATATATTTTGAAAATGTCTTAACTTCAAAATTTAAGTCAAAAGGTGTGTTGCATTGGGGGAGAGATTGTGCTTTTTTTCCACAGGGAATGGGGGGCTATGGACTCATTCTGGTTTAAAGAAAAGGTTTGATGGAGGAAGACTCCCTGAAAAGTCTAACAACAAACATAAAGAAGTAAACATAAAAGAACTACAAGACACACAATGTATATTTTACCTATTCAAACATAAAACAAAAAATCTTCTTTGGCAGATTTGTGTACAATACACAGTCTATATTGCATTAATGCATATATTAATGTAACCCTTAAAAGTTTTTTGTATTTTCAGAACAAGGGGACCAGATACCAAGGAAAACTATGGCCCATGTGATTGAGTATCCAGAACAGCTTCCAGGCTGCTGACTGAGATGGTCCACTCTCACAGAATACTCCAGCCAAGACCAAACATTTTCTCAAGGTTCCCTCAAACATTACCAGAGCCACCATACTATGAGAAGCAGTCTAGAGAAAACAATGCTCACATTCCCAAAATAATGATTTTTGATGTTCGTTATCATTTAAGACGGGTTGGTTACAAGTTGTTATTGGTAATGGTCAGGAAAAAAGCTGTACACAGGAGATTAGACTCAAAAATATCTTTCTGAGATCAAAAAAATAGAGGGGGATATAGAAATGATAGGAAAAAGGGTAGATTTTTAAGTCTACTTTTAAACCAAAAAGCAGCTACTAGTCTTAAATACTTTCCATTGGTATGGATTCTCGTATATTGATACAAATTTAAAGTTAATTTTGCTATATTGTATGTATGTTTCTACTCTGGGATATTGTGCTTATGCAACTCATTTTAAAATGTAATATGTATTGTTGAATCCAAGATTGCAAAAAGCACAGGGACAAACAGCCAATTGAAAGAAAGCACATGAATTATGAACCAATGGCTGCGGAGCCCCCAGCTAGATCAGGCTCTCTGGATAAGTGAGACAATTGAATAGCTTGATCTGTTTGGGAGGCATCCAGGCTGTGGGTCCAGGACCTGTCCTTAGTGCATGAGCTGGCTGTTTGGAACCTTGCGTTTACACAGGGACACATGCTCAGCCTGGAAGGAGGGGACAGGACCTGCCTGTACTGAATCCACCAGGTTTAAATGAATCCCCAGGGGTTTCTTGGTCCTGGAGGAGATGGGAATGGAGGGGAGGGGCTGGGGGGGAAGGTGGGAGTGGGGGCGGGAGGGGGGAGGACAGGGGAACCCATTACTGATGTATAAAATTAAAACACATAATAATAATTTTAAAAAAGAAAATAAATAAATAAAAAATAGTATAAAAAATGTAATATATAATTTAAAATATAGCTTAATAGTCATTTAATACAGTCAAACTTGTAGTCACGTTAGATATGTTTTCAAGGTCATAAACACACATTTAGCTAAACAGATGATCTTCAAACACTTCAAAGATCTACAGAATATGGCATAAAGTATGTTTAATAACCTAAGACTTTTCATGACAGTGAGACATTTCTGCTCCTGGCAGCACCAGTCTACTTCAGAGAAGATGATTGGCATCAAAGGAACTCCGTAAGAGTTTTCTTTCTTTATGACAAAAGCTAGCCATGTGGGCAAAGAAATGTCCCTTGCCTCAATTGCTAGCAGTTACTGTCCAAACTGGACCAGCAGGATATAAGAATGGTAACTGCCAAACTTTGCCAAGACAAGGTAGTACAGTCCTGCAAAATTCCTACTTCACAGGAAAGTCTGTCAGCTATATTAGTCCAATAGGCCAGAGTTGGATTGCAGAGGTACTTTGGGTGACTGCCCAGGCAGCCTGCTGTCCCTGTAATTAGGTAACATTTCACCTTTCTAGGGTCTTTGATGGAGTTGAAGAATAGATAGTTATGGTTTTCCTTAGTTATGATAAAAGGTAAATTATATATAAAACTTTAGGCTCATAAAAATAAGATAGATAATAAAATAGTTCTTCTAATTTTGTTAGTTACAAAAGGACTGGATATTGTAACTGTAATTTTTACATAATAACTGTTTTGTTGTATTGATCTTGTTATGTTAAAGTTAAAAACGTTCCTTTTTAATTAGACAATGAGGGGGAAATGCTATAAAATAATCCTCTTGTACACTGTAAAGATTTGTCACTGGAATTGGCTTAATAAAATGCTGATTGGCCAGTAGCCATGCAGGAAGTATAGGCGGGTTGACCAAATGAAGAATGATGGGGAGAAGACGAGCTGAGCCATAGGAGACACCAGCTAGCCGCTGAGGAAGCAGGATATGTAGAAAATGAAGTAACAGGCCATGGGCCACATGGCAAAGCATAGATAAGAAATATGGGTTAATTTAAGTGTAAAGTCAAGTAAATAACAAGCCTGAGCAATAGCAGCTAAGCATTTATAAGTAATCTTAAGTCTCAAAGTCAGTTATTTGGAAAATGGATGCCAGGGTGGGACAGAAACTTCTGACTACATCTCTCTAAACACTGAACACTGTAACTCAAATCACAGGATGGTATTTTCTAGGGAGTTACTGCAGAGTCAGAAATTACCCCATTTTAAAGATAAGGGTTTAAGCCTGGGCAAGGGAAAGATTGTATGTGAACTTTCCAGGGAGCCAGTTAAGAGAAAAGGCATTGGTACTTCAAGACCTTAAGACCCTGAGAGGTGATGATGATGGTCATGGTGGTGGTGGTGGTGGTGGTGGTGGTGGTGGTGGTGGTGGTGGTGGTGTGTGTGTGTATGTGTGTGTGTGTGTGTGTGTGTGTGTGTGTGTGTGTGTGTGTGTCTGAGAGAGAAAGAGAGAGACAGAGACAGAGACAGAGAGAGACAGACAGACAGAGAGAGAGAGAGAGAGAGAGAGAGAGAGAGAGAGAGAGAGACTAGGTCATTGCTTCCAAATTCTGAGGCCCTCTGTGGCTCATTCCATAGAAGATAATATTCTTGCAACCTTGACAGCAGTTATGGGAAGTTGACTTGAAGTCACAGGGTGAGAGTGTAGTGAGTTTGGATACCTCTATTTATTGATGGTTCATTTAATGTGTGATGCTGGGGATGTAACCTGAGCCCACATATGTGCTAACACACCTCTCCTTCTGAGCTGGGTCTCAGCTGCTTGGCCATCCCTTTAACTGTAGCCTGTTTGCAGGTCCCATACAACTCCAGGCTTCATTCATGTCATCAACCTAACTTGCAAAGTCTCTCTTCCCTATTGTGGAGAGTTCTGGGCCCTTTTCTTCAAATGGCTAATATTCTAATCAAAGTACAAATTAACTGGCACTAAATGAACAAATGAATAGTAAATTAAAAACCCATACCTCTTAGCTCCTTGCTTGTGTGTTTCTGTGGAGAGTCGCCTCACAGGGCTCTAACTTGGCTGAGAAATAGAGTTCAATATCCTGAATGTCCCGCGCTGTCTCCTTTTTGACATATCCCCTAAGTTAACAAAACTTTTCTCTTGACGGTTTCTTTGCTTGCTCTGTGAGATTTTACATTCTCTATTTCCACAAAAAAACATGTGGAGAAATTGCAGAACATTGTGTTGGGGCACGTGAAGGCAACTTAACTCTGATGAGTCATCCATCAAATGTGCATACCTTCTGTCTCTTTGCACATAAGGATCCCAGAGGGATGTGCATCCCTCAGAGGAAGGTGATCCTGAGAGCACTTGCTGGCAGAATGTGTTAGGTTGTCTGTGGCAGGCAACAGCTTGCCTACTTCAATGCTAAGGGGCAGAAAGAAGCCCTTTTGGGGTCCAGAGTCTTTTGTGGTGAAGCATGTTTGTCTGTGTCCTCTGAGCCACACTTTCCTCTGCACAGGACTCAGATGCTTTTCTCCCATTTCCAACAAAGCCAGGCCCACTGAGCAGAACTTGTGAGGATACGCTGCTGAGAGAAGCCTGCATTTCTCTCCTGAGATGAAAGAGGAGAACAGTATAAGGGTCGGATCCACAGGACCATGTCCTCTGCCTCCGGCTCCAGATGGAGGCTGTCCTTCCAGGAGCCAACACCATGCTCTTCCAACAGGACATGTTCAAAAGACCAAGTGTGGGGTTGGGTAAAAAAATCAGTCCAGAGTATAAGTGCTTAGTGTGCATGAGGCTGAGAAAATTCTACCTTTAAGGTTTCCACCTTCCTGCCCTCCCTTCTTGCTTCCTCCTCCTCTTCCTCCCCTTCCTCCTCCTATTCCTCCCCTTCCTCCTCCTCTTCTTCCTCCTCTTCCTCCCCTTCCTCCTCCTCTTCCTCCCCTTCCTCTTCCCCTTCCTCCTCCTCTTCCTCCCCTTCCTTCTTCTTCTCCACTTCTCTCCCTTTCTCCTTTTCTTCCTTCCCTTCCTTTTCCTTTTCCTCTCCTTTCTCCTCTTCTTCCTTCTCCTTCTCCCCTTCCCTCCCTTTCTCCTCCTCTTCCTCTCCTTCCTCCTCTTCCATTTTCCCTTCTCCTCCTATCTTCTCTCCCTCTTCTTCACTTGCTCAATGATGAGCACTCCTTAGTCTTTAAATTTGTGGCTGCCTTTTTTTTTTCTCCAGTCCAGCAAAATTTGAGGATTGCCTGGGGCGCTCTGGGATAGGAAGATAGAATGTTGACTTTAATGAACAGATGGTATCCGGGGGAGAAAAAAATCTATTAGGGTTTGAAGCATCAGAGTGTGATAGGAGATTTGTCAGTGGGGCATCTAGGAACCTGGACAGGAGAGCTTGACCTTAAGGGAAGTGGGGGTGGATTCTCAGCCTCCTGGAGGGGTCTGGCTTAGAGAGGCGGCTCAATTTGGACAGGATATAGATACTTGAAGGGAAAAAAATAGTTGTATTTTAAGAAAGGAGGCCTGGTACAGTGCCCAGAAGCAATGACAAGACCATGCTAGTAGGATGTAAAGGCTTCAAGGCTTTGATCACTGTTTTTCAGGGAGGCATGATTGAACTGAAGTCTCTCTATAAATGGTAGGGGTGCATGCATGTACATATGCATACATGCATGTGTGTGTGTTATAATTTGTGTATGTATGTGTGTGGTATAGTGGTATGTGTGTTTACTCGTATATTCATGATCATTTGTGTGCATGTGTGTGCACATGTACCTGTGTGAATATATCGGTTGACATAGGGTCTCTTCCTCAGTCTCTCTCCACTTATGATAGGTTCTTTCACTGAACTTGAGGTTTTCCGATTCAGCTAGACTGGCTGGCCAGTGAGCTCCAGGGATCCACCTGTCTCTGTCTTTCCCAGCACTGTGTCTGGATTTTGTAATGGGTGTTGGGGATGAAAACTCAGCTTGCCACGTTTGCACGGCAGGCATTCGCTGGCCAACCCCTCTCACCACCCTGTGCTTTGGTCACAGTGATTACAATCAGCCTTAGTCACTCCCTATCTGTTTAAACCAACAGACACATGCTTGACCTCTCTTAGCCTCACTTCCATTCGCTATAAAGTTGGGGTGGTGCCTCACTTGCAGGGGCGTTGTATGAAAGAGGCAGAAAGGATAGACTGGCCTTTGGAGCTCCTCACTCCATTACTGGCCTGCCAGTCCTGATTGCCACAGCACTCTGAATGGCTAGACCATGGTGGCCTTGCTTCTCATCCCCAAGTGCAAGTGCTCAGCTACCATGTATAAGCACCATCTATCTTGTCTTCAGTCTTCTGAAACAGAGGTCTGGGGAGGTGATCTCACTCTTGTGTTTGTTTCTGAGAGAGTCACAGGAACCATAAAATCCCTTTGTAAAGGGAAGTGGTGACTCCTAATCATTCCTTAGTATATTCTGAATTGTTATCACAAAAAGCTGGAGGCTGGGCAACTTAGAAGGCACTGATGTATATTCTTTATGTTTCTGGAGGCTGGAAGGGACAAATCAGAAGGGAGTCATGTCTGGTAAAGCCCTTTTCTTTACATCATCCCAAGGGGGAACATGGGTGAGTTAAGAAGAAGAGTACATGGCAGAGAGAGGGAACTCATCTTTTCACTGGGGGCCATTCTTACACTAGCTAGCCCATTCCTGTATAATGATATTAACTCGTCCAATAAGACAGAACTCCTGACCTGTACATCTTGTAAAGGTCCCATCTCTCAACACGTTGCTCTGGAGATTAAATTCCAGTGTGTAGAGCTTTGGAGACATAGTCCAACTGTGGCAGCCTTAGGAGGATCAGAATTGCTTCTTTTTCAAAATCCACTTTTCGTAATTTCTGCATCTTCTATTTCCTGACCAGATCTTATGATGGCCAGTGAGCCAGTCTGCTTCTTGCTTCGTAATTCTCTATCTGCCCCCACCCCCAGGTCATGGAAACAAGTGAGTCAAAGATCCCAGCAGACTAGAGCTGAGATCTAGAGCTACACCACACACACACACACACACACACACACACACACACGTTCAAATATACATATGTAAAATCTTTGTGTATATCCTTGACTGGCCTGGTACAAACTGTGTAGCCCAGGTTCTCAAACCCATGCCAGTCCTCCTGCCTCAGCCTCCCAAGTGCTTGGATTCTAGATATGCACCACTGCAATTAGCTCCTGAGTTGGAATCCTATTCAGACAGGCATCTACTGGTTCTGACACTGGAGAATGACTGCCACTCTCTGACCTTCACTGCTCTGACTTTATGTTCAGAAATCTAGCTCTCACTACTGTTGGAGAGCTTAGACATACTGTCCATAGATCCCTTACCTCATGGCCAAACCATCACAATAATGGCCAAACGCTTCGCTTTGCCTCTTTTGGGTGGTTTGAGCACATACATTGACTCTAGCTAGGTTCTGGCTTGGATTTGTGACAGTGATACTGTGAGTGTGATGTGACCCAGGCTCTGTGTGTCATCGTAGTTTCTTGAAACTGCACAGCAGTGTGATGATGTCAATCTTGCTATGTTTGCTTTGCAGAGCTAGACACTGGACTCAGGGTGAAATGATTTGTTGAGATTCCTTGGCTAGAGAGGTACTCAATTCCATGCTTCTAACACACAGAATTCAGTGCCTTAGACTTCTCATGGCATTAAGCCAGTTTGCGGAATGCTGAATAATGGATCACCAAGGAGTAACTCCACCTACCCCAGTAAGCATCCAGAACCTGCATACATTCACAGTCTTTGGCAGGCTGTCACCTTTGAGAAGATCAAAGACACAGGCATTGGGAGAGGACAAATGCCCTCCTTTTCAACAAGCCAGCAGAGGGCTTGGAGCCCTGCATCTTGCAGGGACCTCATCTGCTGTCTTCCTGTGGTGTCAGGATGGTAATGTGCATCAGAGATGCTGGTCGTACTGATCAGGTGAGAATTTATGTAAGCTCAAACCATTAGGTGGCTTAATTAAATCAGAGCATTTAACTCCTTAGCCTTCTGCTCTCGGGACTAATAAATTGAAAGCCTATATTGGTGTTGCTGAGGACACAGGAAATCTAGTTCAGCACTCACATCACACCCCAGTGAGACGTGAGAGACAGTAGAAGAAAGGAAGCAAGGAATCCCAGAAACTGATAACTGCTGATATCACTGGGCTTGCTGGAGATTCTGAGGCATAAAAGAGAGTCCTGAGAGTGTAGGTCATGGTGATGTTACTGGTATCTCAAAAGAGCCTAGATGTCCACTTGGTATTTCAATATAACAGCCCTCCCCAAAATTCTGATGGATGACGTCTTGTCAAGACACTTGGGGATGTATTCAGTGTCTCACAGCTACAGTGACTAGGTGGAAACTTCTGGAAGCCAGCCTTCCTCTGCTCATGGGTGAAGCATGCAAGTGTCTTTCCATCTCATTCATTTTACTTAGGAAAGGAAGACTGCTTCTCTTACCTGTATCCATCAAACAGCTTAGAGACTCATGCATTTTCCTCTCACCTCCCCATTTCTTCTTCAGCATGGTAATTTGACTTGCCTTTGTAAGAGAGATTCTAATTTCATATCAGAAGGAAATAACTTCAGTGGCTGCCCATTATCTTCAAGGTCAAGTTCAAACACAAAGCCTTCCTCTAAGCCCTACCTCCCATCCCTACCACTTTTGGTCTTTCTCTCCCAGGCAGGACACAGAGCTCATAAATATGGAGAGCAAAGGGGGATGAACATGATAAAAACACGATAAAAATATATTATATATGTATATAGAAATGTCCTAGTCAAACACATTATTATGTACAATTAATACATGCTATAAAATAAGGAGCATTGTTCAGTTTCTCAAATATCCCCTACTCTTCCACAAATCTATGGCTTAGTATTTCCTGTGGTGTTTAAAATACCCTTTGGGATTTTGAGAAAATGCCTTGTTTAATGCTTACATTTGTTGCTCTCTTTGTTGTTATGTAAAACACACCAACAAGAGCAACCTAAGGCAGGAAGGGTGTGCTTTGGCTCCCAGTTTGAGTGTACACAATCCATCATGGCAGGGAAGGTGTGGCAGCAGTAGCTTGGAGCAGTTGGTCACATGACATCCACAGTCAAGAAGCCAAGAGTGATGAATGCTGTTGTTCAGCCCATTTTCTCCCTTCTAGTCAGTCTGGAACTCCAGCCCATGGATTGCTACCACCCACATTCTGACCTCAATTAACCTAATACAGATAATCCTTCACAGATGTGACCGGAAGTGGGTTTCTATGGTGTCTCTGGGTCCCACCAAGTTGACAATCCATTTCAACCCTCACAATGCTTTGGTTTAGAATTCCTTTTCAGTTGGAATATTCTTGCACATCCTCAGCTGATGGTACAGACTTCATCCCCTCTGCAAGCTGTACCTCACGTCTTTAGCTTGGAAAACTGTGCCTCATTTTTTTTTTTAACACCTACTTTTGAGAACCCTGTCGCTCTGTCTCAGAGATTTGCCTACCTGAGATTAGGACCCATGAATCTGTAAACATGAAAAGCTGCTTGTTGTGTTCTATTTAGGCATCTCTGAATTACATCCAGCTGTAGCTTTGAAAATAGGGTGATGTTGATTAGCAAACTGCCGTCCTGAATAGGGGCCAGGAGGACGGCAGTGTAGATATGGAGTCCAGGGAGGCCATCCAAATGATAGAATTGAGGAGAGAAGCTGACCCTTGGGAGAGGAATTTCAGTGTGGAACAAATAGAACAGAAATTAGTGGTGTTTCAGGACTCTGTGTGCAATGAAAATATTGCCTGTGTCTTTCAATAATTACTGTAATTTTCAGTAATATGCCACAGTTTTATGTTTTTATTTTATTTATTTATTGTATGTGTGTGTACATGTGCATGCCACATAGGGTATGTGTGTGGAGGTCAAAGAACAACTTCCAAGAGCCTGCTCTCTCCTCCCATGTGGGTCCTGATATAGGGCTCAGGTCACCGTGCTTGGAAGCAAACACTTGTACCCATTGTGTTATCTTGTTTGATTTCCACTTTTTCTGATGTATGGCCAGAGGACCCTCCTGTACAGCTTGTCATGAGTGTTTCCATAAACACCCACTAAGTCTACATCCCTCTTTCCACGACTGCCACAACAACTTCAGTGACAAGTGTCTACACAGCTGCATCTGTCAGGCCTTTCCTTGCACTGTTCCAGTCAGCCCCAGGAGAGGTTACAAAGGCCCCTCTCATGGACAGGAACCTGAAAAGAAAAGTGCATGAAGGCTACTTGAAAGCCTCAGGTTGTGTCGGAGACGCAGGCTCAAATCTCTGTGGGAAGATAATCCTACAGCTCAGTGTCTCCGGGTTCCAGTGCACAGCATCCCACAGAGCATCTGGACTTTTCTCTACCTCAGAGGTTGCCGGATGGCAAAAGGAGTGATTATGGTCTGTCTTGGGGTTGGTGCAAAGAGAAGGAGGCCCCCCGCTGAGCGCTAGAGCTTCAAAATGCATTAGAGGTGGGCTGTGCTCTCCGCTGGAGGATGGAGGTTTCACAAAGGTCCTGCTGAGATTTTCTGGGCTGAAATGACAACCTGTTAGTACTTCTCATTTTCCCCTTGTTTTCTCTTTGTGGAAAATGTGGAGAAAATGACAACAAGCTTTCTCCGTGAAGGCCCAAGAACTCTGGTCTACTGCAGGCAAGGGAGGCTGGAGGAGCGTTGTGATGAAGATTTGCTTTTCCTAACTGAAAGAGGAGGAGAGCCACCCTCAAAGACAGCCAGGAGCACAGAACTTAAGCCTTCTACTTGCTTTGCAGCAGTTCAGATGATGAAATCTACATTGTATACGTATAAGAGTCACATTCCCCAGGTCTTCAATAATATGTGAAGTACCTGTAGCCACCAACCGCAGGCCAGTGAATTGTGTTGCCTACTCAGCTCACAGCCAGGTTTGGGAGTTTTCAGTGAATGTGATTTCCAGTATCACACCTGTGGTGACAGCCTAAGATTTCTATGTGAGTCTTAATTCTAGTGGAGTCAATGTGTGCAACTTTGTGTGTGTGTGGGGGGGTGGTGGTGGTGGTATATGTGTGTGTGGGAAGAGGTGATGTGTGTGTGTGTGTGTGTGTGTGTGTGTGTGTGTGTGTGTGTGTGTATGCATATATCCATGATGGCACAGGTGTTGTAAGTGTATATGGAGCTACAAATGTACATGGGTACATATGCAAGAGTGTATACACATACAGGATGAGCCAAAACATTAATGTCACATGTTCTTTATTGCTCTCCATCTTAAGTTTTTCAGGCAGAGTCTCTCACCTGTATGGCAGACCTTCAGGGATCTATCCATCTCATCGGGATGACAGAAGCCTGTCACCATGCATGATATTTCATATGACTACTAGAGTTTCTAAACAAGGTCCTTGGGCCTATGTGGCAAAAACTTTACTACCTGGGTCATCTTCCCATCCTGCACATAGGTACTCAGCAGTGAGCGCACTTATCTAGTTCAGCTTTTCTTCTGCAGGTGCTGATTTGGTCTATGCTCAGAGGCAGAATGGGCTGGGTACTCACACCATCTGCCATGCTCTGCAGAGATTAGCACCAAAGAAGCCTCAGACTGTAACCTGGGGCCTCTTTCCAGTCCTTATTACAATTTAGAGTGCCTCTGGATGTTTTCCCTAAGCCAAATATCCCATAGACACAGGGACAGTGTGAAAGCCCTGCCCCAAGTCCTGCCTCTCCAGAATGCAGGCCATAAGCCACATGTCTCTTTTAAGCACCTGAGATCTGGCCAGTCTGAGTAGAAACAAGCTGCCAGTGTCACACACACACACACACACACACACACACACACACACACACACACACACCAGCTCCAATACTTCCAACCCAAATGAAAGGGGAAAAAACCTCATTCATACTTTAACAGTGTTTTCCAATTGAAATGATTCTATTTTGGTTAAATTGAGTTATGTAAAATACATCATTAAACTTAATTTCACCTGTTTGGATGTACACTTCTTAAAAGCTAATAGAACATTTCCAATGGCATCCATGTGGCCGTTCTGTTTCCATGGGGTGGCTTCACTGTGGCTGTCTCTTCCTGCTCGTGTCCTTCACCCCAGGGTCAGAAGGAGAGCTCCTCTCCTCTGTGGTCCTACTGCACAGGACCTGTTTCTTGGCTTCTTTAACTGCTGCAAATTCTGTCCACTGTGTCATGCTGCCTCTGAGCCTGGAATGGAGCTGCTGTGTGGTCGGGGACTGTGTCAGCTCCCAGTCATGAAGGTGACCAGCCACATGCCCCCTGGATCCCCTGCAGAGGGAAATGCCCTGCCTTGCTCCCCTTAGACCTGAGCTGGAGGGAACTCTGTCAGGTCAGCGGAGTTCCTCTTTCCTGTTTGGCTCCCCCATTGCTGCACCTTCCCTTGAGAAATTCACCCAATGATGCACTTGACAAGCCCCCTTCTTCCTTCGGCATCTTGTGAGCAGCAATCGCTGAGCTATTGGCTCAGGGTGGAAAGAAGAATCTGAGCATGACCATGAACCAGAGGAGCCAAGCTTAGATGAGCAAACATACTTGGAAGCACAGTATCCCCATGGACAGAGGCATTGGCTGGCCAGTACCTGGTTCCGCAGAAGATGAAGGAGGATGCTTATACTAGCTGGTTTTAATTGTCAACTTGCCACAGCTCAGAATTACCCAAGCAGGGAGTTGTATCATTTTGGCCTACAACCATGTCTGTGTGGCTTGACCTGACTGTCCTAATAGATGTGAGAAGATCTTCTCTAAATGTGGGTGGTGCCTCCTAGTAGAGGCCCAGATAAAAACAACATGGAAGTAGGCAGATCATTCAGTTTTTGCTGGATCAATGAACTCCTTCTGACTGAGCTGATTTACCTGATTGCTGCTGATGACTCATTTGCTGATATTAGAACCAATCTTTTCCTGTTTCCAACTGGTCACTTCTAAGAACCTATGAGCAGGATGGGAAGATGACTCAGGTAGTGAAGTTCTTGCCACACAGGCAGGGAACCTTGTTTGGGATCTCTAGCAGTCATGAAATCATCAGGCATGGTGACATGCTCCTGTCATCTTGGTGCTTGGGAGTTGAGATGGGTGGATCCCTGGAGGTCACTGGGCAGCCAGTTTAGGCAAATAGGTGCACTCCAGGTTCAGTGAGAGACCTTGCCTGAAAAACTAAGATGGGGAGCAATAAAGAACATGTGACCCAGGTGGTGGTGGCGCACGCCTTTAATCCCAGTGTTCAGGAGGCAGAGGCAGGCGCATCTCTGCGAGTTCGAGGCCAGCCTGGTCTACAGAGTGAGTTCCAGGAAATGTGCAAAGCTACACAGAGAAACCCTATCTCTAAAAACAAAACAAAACAAAACAAAAACAAACAAAAAAGAACATGTCACATGGCCTTTCTGGCTCCACCTGCAGTCTTGTATACATACGCCCACACATTAAGGACCACAAGCTCTTCAGGGATTCTCCAGGACTTTGGTACCAGGTTGGGACTTCTGGGATACCCAACATCATAGAGAGAGAAGATGTCATGTGCTAAGCCTCTCAGGTGTAAAGCAGCTGCTGTTAAGGTATTTCTACAACATTGCATAAGCAATTTAATAAATCATTATATATGTACATTTGTTCTTTTGGTTCTCTTCCTCTAGAGAACTCTGGTACACCTAAGAGTTGAATAGGGTGGATGAGCACAGCTTAGCTCAGAATGATCCTATTAACCTGTTAGAAGTTCTACAGCTACCATGACATCACCTCCATCACCATCATTCCAAAACTCACGACAAAGACAGAGACTTCAGAAAAAGCACGGAAGGATCATGGAATCTAAATCACACAAGGCAGAGAGAGAAGGCTCAGAGCCATGGAGGAGGACTCATGGATGAGGGTCCAGTACTCATAGATGAGGGTCTGGTACTCCAGATTTAAAGCAGAGAAGCACAGGAATCTAAGAAATGCATGGAGCTATGTATTCATGAGCGGTGGCAGACTGCAGAGAAAAACTGTTTTCATCTCATGTCAGGAGAACAGAGCAGCCACATGTCTCCAGAGTCAGCTACCTTGTCTTAGCGGGCACTTGTCCCCGACATTTGCAATTTTGTCTGTTTCCTGTCATCCAAAGAGGGGGCACCTCCAGGGTCCCCTGCCTGTCCGTGATATTAGTTCCCAGAGTCCCACCAACCATAAAGGCTTATGCCTGTGTTTTCTCCCATTGATGAGGAGGGCAAAGGTGTTGGACTGGATGGGCGCCTTGGGGAACCAGAGCAGACATGTGGATCTGTCCTGCCTGGCCCCAGAGAGACTGGCCTGGCTTGGGAACCCCTGGGGCCCTGTCTGAAAAGTGGCTTTTCTCATTTCCCTTTGATCAGGCAGTTCATGGCATATTTGGAGGGACAAGGAGTGATTTGTCTTCTACATGTGTTTTCATTTATTCCTTCCAGGCAGAGAGCTAAGGCACTAGCGAGAAGCCAAAGAAGGCCAGTGGACAGGCAAGTCTCAAACAGCCTTCCCAGTTATATCTAAGATGAGCTCCTTTTGCTGTGATCTATGGTTTGAAAGTAGTTTATAGGAAATACAACAAGACAAGTCTCTGTGAGGACTTAGGATGGAAATAAGATGCCAGCCATGAGGTCTGATCTGGGCAAGGATGCCATAAATTTCTGCAGAATTCACCAAGAGAAACCACATCTTTGATTTGAGCTTCCGAACAGACAATGAAATAAAGACAGTGCCTCCAAAGGAAGTTTAAGGCTGGTACTTAGAATGGGGAGGAGCTATGCTGGTTGTCTGAGTTTTCTTCTGCTGTCATGATAAAATCCTCCAGTAAAGATGACTAGGAGGGAGAGGATTTAGTTCCAGTCACAGTTCACATTTCCAGTCCATCGTGAGGGGGATGTCACAGTAGCAGAGCTTGCTTGAGTAAGCCGGTCACATGCTGTCTACAGTCAGAAGGAAGTGATGAATGCAGGCAGGCCCATGCTCGGCTCACTCTCTCCACCTCAGTCACTCTGTGACCTAGTTCCCCAAATGGTCCCAACCACATCTAAGGTGGATTTTCCACCATCAATCACCTTAATCAAGATACACCCCACAGGCATATCCAGGGGCCCATAATCTCCCAGATAGTTCTAGCCCTTGTCAAGCTGACAGACAGCAGCAGTACATAGGTAGATCTCCATAAAGAGTGTGTCCCCCTGACATCTTTGATAGCATCTAATCATTGGAGTTTCAGAAGTAGAGTAAAATTGTATAAATTCACTTTATTTTGATAACAGCCCCTGAACAGCCCTGATGTACAGGTGTGAAATGCTACACAGTTGGTGAACTGTGACAATGTATATAAATATGTGGGTTAATCATATATCCTCACCAGTCCTCAAAGAGTATGTAGGACCCCATTCACTGAAAACATATGCCCCCACCGGTGTTTACCTTTGATCAGAGATATGCTTTGCTTTGATCTACGAGACAAGGAGGAGTCGCATGTTTCTCCTTCCACAGGCTCTGAGTGACACGGTTGGCCATCACCTCTCTCTCTTCCTTTCTGTGCTTCAAGATGGTCAAGTAGAAGAGAAAGGCTGCACACTGAGGCCAGGGGTGCAGACAAAAAGAGAAGAAGAGCTGTCTTAACCCACAATTGACATAAATGAGCAAACAACAGCCTGTGTTGCAGTCAGTGCATCAGCGCTGGGCATCTTGCTACCTGGCATGACACAGTCAAGGAAGTGAGGATTCTATCTTACAGTGACTGACAAGCTCCATCAGTGCCTGGGGGAGACATAGAGATCCAAAGCAAAGATTCCCTGACCTCCTAGAACCTGCAATTCATCACAGTGAGCTCTAAGATATGGGGATAAGTAGTCTAGAGGCCATGGATGCCACTTTAGACCCTCAGAAACTATCACGATGCTGAAGTCTGGATGCTAGAAGAAATACAACTAAAAACAAAGATACTTCTGTATGGAGGGGGTGCAGAGAGGAAAGGCAGAGCATGGAACAGGGAGAATGGCAAGGGGTGGGTCCGACAAGGTGTGTGGTGCTGAGACCAGAGGCTTGAACTCTGGAAAGGTGGAGAGAGGTGTCTACCACGGAACCCAGGGAAAGAGGAAGAGCATGAACACAGCTTCACCCACTCTGTTTTGTCCAGTGTTGAGGGTGTATGCACTGAGAGGCGCAGCTGGAAGGTTGGATCTGCAAGT
Organism: Onychomys torridus; assembly: GCF_903995425.1. Taxonomy (NCBI): domain Eukaryota; kingdom Metazoa; phylum Chordata; class Mammalia; order Rodentia; family Cricetidae; genus Onychomys; species Onychomys torridus. The sequence continues at coordinate 74,144,218 of NC_050456.1, read as the reverse complement.
CTTAGAGTGCAGTGGCTTATGCTCTGGGATTCATTCCAGGGAAGAAGCAAAGTCTGTAATCTCTCCTAGGCATCTATTCTGTGAAGCTAAGGGCTGAGATGCATCTCCATTAGGGTAGGGGCAGAGCAGATGTGCATCTAAGCAAATGCAGCCAAGGGAAATAGGAAGGAAGGAGAGAAAGAAGGAAGAAGGGGAGGAAGGAAGGAAGAATGGAGGAAAGGAGGAAGGAAGGAAATAATGGAGGAAGGAAGAAAAGAAGGAAGATGGAGGGAGGGAGAGAGGGAGGGAGGGAGGGAGGGAGAAAGGAAGGAAGGAAGGAAGGAAGGAAGGAAGGAAGGAAGAAAGAAAGAAAGAAAGAAAGAAAGAAAGAAAGAAAGAAAGAAAGAAAGAAAGAAACATGAGGTACAGTTTAAGTTCCTGTGGGTAGTGCATTTAATAAGGCTCAGGGGGACTAGAATGAAGTGAGAATCCCTTGGATGGAGAGGGGCTGGCTTTGGCTTAGATAGTGATTTACAGATCACATCTGCCATCTTCTGTACTTAGATGCCATGGTGTGGTGGTAAAATGGGTGGCCTCTTCTAAACAGCAGGCACTGGACCTTGGATGGAGAAGTTTGCACACATGTATCTAGAGGGGGAGACATGGCAGGCCAAGTAGCCACTCAAAAATAAATACTTGTTGGTAAATGAATGAATAAGGCAGGTTCACAGAAGCCAGAACCACCATAGAGGGTGAGAGCATCTAGGGGCCTCTCTTAGGGCCCTTCTGTGCATCCTGTAGCAGTAATTCTGTATTTCAAGGCCACTGGTTCTCAAGGGTGTTAGACCAAGTACAGTCAATTAGGCATCTCTTTGAACTTGGCTCGATTTCACCTTCAGGCACTTTCTCAGCTGAAGGTCAGCCTTCTGAACTCCAGATACAGAATCTCTCCTCCAGTCAAAGGCTTCTTTGACCAAACTGTCCAAACTGGAGCTCTGAAAAGAATTAGAAAATGCAGATAGTGCCATGTGCATTTATGCACTAATAAGCCATGTCTTTACCCATCTTCAGCCTATGGACATCAAAGAGATTATCAACTGCCACAGAGTCCCTCAGGGAAGAAGACTGGCTTACCATTGCAGGTGTCTTCCTTGGTCTGGACTAAAATATTAGACTTCAAGGACAGGACCCAGAGAGCAACATACGCACAGGGACCCTAAGATTTAGGTTTAAAGACACATGAGAGTGAAATCTCTTCTTTTCCTTAAAAAAAAAAAAAAAAAAAAAGTATTGCTTACATTTGTTTGACACATAGTAGAGGGTAAATGTAAATATTTGGAGTTCAGTGTGACATCTCAATGCATGTATACCATGTATAATGTCCACTCTGCAAAGCGTATGCTGCATGGCATGTTCAATACCGTGGAGAACTATAATTTCCCGGAGGTGACTGCAGCCCCTGTACAAGGCATTTAAAACCTACAATGGCTGTTGAATGAGTTTCTGCAGCAATTTATCTCATGACTTTTTGTACACCGTGGGGCACTCCTGGAGATGTGAATGGAGTTCTTGACACAGAAGGAAGGGCCTGTGTCAGTTAATGCCTATCTATGTAGATATTGGGGGAAAACTGGTTCTGTGGGATTTTTTTCTTTCTTTTTCTTTTCTTTCTTTCTTTCCTTCTTTCTTTCTTCCTTTCTTTCTTTCTCTCTTTCTTTCTCTTTTTTTGTTTTTGTTTTTTCAAGACAGGGTTTCTCTGTGTAATTTTGGTCAGTGCCTGTACTGAATCTTGCTTTATAGACCAGGCTGGCCTCGAACTCACAGAGATCTGCCTGGCTCTACCTCCTGAGTATTAGGATTAAAAGTGTGCTCCACCACCACCCGGCTGGTTCTGTGGTATTTTTCGAAGCTCTATTTGTGTGACGACATAAAAATCATTGGTGTTGGTGAAATACATCAACGCCCATTCTACCTTTAGAAAGTACATCAGGAGATCTCAGCACAGTAACACTCAGTGTACTGAGTCTCAGTGTCCAGTGCAGAATGGTGTTACCCTTGCCTTTATTGGGCACAAATATTAACAACAAATACCTTACTTCCTCTGTATTCATTTACTTTCTCTTACGTGCATATATGAGCACCTGTATGTATTTATGCTATTATGTACTATGTGTGTGCAGCACACAGGAAGGCTAGAAAAGGGTGTCAAATCCCCTGGAATTGGAGTTGCAGATGGCTGTGAGCTATCATGCGGCATCAAGGAACCAGACCTGGGCCCAGGTCCTCTGCAAGAGCAGTAAATGCTTTTAACCACTGAGCTGTCTCTCCAGCCCTGAACCACCACACAATTTTATGACAACTGAGCTAGCATTCTATTCAAGCCATACATAAGGTGGATTTTCCATACCAGAAGCTAAGCAAATCTAGGGCATGTGAGGTGGTGGGTGGGTAACCTTCTGTATTAGAGCACGTGGATGGCAAGTGGCTCTGTGACATGGGTTAACTTTGTGACTCTTAGAAAATATGACACCCCCCCCAAGTCCCTGTTTGTCAAAATTCTATACAAAGTTTTCCCATCAAGTATTTTCAAAATTCCTATAAAAATGCCATCAGAGTAGCCTCCCTCTCCTGACCCCATGCCTGACATGCCCACCAGCAAATCAGAGTGAAGACAGAGATGTTAGCCTTGTACATGTCCCACCTGATATGTTCAACTCACAGCCCCTTGGCCACGTGTATCCCAGGACAGCTGCAAATGCAGCCCAACACAAAACTGTAAACTTGCTCCAAACTTTTTTGACTTTTTGTAACTCTATCATGTACTTCTTGAGTGTGAACTTTGTAAATGATGTTACAAGATTGGACATGCCTGGATAATAGGTAATATACATCTAATTACATATGCACACACCTGTGTTTGTGACATGAAGGTGGAAAGAAGACTTCCAAAAAGAAGGGAGCAGGGTGGGGGTGGGCCAGTGGAGGTCAGTGTGGGTGAATGTGGAAGTATATGGGGTGCTTGAATGAAAATGCCTTTCTGGGGCTAAGGAGATGGCACAGTGGGTAAAGGACTTGTCTTGGGTATTCATTACTATTCTGTTGCTGTGATAAAAATGCCATGATTTTAGTACCTCTTGGCACCAAGGCACCTTATAGATGGCCCAAAATGTCCGGGAGCATAGGTGGTCCACATGGCAACAGGGACAGCTGAGAACGCATACCTCAGACTGCAAACAAAACACAGAGAGAGTTAACTAGGAATGACAAGAGGCTTTTGAGACCTCAAAGTACTCCATGACACCCGTGACACACTTCCTAACAGTGGAGACCAAGTGTTCAAAAGCTAGACACTTATTGGGGGGGCATCTCCTTTAAAGCACCACACCATGGAGGTGTGAGGACCCGAGTTTGCATTCCCAGAATCTAGGTAAAGCTGAATAGCGTTGTGATCCCAGCATCCCTATGTGGAGATGGAGGTGATTTTCTCTCTGGGTCCCACCAAGCCCCGGCAGTCCCATAGCCCACTTATAAAATAAACATACAGACGCTTATATTATTTAAACTGCTCTGCCATTAGCTCAGGCCTGCCATCGTCTAGCTTTTACTCTTATGCTCAGCCCATTTCTGTTCATCTATGTTACCACATGTTCCATGGCTTTATCTGTTGTATTTACATGATGCTTCCTGGATGGCAGGCTGACGTCTCCTCCTCTCTGCCTTCCTGTTCTCTCAATCCTCCTCTCTGCTAGTCCCGCCTATACTTCCTGCCTGGCTACTGGCCAATCAGTGTTTTATTTATCTATCAATCGTCCACAGCAGAGGTAGACACAGGAGATTCACGAAAGCTAGCAGGACAGATGGCTAGTATACAGAACAGCAGTAACAATACAGGGCCATCCTCTGGGACTAGGCGGAATCTGAGGATGGACACCCAAAGTTATCCTCTGATCTCCACATGCATGCCATGGCATGTCCACATGTGTATTCACACAGGAACACTCCCAAGGACACAAAGATGAAGTATCTTTATGAAACTCATCGATCACTATGTATGGTGGAAAAAATAATAAAAATCAAAGTTTGTCTTTATCTCCCACTGATAGTTTGCAATTAGTGTCAAGTATAAGAATATTGCACTGCCATAACATTCACTGGGGTTGCAAGCCCCTTTGCACAGCATTGTACACTCCACCACAGAGCACTGTTAGAGCTCACAGTCTGCTGATGCACACTTTTTTTTTCCATACAGGGTTTCTCTGTGTAGCTTTGGTGCCTGTCCTGGATCTCACTCTGTAGTCCAGGCTGGCCTGGAACTCACAGAGATCCACCTGGCTCTGCCTCCCGAGTGCTGGGATTAAAGGGTGAACTACTGCTGCCTGGCTGCTGATGCACACTTTTAGGTAACTTTCAGGAAGACAGTTCTTACACAGCTGAAGGCTTACATACTTTCCATCTTTGAGCTCAGGACTTTCTGCTATGGTGGAAGAGTGGTGGAAAATGTTATGCATCAGATGTTCACAGGCTTATAGCTCCCTCTGAATGCCTCTCTGGTACAGGGTGGCTCCCCCATGTTGGATGCTAGATTTTCCATGGTACTTCTCTTCTAAGAAGATGAGTGCCGGGCAATGGTGGTGCAGGCCTGTCATCCCAGCACTCGGGAGGCAGAGGCAGGCGGATCTCTGTGAGTTCGAGGCCAGCCTGGTCTACAGAGCTAGTGCAGGACAGGCTCCAAAGCTACAGAGAAACCCTGTCTCAGAAAAAAAAAAATGTGGAAGGTGTGTGCCCAGAATCCTCTGGGGCATTACCTTGGAGAACAATATGGCAACAGCCAGCTTTGCTTTGCAAGGGTGGGTTGTTCTTTTTTTTTTTTTAAATTTTGTCATAGTTTAATCCCCTAAAATGTATTTTCTATCTACTAGATGCACAGCATGTGTGGTGTGAGGTTGGGGAGCAGAAAGAGGCTCTCTGGTTTTTGCACAGGTCCAAAGCCTAGACATGGGGCCAGAAGATATGAGCTTTGCATAGAACCCCACCGTGCCCTCACTCTGTGACTTTCTCCTTCCACTTCTCCAGCTGTCACAGACGGTTTGGTCTACTGGGGAAATGAGGAAGTCAGCCAGAGTCCCTTAACAAGGATCCTGGCAGGTAGCTTTGGATTCTACTTTTAAAACTAGAAATAAAGTTCAAGGTGATTGTCATAGATTGTCATGAACCTGTAAACTACAGTTTAGAGATAAATCCAGTCCAGCCATTGTTTCTTCTTGTCAATGGCCTGAGAACACCCTGCACATTAAAGTAAATAAATAAATAAATAAATAAATAAATTTTAAAAAGTAAAAATACTATTTTGTGATGGCTGGTAATAACTCAATGAGACTTGGATTTTCATATTCACACATGAACTCTCTCAGAAACACAGAAATGACTGTTCCTTTATGTAGTGTCTGTGGACATTTGTGCTCTCAAAATGGGTATGGTGATAAAATGAGGAAGATGGTCAGCTCCATGATGTTTAAAAACTTACTATCACACCCAGGATAAATATATATACGGATCTCTCTTCTCCCTGTGTGTAAGTTTTCTTATTTCTGGCCAAGATCATTTCAATTTTATTTCAAATTAAACAAACAAACAAACAATGCAATGCAGAGGGCTGTAGAAATGGCTCAGCAGCTAAGAGCACTTGCTGCTTTGAGAACCTGAGTTCAGGTCTAGGTCCCAGTACCCATGTCAGGCAGGTCGCAACTGCAACTCCAACCCCAGGGGATCTGACACCCTCTTCTGGACTTCACAGGTACTGCGCATATACATGAACACCCCCACATACATACATAAGTTAAAATACATATATAAAAATATAATCCAAAGACACCTACTTTTGTGTTCACAGCTGACCTACCCTTTGTAAAACAGCCCTCCATATTTGTGAAACAGAGCCACCTTGAAGCCATGCTACTGTATGACAAAAAGCAGAAATTTTTAAGGGAGATAAATAAGTTTAAGTGACAGATGCTGGCTATTATAGTGTGAGTGACAGAAATGAGCTGAATCTTAACTTCATCTTCTACATCAAGGCCAATATAGTTGGTAGGAATAAACCTGTAGTACATATAGAATTAAAATGTCAGTAAAGTGGCTGAATATACTCCCCTGTGTATATGTTTATGTTTGTGCATTCAAGCAGAAAACTCTCTGGCAATTTGTTATTGAATTAATAATTCACCCAACACGTATTTATTAGCTACTTAATGTGTATGAGGCAGGGCTCTATTCCTACACACACACACACACACACACACACACACACACACACACACACAAGCAAAAGATAATGACATCTGTGTCATCAAGAATGTCCTATTCAGGTAAGATGACCAGATTTAACTTGTGGACTACTAGGGCCTGACCTGGAGGTCTTATGGATCAAGAGAGTGACTATTTAAGAACAAGTGAACGATCAGGTTTGATGGCTGGAGACATTGTTTCTCTTCTCTCTGCATCTTTGGGCTTCAATGGCTAGCACATGCAAAAGAGGTGGCGATGGGAATTGGAAGAGGTGGTATCTAAGGCCTTCCCAAGAGCTGAGCAGTAATTGTGGTATCACAGGGACACTGATAAGGCTTTGGGGGGGGGGGCTTCAGCTCCTTCTGAAGGATACAGAGCTGGGTCAGCCATTGTATAGGGCTGCAAGAGGTGGATGATTCTCAAGGAAACATCAGAGTGGATGAACAGCCACACTGCACGGAGAAAGTGCCTTGACAGAGAGGGTCACAGAAGAAATTCTGAGGACTCTCAAGCACATGGAGACCCACACAGCTGGCTAGAACAACTGGAGGCTAAAGAGCCAAACAAACAAGTGAGGGCTCCATCACGCACAAAAATTTTCTTTCCAAGAGGAGAAACTTGAGCAGATGCAAGGACCTAGAGTAGAAACCAGTGCCATCTATGTGTCTGGTCACTTCCTCACTCTCTTATTCCTTCTACACACACTAATGTGTGTGCAATGTGGCAGAAGAGAATCTAGGCTTGGCCACGTGCTCATGAAACCAAACTGAGAAGACCCAAAGAGAAGGGCCTCAAGGATGGTGTTATTGGATCTTGATAGGGTACGATAGAATTTTTTCCAGAAGTCCTTAGGACGTAGCTAACCTGGAGAAGATTCTGAACCTCTACCATGGCTCCCAGGTATCCAGAGTGATACAGACCTGGGGGCTGAGGCAGATAGGGCATGAGTCCCCTTAGCAGGGCATGAAAAGCCACAAGGAACATGCAATGGCAGGGTCTGATCTTCCTTCTCCTTGTTCAATGAGAGTGATGGACAGTGGGATCACTTCTTGGGTTAAACCTCCCTTTCCTGGGTAAGGATATCACTAGCAAATGACTATGACCTCCTGAGCCTGTGCTTCATGCTTCAGTTAAATTGTCACATCAGATTCTTGTATGAGGTTACAGCCCTGGAAATCTATGGGCCTGGGCCACATTATCTAGCCTTCTTGCCAAATTGCTGCCATTAAGTTGTGCTTTGTTATAGCTTGGAGTTTCATTGCATCATCATGAAACACTTTCAAAGGAGAGTAGGTGCACATTCTACATACTCACCTTTTGGAGTTTGTCCACCAGATTCACTAAATTCCCCAAAGGAGTCACTCTCAAAGAGCTCTCTTTTCTTTTCTTTCTTTTTTCTTTTTTGTCAGAGCTGAGGACCGAACCCAGGGCCTTGTGCTTGCTAGGCAAGCACTCTACCACTGAGCTAAATCCCCAGAGGCTCAAAGTTCTCTTTTCTTAAACACAAAACAGAAACAGGACAGAAGTTTACAGTCAATTGCATTTCCCATTGCCTTGGTTGCCAGGAAACAGAGGCAAATAGGCACGCAGGTCACTGTCTTTTGTGCAACTGAACATCTATACCTGACAATGGTTTGTCTGAGCACTTCCTGTGTCAGCTCAGTAAATACTTCCTCCCCTGAAGGAAGTTCAGAGATGAGCTACATAAAAAACACGAAATAAAACAAAATCCAAAGACAGCATTTTGTTTGCATTTTCCCCGTGCATATGACTGCATTTTGAGCTCAACTCTAAAGTTAGGAGAGGAGGAGGAAGACCTGATGTTCTGCTTATACTCTCTCAAGTTGTGAATGACACAGAGTCTGCAGAAGAATGAATGAGTGAGTGTAAAACTCAGGATTGCTAAGCCATTAGGGGCTATGCATGGGTACCAAATTCAGCTAGAGCTGCCCTGGGCATTGGTGCTCCAGATCCACACATTAGTCCTCCTCTGCCCTCCCTCCACAGATGCCAGTGATGTCCTCCTCTCCCTCTGCGTGGACACAGGAAATGAAGCTCGTCTATGTTATCTGCTGGCTCTTCCTTGTGCCTGGCTCAGGGCCTGGCACAGCACAGACAGTAAAGGCTTGGACACTGCTTTGTTCCAGCTCAAGGTGAAGATGAAGAAAGCCCTGCCTCCTTCCACTGCATGAGAGAGGAGCCACAGAGGGCTCTCAGATCGTGGGGAACCTCTTACAATGTGATGCAGTGGCAGCACAGCTGTGACATTCTGTCTTCAGGTTCTGCACAGTGGTCTCCAGGCCACAGGAGCTATCTGACATTCTGTTACTGTCACATGAACTTTGTGCTAGCTAGGTGGCTTCACCCAGATTTTGAGTAATTTGAGCAGAGTGCAAGTAGCTTAGGTCAGGTTGAGGAGATATTTAATTTAGGAAAATGCTGCTGCCCAAGCTTAGAGACCTGAGCCAGATGTGGTGGATACACTTATAATCCCATCACTGGAGAAGCAGAGACAGGCAGTCACTGAAGTCCCAGGCCAAGCAGCCTAGCAAAATCAGTGAGTTACAGTCCTAGTTGGAGACCTTGTCTCAAAAAGCAAGGTAGAAGGTGTCCCAAGGAATGATGATGTCTGAGATTGACCTCTGATAACCACATGGATGCGTATACTTATACATACACACACAGGTACACCGAAATACATAAATTAGTTTAAACATGATTGAACAAAGTAGTCTAGGTTCACTGATGATATTTGAGAGTTCAGGTTTATTGTATACAATTTGATATATGCTATTTTAAACTGTAGTGGGTGGTTAGAATTCAATCTTGTATTAAAAGCCAAGGGACATCTGTACTGTGGTCTTGAAGTTTGTATGAGGTATTTTAATCCTATAACTAATGGGTGTAAGGGAAGCTAATTTTCAGGTATAGTAATATTCCCCATCCTCTAGGTGACTTTCCACCCAGGGAGTTTCTGGGCTTACCTCTAGCATATGGTGCCTAAAGGAGGGATAGGGGGCTGTGGTGACTTCTCTAGCTCTTGTAGCACTGGGTGGGGGGATGAGAATAGCTTGCTTGGGGGTGCCCACCAGCTCCCTTGGTATAATTTCAAGTTGGGCCTGGGATGACTTAGGTTCCTGGAAGTCTGTTGCTTCTCATTTGTTTAGTATTCTCTTAGCTCAGTCTCAACAAAAATAGTACAGAGATGGATCCCCCCAAAAGACTGGGTCCCTCCTGGAGCTGTCCTTGGGGAGATGAAGCTATTTTTATATAAGAATAAGTAGTTTGCCCAAGATTTTGCTTTGGAAATGAAATTTCTTTTGGGGAGAGCTGGGACTGAAACCCTGCTTCCTTTCTCCTCACCATGCTATAAGATCGGTCCAGAGTTTGTCCTGTGTCCCCAAGCTCTGTAGGACTCCCATCTCTAATTTCTCCAACGTTCCCATCACACACTGCTCCCACACTGTGGTGGGAGACATCTGGGCCAGCTGCTGATGCACACCCACCTCTGTTTCCCTAGCTCTCCTTTCCACTCTGGCCATGGAACCTTCTCTTGGTATTATTCAAGAACACACAGTTCAGACTTAAACAAAACCCACATCTGCCTGGGTTTATCACCTGTTAGCCAGAACTGGATGAAACCAAGGTTTAATTACTTCTGACAATTGCAGAGTTCAACCTCTTAGTAAGACAAAAGGAAGAGGCGAAGCATTCCATAAGAGCATTCTCTAGAGACCCTGTGGGAGCTGATGTCCATACAGCAAATGGTTTATATTTGCTGAGGACCCTAGTCTCAAGGTCACTGAGTTGCCCAAAGTGGCACTTTCAGGAACCATCACAGGTATGTCTTCTGTCTGCATCTCTTCCTCTCTGAAGCTGACATCCACTTCCTGATTGTGATGAGATGAGGGGATTCAGGGCAGAAGATACACTGTAGGTGGGCACCAGCCATAGGGCCCTGTATGCTCTGGGATGTTTTGCACCCAGATGCCCCAAGGTGACCATAAAGATATTATAAAGCTCAAACACTGACAAAATCAGTCTGGTAAGGCCATTCACAGTAGATACTGGCTGCCCGCAGCTAGGAAGACACAAAGCCAGGAGTGGACAGAGGGAGCATCCAATCCCATACTAATTGCATCTTTTTTCTAGTCATGAAAACTCTGTTTTTCCCAAATTCACATGCTAAAGCTTGAACTCCAACTTGGTAGTACTTGGAGATGGGCCCTCTAAGGAAGACGTTAAATGTGTCCATGAAGGCACAGTCCCTATCCAACTGGATCAGTGTCAATGAATGAGGCACCACAATGTTCTCTTGTCTCTTCAGGTATGTTCATCAAGCAAAGGCCAAGCTAGGAGGAGAGAGCCCTCATCACAAGTCAAGCTGGAGAGCTTGACCCTAGATATGTCAGCCTCCCAAAGAACAAGAAAATGAGTTTCTGTGTTTTCATCCTCCAGCCTCTGGCATTTTGTTATAGCAGCTCAAGCTGACTGATACAGCCTACATTCACTGCTCTGCTAATAGGTGATGCAGTCCTCGGGCAATGGTTTTGTTGTTCTCTGGGATAAGAGGTGCATACATGTAGAGTGTATGAGTGTGAATGTGGGATATTGCCTATGTTTTGTAGCTGAGCCTCTGAGAGAAATTTGAGATATTCTGAGTATTGACAATAACAACAACAACAACAATAATAATAACACCCGTGTTAGGTGTCTACTATATTATGAGCCCTGTGCATGTGGTCTGATTTGAACCCCACAACCACGCTATGTGGTCAGCACTGCTTCAGGTTCTTCCAGAAGCAAGACTTTGCACACAGGCATCTTGAGCCACAAAACAGAACAACCCCATGGCTCCAAACATCAGACTCAGGCCCCACTTCTTCTCTCCTCTCCATATCCCATGCCCTGGGAGCCGAGGGCAGGAAAGGCCATGCGTATGGGAGCAGCAGGGCTCATCATGACACAAGGCTCAAAAGGGCTTGTCAAGACACAAGGCTCAGAAGGATTAGGAGCAGGAGCATGGGCAGCATAGAGAAGGAGACACGAGGTTAGAATCAGTACAGCAGTGCCAAATGCAAAATCCCTCGCTTTTGGAGGGCCAGGGCCCAAACACTGCAGCTCTGCACCAAGAAATGGAGGCAGGGTGTCTTCGAGGACAGCTTGTCATACAGACATTGTACCCTGTGTTTGGGGCTGCTGCATTGCAGGCTGATCCCTGACAAGAATGCCCCCTTCTGGTCATGTTCCCAAAGCATGGTCAGAATCCTGTGTGCAGAAACCTGTGTAGCCAGATTTGGGGGTAAAGTCATACCTCAGAACTGGTCCTAGGAACACAAATATCTGCACCCTCTTTTCTTCCCCCTCAGCCCACCAAAAGAATTATAAATTATTTTCCAAAGATAAGATACACCCTAGTACAGTTTGCTTCCTCTTTTTTTTTTTTTATTAACCCTGAATAATGTTCTCCATGTCATCTGTATATTTATGATAGCTCAAAGACATGGGTGTGTGGATCTAATTAAAAATGTGAAAGGGTTTAGCAGTCTGATGCTTCCCTGTAACTCTCCGGTTGCCAAATCTTGGCAGCAGTGTTGAAACAGGGCCAACTGTTTAGTCTTCAGCTGAGCGGCTGCCAGAGCAGCAATGCATTGTGGGGCGAAAGCCTGGAGGTGCTGCATGGACAGGCGCTTCCACAGGGTGAGGCACTGGGCAGGACCTGGGCCCACCACCCCAAGGGACCCAACCACCAGGGAGCCGCTGGGCCTTGCCCTCTGTGTAAGCAGCCCACTTCTTCTGAAATGCAGGTAGGATCAGGGAAGACAGTGAGGTGGGGCTTCAGAGCTTCCAGGTACTGGGTGTGATATTTGTCCCAGCATCAGTACAAACCAGGACTCTTGGGAGGAGAAACTGCCTGGACTTGATTCAGGGGCCTGAGCTGGCCACTGTTCCCTGTATCTGTTTGTGCAGCCCCTGCACCTCAGAGCCTCCTCAAATGCCTTGGCCATGGTCTGGGCCCTCACTCTGATTCCATTGACCACACAGGTCATTTGGTGATTTTCAGGGACATGCGGCATTTCAATTCAACAGTAAAAGAAGATAATGTGTTTTGCTGAGCTTGGATCGGACTAGAATTGCTGAGAGTGTAAGAGAGGGCTCTCGGCTTCAACTTCGTCTGCTTCAAGGAGGCTAGGCTTTGGGAAAGCATGCCTTGGTGGTTTTCAATCAGGAACAAAAAGGAAAGGGGATTCACAGCTCAGTGCTGTTCTCCCTGCTACGGGGTCAAGATAAGGGAAACTAAACACATCAAAAAACTCAGGTGGCTTTTTGCTTCCTCAAAGTGTGCATGGGCTATAAACAAATTAAAGAAAGTGTTCGACCTACCAGTACGGAAGGACGTCACTGCAGAGACTGAAGACTCGAGTCTGCAAATATACCCTAAGATGCTTGAGGGAGAGAATGTATTCTTTGGGACTGGGGATGGGGGGGGATTGCTCTTGGATTTTTTATTTTGGGTGTTTATTTTGGAAGAAGAAAATGAAGTAGGAGGAGAAAGAGGGGAAGGATTTGATTGTTAGGGGAACACGCAGGGTTATGCTGGGAGCTTGGCATTGACCAGGCAGTGAACTGTGGTAGAGAAGCCATGGCTTCTGAAGTCATTCCTTTCTGCCCTGACTCCAGGCTCTGGCATTAGGCTTAGGCATGTGACAGGCAGGGCCTGGCCTCCATGGCTTTATCTAGAGGAAGGGGCAAGCGTGCCATCACTGCCTTGTAGCTGGAAATTCTGGATGAGTGTTTGTGAAATAGCTCTGACCCATGGGTCCCTGACAAGTATCTTACTAACTCAAACCCTTATCCCCATGGAGCCAGGACCTCACCCCAGGTAGAATTTCCTCCCAGTAGACCTCTTCTGAACACAAATATATTCAGAATCCTCAGGATGGGAACTAATCTGTTTGGAAGTCAGAGCCCCTGTTCATTCCTGACATCAGAGGAGCTGAGGGAAAATGAGGCCCTGGGGGATAGCAGCGAATGTTCCCTTTCTTTTCAAATGGCAAATTTATCCATATAAAAAGTTTAAAATGACATGCCAAATGAATCTTACGACATCATGATGGAGGTGGCCAAAGCTTTTATGAAACAATAGACCATACAAGTTTGTGATTCTCAGAATGCAGGTGGTATGACCTAAGGAGCTGGTATTTTTCTTGAGAATATTCTGAGTTGGCTTAGCACGAGTGCCTCCATTGTGGGCCAGATAATGAAGAATTGGCTTTTTCTTACCAGACACAGAGACTAAGAAAAACCCATTCCAAGAGAATGTACACAATCGTGTTCCTCACGTGCGGGCAGGTGATTGTCTAAACCACCGAGGGAAGATGCCCGAGGTAAACATCTAATTAATTAAAGCAAATCTCCCTTCCCACTCAGACCCTGAAAATGCCCTGCAGTTGGAAGACACTCACGCTATCTCACACTCAAACTTGAAAATCCACTTCCAGGTGACCGATCCTGCAGTCCCTCGACTTTGTTCATTAAAGTCTGCGAACCTTCACACCCATCGCCCCTCCTCGGCTGTTTTGTGACCACAAACCCTTCGCTCTTCTGAGCAACATTTGCTCCAACTTAATATTCTTGTGCTTTTGGGAACAACACTTTAAAAATAAACCATTTTGGCACACTGTCAAACTCTTGTCTACATTCTTTCATGACAACCACGCTAAGTGAGATTTTTAAAGCCAAAGGGAGCTAGGGGTAGGAAGAGAGAAGTCCCCCCCTCCCCAACCCTGTTTGGAGTTATCATTTGAGACAATGTCACATGAGAATGTATTTACTCGCTACCATCCCACCTAAATCCGGATAACTTGCCGGCCTTCCTCTTTTCATCCTTTGACCTACTTATCTTTATTTAACTGTTGACAATTGCAAACGTGCATATACTGCATTATGAACCTGATCACCTCATGCCCTCTCCTATCCCCTCCTACTCCAGAAGACCTTTTCTTCTTCCCACCCAGTCCTTCCTGCTTTCATGTCTTATTGTATGAAGGTATTGTAGCTACAGCTGCTGTGTATTCCTGGCTATGTTGCATGTCATATGCAGAAGACAGAATGTCATATCATTGCCCCCTCCTTACCCTCCAGCTTATATGATCCTTCCTTCCTCTTTCCCCATAACGTTCCATGTGTCTTGGAGGACGTGATATAGATATCCTGTTTAGGGCTGAGTACGCCTCCCTGCCACCCCCCCCCCCCATGCCCCCTCACTTATTCTTTGCATTTTGGCCATTCTGGGCCTCTTTATCGACTGCTACCTAGAGGCATGCTGCACCTTCACTCCTTGTGTGGGCTGCTGTGTATTTTCTCTGTGGAATCTAGTCACCTAGTTTGGGTGGCAGCCTCTTAAATACCAGGAGAGGTTTTAGTCTACCGCTGGCCACTGGGTAAAGAAGGCCTGGGCAGGAAGGGGACTGAGGGCAAGAGCTAAACTGTACCTTCTGGTCCTCAGCAGAAGCGCAGCACAACAAATTCTGTCAGCTCCCTTGCTACCAACAACTGCTCTCTCCTTAGACTGTTGCTAAGAGACCAGCCTGTTGTTTACAAGATCCTCGGTGGCGTCGACTTCCATAATTTATAATTTATTATCTTAGTGTCAAAACTTGTGTTGGTTTTTATTTTATTTCACCATAGATCCAATAATTGTTAGATACAACAAAGGTCACACATCCGCCAGTGGAGCGGCGGCTGCTCCGATAGCATGCTCGCCACCTCTGCGCTTAGGTGCCGTGGTGAAAATGCTATTATAAACTGAAGATGAATATCATTTTTTGTCCATTAACTTCACGCATTATATGACTGCTCAGGTCAATGGATTCCCTCAAGACTTGCTCACTATTGCAAACATGTCTCTGTCCAACCCAGAAGGAAATGAATTGAAATGACTTCAATTATCACAAGAAAGGACTGGAGTTCTCTTTGCCGTACACTCCAACACCTAATCGTTCAACTCGCCGATCGTCTCTCCGCAAAGTTCAGGGCCACAGACATTTAACTGCTGCTAGAAACACCTGCCCCAGACATCAAGGAGCTCGGTGGGCAAACACACCGCTCTGGGAAGACGCTCTCTACTGGAACCATTCAGCCCATTCAGCCCATTCAGCGAGGAGGAAGAGAGGGCAGGAGAGGTCGTTTATGGAACATAGCTTAGCTGCAGTGCAGAGAAGAGAGTTGCGATCATTGCTTACTCATCTCTTGCTGGGCACAACGCTAAGTGCTCAACCTGGAGTAAGTGAGAAAAAGCTCCTGGCAAACCTAGGGAGAAAATTCTACATTAGCCTCATCATACAGGCAACAAAAATTGGGGCTACGTGAGCAGAAATAGGTCCCTAAGGATACGGAACTATGAAGTTAAAGGATGGAACCCAGGCTGGACAATCCTCAGCTCCCTTGTTCTCACAGACATTATTTAAAAAGAAATTGTGCTGGGGTGTGCAGTTTACTTCTGTTTAAAGAGAGTCCCACATGTTTGATGAAGCAGGGAAATTAGCATTAGTCCCCAAATTGTATTACCTCATATTTTTCTGCAAAGTCCTTAGAATGTCTCAGAAACCACCCAGCATGACAAACTTCTAGGAAGGGCTTTTCATTCTCCCTGTCATAATACATGGCAAATTCTAATGACATTTTACTGGGAATTAGACTTGCTATTTCCCAGAAAGTCAAGATGTCAGTAATCTACACAGGCATTTCTCACTCCCCACTCCATTCCCACTGGCTCCAAGGCAGGAGTCATGGCCCAGGACAAAACACCATAGCAGGATCTCCCAGAATCCCTCAGGGTGGGTCAGAAGCCTCCTTCATATTGCTGTGGTGGAAAGAGATGAATAAATGAGCCAGAAACCATGGCCCATCAATTAAATAAGCAATCAAGACTTCCCCTTAGCTAGCCATATATTGGACCGACCATTTACTTTTCCCCTGGCAATGGTTTTCCTTACATACAGTACAGATGCAATCTGGACCAACAAGTACAACCCATAACGATAAGGAAAGCAAGGGTACTCCCCTTGTAAAATGTTTGAGATCGCCCCTCTGAGACCAGAGTTTCATGAGGGTTCAGTGGGGACCCGATCCATTTTGGATGTCACATGCTATGGATGAGCAAATAGCATACAGGATGAAGGCTCAGAAACCTGGGGCTATGTTCCTTATATAAAGTCTCTCAGTAGCCCTGGCACTGACATTGGCCATAACCATACTTCCTAGTTTCTACTTTTTTTTTTTTTAGTTTTTCGAGACAGGCTTTCTCTGCGTTGCTTTGGAGCCTTTCCTGGAACTCACCCGGTAGCCCAGGCTGGCCTCAAACTCACAGAGATCTGCCTGCCTCTGCCTCCCGAGTGCTGGGATTAAAGGTGTATACCACCATCACCCAGCTTTCTACGTTTCTTAACATGGGCTGAGCAAAGCTTCCTTCCCCTTGGGAAGCACTGCCTTCCACCCAGAGGCTGTTGTGTAACAGATTCCTCCATGACTAAGACCTTACGTCTTGTGGGGGGGGGGGATATCTTAACACATGGGATGTAAAAGGAAGGTGAAGCAATGGGACACTTTAGGACAGGATTACTTACAAGAAGGTAGCGCAGCAGGGTGTTCTAACAAATGAAGTACTCCATCCTATAGAGGAGCTCGTTAAGATAGGAAGTAAACAATTCAAAGCAGCTTCAGGAGGCTTCTGAAAGGGACCAGATTTACTAGGCTCCTCCCTCCCAAGAGAATATAAGCAGTGAGAACTGCTCAGAGTTTCTAAAACAAGCAATACTGCTTAGAAGAGGCTCACCCCCAGCCTCCTGGAAGAACGGGAGAGCAGCCAAATTGCCTTGACAAGGCTCAGGCCAACTGAATGACCAAGATAGGATACTGCTCAACCTGCTGAGCTTTCTGCAGGCTGTACTGTGTGCTCCAGGTTCCCAGCCGTGTGAGCTTTCACCCATGCTGGGGAGGGGGCCTTTGGTCCCACCAAAGCTGCCTAAAAGTAACCCCTCACCCATATTCCTGTAAGTAACTCCAATAAAACTCATCAGTTCATCAAGTTGTATTTTGATAGCATCTGTACTTTTGTTCATCACCAGTTCCATATCTGGGGTGAATGTTTAGTTACATCTCCCCAGGAATAATGTCATACGACAGATGCCTGAGGACATCATCAAAATGTCACCAGAGATTCCTACTTTTAGTAGATGCCCATGGTGGAATCCCACTCTTTCAAGTCTCAAGGATTTGGAGCCTCTAAGCTACATGTATCTTCTCTGCTCGTTGTTCTGTAGTGTCCAGATAATTTAGTAAGGATGCCTTCTACATAAGGACAAGATGCCTTTCCTCACCTCCTCAGCAAGGTCTAAGACTCTCTCAATCTATGGCTTCACGAGTCTGAACTTTTCAGCAAAGGATCCTGGAACAAATCTCCATGGATCCCCATGTCTCTGGTGTCTTTTCTCATAAACCCTTTGGATATATACTATGGAATTCTTTCTTGTTCTGGAAGCATGTCATGATGGGCCATGGCTGGATGACTTTATTCTCACAGCTCTTTTTGTTGGCATGACTTTTCGTTTCTAGCAAACGTCTGCTTAGTCTTCAAGAGAAAGCATAAAGACTGTCTTCTCTACATCTCCCTCGATTCTCTGAGCACTCCCAACAGCTGCCTTCATCTACTCACTTCTGTATCAACAAAGGGGCAGAGTGTCACTCCATGCCTCATCACAACCCCCCCCCCCAAAAGCATTCCTGATCCTGCCAGGGCCTCCTGAGTACCTTGGATCTCGACTTCCTTCTTGTTTCTTTCTTTCTCTATTTCCCTTCTGAGACCATCTCCCATCAGCCACTGGATGCTGGTGTCCCTCAAGGTTTTTCTTAGGCCATTGAAAAGCAGTATAGTAATTGGTTATGTGATCTCTTGGAGATCCAGCTGATCCCTGGGCTTCACCAACCAGGTCTTTGGAAGTGCTTCTGCTTAGAAGTGTTGCCCTCATCTACATGACAGCTGTCTTGAGATATGAGCCAACTCTCACAAAGTTTTCAAGTTACTCTGCTGGGTCCTCTGGAAGAGCAGCCAGTGCTCTTAACCATGGAGCCATCTCTCCAGATTCTCTGACTCTTACACTGGTTCTTTCACATCTTCCTGGATGTTTCCTGAATCTTGGGGTGTGGGCTTGACACAGATGTTCTGCAGTCACTTTTCAGCAATTTCCCAACAGTTCCCTTGATGATGGGCCAGCCACATTTGAAAGCCTCTGCACAGAGCACAAGATTGTGGCTTTGGTCTCAGGTTTCTGTACCTGTAACTTTGGGCCTCTCAGCCATGTTCAAATTGCTTTGGTTCCTGCTTTTTCTAGGCCTCTGCTTTGTCACAGCTTGGTATCCCGCAGCCTTTTTACTCCTGCTCAGCCTTTAGATGTCTGAAATGGTTTATTTTCTTAGAGCATCCTTTCTTTCTCAACCATTATCACAGTCCCTAAGTTACAAAATAAAATACAAAATAAATGGACATACACGGTTTTGAATAAAATTTTAATAGTCTAGCCACTGTTTTAAAACAACGACAGGTTTAGATTGGCAGATGTTTGCTTGAGAAAATAACATGACTGTCTCTTTTTAAAACCTTAAAATATTTTTTTAAACTCTATTTATTTTATTTTGCGTGTGTGTTCATGCCTGTACATACACACAGCCTGGACAATCTATAGCATCAACTCTATTCTTCCACCAGTTCCCAAGGTTAGAACTCAGGCCACCAGGCTTGACAGCGAGTACCTTCATCTGCTAGGCCATCTCCCCAAACCCAGAGATCATCTTTTCCCCTCCATCATCATTCTGATTTCCTGTTCCCACCCCTTGATTATCCCTAAGTTCACAGCTTCAGAAATGCACCATTTTCTATTTCGGGCTCAGGCTGGGCACCTTCTGAGGAGATATTCTGTGTCCTGTCAGGGGTCTAAGACACCTAGGGGCCCCCCCTGCTTCGAGAACATGTGATTGATCTCC
This sequence comes from Onychomys torridus, assembly GCF_903995425.1. Classification (NCBI taxonomy): domain Eukaryota; kingdom Metazoa; phylum Chordata; class Mammalia; order Rodentia; family Cricetidae; genus Onychomys; species Onychomys torridus. Next base: position 74,124,913 of record NC_050456.1, on the reverse strand, counting down.
ATGAATGGAGACTTTTCCTGTTGTATACACAGTGAGCGATGGGGGCATAGACCACAGCAGGTCTTCCAAGCCCCCCTTCCCTGCACATGGTTACTCTCTTCCCAAAGCATTGTTGACAGTTTCTAAGACCAGACATTGAATCATCCCCCAAATCCAAGTTCTTCTGATGAAAATAATTTCCTTGTTCAAAAAAATAAAAGCCTTCCTGCCAGGCAAATGGCACTTTTGCATTGTGCATTTGTTCTGATTTCTGCAATCCTAGACCCTTGCAGCAGAGAGAGCAAATCCTCCAGCTGTTTGATCCTCGCAATCCTTCAATTATCTCTCTGCTCTCCTTCTGCTGTCACTTAGAGTAAATATGTATCTGTCCATGAAAGGCAATCCAGCTTTCTTCTAATCATGTTAGGATTCTTGGCTAAATGCCTCCTGGTCTGGGCACATCCCTCTCGTACCACACAGCCCAGTCCCCAGGACGTAGTCCAGGTACAGACTCCACAGAATTACGATGCCAGTCAAGATCATCTTCCACTCAGGTACCCTCCACCCTTCCCATGAAGGCACAGGCACACACAGAGTGTTGTCATACCCCTGCAAGCACAGTGGCTCTGCAAAAGTGTGAAAGGACATTAAACATTGAGTGCTAACCATTGGCTGTCTTTTCCTCGAGTCTTCTCCAACCTTTCACCTAAAGGCATCATGCCCTCAGCAGGTATTGTGGCTTTCATGAGTGAACTCTCTTCTAGGTAAGACCTTTTGATTTAAAACACTCTAGGACGCCTTTGCCTCTTTGCTTCCTGGGTGGCTCTTGTGAAGCAACCTGAACTGGGGACTCAAGGGAAACACAAAGCTGTGAGCATGGTTTTTCTCCTCAATGTGTGTGTGTGTGTGTGTGTGTGTGTGTGTGTGTGTGTGTGTGTGTGTGTACATGTGTGTGAGCATGTTAGTGTGTACAGGGACACGTGTGCCTGAGTGTGAGTACACACGTGTGTACTCTTATGTGGAGGTCAGGGGTCAGTCTCAGGTAGCAATCCTGACAAAGCCTAGAACTTGCCAATTAAATTAGGATAGCTGACCAGCAAGCCTCATGTCTCCACCTCCCCAGCACTGTCTGGATTCATTACTTTGATTCCGGGGATCAAACCCAGGTCCTCATATCTGCAAGCCATGCACTGTGTCAGCTGAGCCATCTCCCCAGCCCACAACTTTACTTATTAATGAAGGCAAAGGACAAGAACAGCTGGGACTTGAAGCACTGAAACAACACACCTCATTCACCTCAGAGTCAGCCACAAGGGCATTGTCCTCACTTAGCCCCAGGCCTCTGTCCTTCTGGACGGCGGGAGGAATTTAAGCTGCCAGGTGGTTGACTATCCATGCAGCAACACCAGCTTTGTAAATAAGATCATGTGGAGACATGTTCCAGCACACTAACATATGCATGAGAGGGATAGTTTGGGGTCCAGTACCTCTCTTGTGATCTTCTGGTCTCAACCCAGCCCTCCTACTTGGCTGCTTCTTGTTCTTCTTGTTCTTGTTCTTCTTGTCCTTGTCCTTGTCCTTGTCCTTGTCCTTGTCCTTGTCCTTGTCCTTGTCCTTGTCCTTGTCCTTGTCCTTGTCCTTGTCCTTCTCCTTCTCCTTCTCCTTCTCCTTCTCCTTCTCCTTCTCCTTCTCCTTCTCCTTCTCCTTCTTCTTCTTCTTCTTCTTCTTCTTCTTCTTCTTCTTCGTAGTCCAGGCTGGCCTTGAGCTTGTGCTCCTCCTGCTTCCACCTCCTTCAGCAAAGTTTATCGGCATGTACCATCACAACCAGGTTACCTTGGCTTTTAATCTCCTTGTGGGGAAGAAACTGTTCAGAATTCCAGAATTTCTATAAACCTTAAAAGTAGGCCAGCTTTACTTTTGTAAATGCAAATTTGGATATACTTACATGCACGTACACACACACACAATTACACATATGCATACATATGCACACACCCACCCACACATTGTGAATTTCTAATCTGTGTTATTAAACTTAAGACAAAGAAGAAATTACATTAAAGAGAAAATCAGATTTCAAATGTCATGGTTTTCATTTCATTTCTCTTGTCTGTTTGTTTTTCTCAGTGCTGGGCATCCAGACATTGCACAGTCAGGTGACTGGAACCAGGCTGAGGTTGCCGTATGCTGTGATTGTGCCTGCAGAGTTCAAGATCTGCTGGGGACCCAGACTCATCTCCAGCAGAAAGTTAGACAGCAACATTCTAGCTGACTTGGGTTGTCACTTAGCAAGATGACGTGGGAATCACACCGAAGACTTCCTGGAGGGAGTACACTCCCATGTGGGAACCCAAGGTTGTACCAGGTTGCAGCAAATGGACATAGCAGAGGCCTTTCTCATGGGAGACCAGCAGGCAGATTTGGAGGGTGAGCATTTTCTAACACGTTAAGGGCTTCATTAAATTTAAATTTGAAACATCACAACACTGAGTCTGAAGGCCCCTTTTCATGAAGCCCTCTCCCATATCTCTGCTCTGCTCAGTCCTGGGCAACTTATGACCTCAGTAAAGAGCTATCTCACATGCAGGCCTGATCCCATCCCACACACCCGCAGTGGCCAGAGCCTGTCTCCTTTGCTGCCCTTTGCACACCAAGAGCTGTTGATTTCTGATTTCTTTCAGCCCTGTGACTCTACTCTTTCCTAATTGTTTCACTGTGTATTTGATAACTCCCAACCTGCTTGTTCTGCCTTGTTCTGTGACCCTGTGAGCATTGAGTCTCCTGTGGAGCCCTGGGGAGGTCCCACAGTTCCCTGGCTGAGTGGACACTCTTGCTCACACTGCAGTTTCTTCTCCCTGGGAGTTTGGGGAGGCCATGGCAAGCTGGGCCAGGAATTCCCTAGGTCTTAGAGCAAAATATGGTCAGTCTGTGTGGTCTAATTGTCCAGGCTAAGTGGCTGTCTCCTGGGATGACCAAACATGCTCTTTTAGCCTAGCTAACCATACCGAGCCCCCAGGCCCCCAAGGCTCCTGTGGACGGATGGTGAAACGCCATTAGCAGAGTCACCTCCTGCCCTTTCTTCTCACCTGGGCCCTTGTCACCTGTGCCCAATCCTCTTTGTTCCCAGAGGCCCTTGCCTGTCTCTTCCAGTGCCAGCAAATGATCAGAAGGGTCAAACAGCTGCCTTCTTACTGCAGCAAGCCTTCAAGGTAAGGACTCTAAAGGGAATTTGCAAGTACACAGAAAAACAAAGTCACGTCATACAGTATAGGAGAAACACTGGAGTACTAGGCATTTTCTGGCTCAGGCTCCTGACTCCACGGAAGGCTTTAACACATGACACGACCACCAGAACTTGACCTCTTGTCGTGGCTTGTCTGGTGGTGACCACCGGAACTTATCTTCTTGTGCATAGAGTGGGATGACTAGCCTTAGCCTTGCTGCCGAGAGATGAGGGACTTACTGACCACCTGGCATTCTGCCTTACACAGACATGGGATATAGAGCGAAGGTTGCTGTTACTGTGCCAAATGCTACATGTAACTCCAAAAACTGACACTCCAAGCCTATCAGAGGCCCATCATCCATCCACTGGGAGTGTGATCTTTATTGTGGCTGTAAGAAGTAGTAGGCCTGATGCTTAGATTCCAGATACCTTAAAGAAGGGAAAGCCTGGGGAGGTTAAAGGCCAGATTTTTCATGTTAAATGAATGTTATGTGTAAAAGAGGCAATCAATCCATGCTAAAGGAAGAGCTAGCCTGCTAATAGTGGCAACTCAGAGACCATGGAGCCATTTCTCCAAGCAAGAAGCAACAGAAAAAATGAAGAAGGTCATGGTGGATTTTGATGCTAAAAGACCACATACCATCCTTGCCTCTGCTAGGGAAGAACCTGGTTGAAGCTCCTGAGAATAGTATCTGCTTCTTGGATAATGCACACACAGGCCACCCTCCATGCCCAATCACTCCTTTCACAGAACTACAATTTGCCACAATTTGTGGGTAACCATCTTTGAAATTTTAGTCAGAAGTAATCATTGAATTTGAAATTGCATAAATAAAAAGGATCGTTAGTATAAAGTCATTAAAATCTCTACAAATAAAATGCAGAAAGAAAAGAAATATAAACTCATCGGCCACCATATATCCCTCATAATCTCTCTCTCTTCCTCTCTTTCTGTTTCTGTAATTCAGAACTGCCATCTCCAGGGAGCATCTATTTCTTAGCCTTATGAGTGTGGCAGAGCAGGTGTGTGTGTGGAGGTGGGGTGTCCACCTGGGAGAGGGCAATGGTCCCTGAAGCAGAAGCTATGGATCCATCACCTGTAATCTGCCCCCTAGAAGGGTCTCAAAGGCTACAGTGTAGACACTGTTTACCCAGAAGGGCAGAGTATGCAGGGGAAGTGATTTTTGAAAGAAAAGGCCACCTCAGAAACATGTCTTCCCAGTTACAGTTTGGCTTTTGGTGGCACTATTTGGTGTCTTATGAAGCCAGAGAGAAAGGGTGGCCCATGTTGGAGAAGATAGGTCAATGGGTAGTTGTCTCCACATGGGAGGCTGCAAGGGTAAGAACAAGGCAAGGAGAGCAGAATTTCAACACCGGTTTCAAAACACAGGCCACAGGGGCTCTTCTCGGACCAGCTGATTCCCCAGTGAGTCTCTAGGGGGAAGGGATTTAGAGATGAGATCTCATTACTCATTTTGCTAAAAACCCACCTGTGAACACAGAAAGCAATCAGCTCTGGGATTTGGGGGTAGGGGTGACTGTGTGCTCAGGTGGAGATAGCTTAACCTAATCAGCCACTTGACTTCTGGGCTTCTGGAAAAAAATCAGTGGAGTTCCTCTGCCACAGGAGCTGTGGATACAGAGGGAGCCTCAACCCAGGCTGGCTGATGGTCACCCCAGATCACTTCACAATACCTGTGTGGGTGGTGAGAAACAGGCTCAACGAACAATGACTGGATGGAGTTCAGAGGCAGAAGACCCTGGATTGATGTGTGGGCTATGCCTCTGCTAGAACTTCCTGGTGTAGGCTGGAATGGAGCTCAGTGGTAGAGCACTAGCTTATCATGCATGAAGTTCTGAGTTCAATCCTTAGTAATTGCAAAAAGTGAAAACTGAAGACTTCCTGATAGAGGAGTTAATGAGCTCTTGTCATGTGGACACCCTGATTTTGGATGACAGTGGTGAAGAGGCTTGCTGGTGTCATCATGGTGTGGTTCCAACATGCCACTTCTAACCGTACATGACAGTGTTGTCCCAATGATAATGTTCTCAGAAGCGGTTTTTCAGCATGTCAGCTCTCCTCTCGCTGTCCTCACCCTCACATCTTTCCCTCACTCTATCTGTGGACAAATGACAGTCTGTTTTGATGTCACCATCTTTTACTGAACTCATTGTGGTCCTCAGTGGTCCCTCACTCTGGGCATGTGCACCCATCTCTGATTCCTTCCTCTGAATGTTGGCCGGGCATGGGAACTTAATGATGGGGGTATTCTGTTCCGGAGATGATCATGGGTGGGAACTTGCCTTTGACTTTTTCTTACCTGTCCAACAAGTCCCTGGCTTGATTGGGAAAAGCAAGTTTCCATGTCAGGGGGCTCCTTGTAGAGGATTCACAGAAACTGACCACTAGGAATTGTGGGCAAGCTGCCCCACAGACTGAAATTTAGCCTTGTGTGACCATGACTCTGCTTCTTGCTTCTGGGATTTGGCAATGGCCAAGGCTGTGTGTCAGCTGGGTTGTCTTCAGAAGCCCCAAGGAGATAAGGAAAGCATACGTCCAAGTGTGTCTGCAATGGGACTTCTAGACAGGAGTAGCTGGGAGGAGGCTACTATACACAGGGGGATCCAGTGGAGCACACAAGAGAGAACCAGGATGTTAAATGGGGTGGGTCAGTACCTCTTTGCTTTGTGTCCAGAATGCTGTGAGCAACTGTGCTCCACTCCCAAACTCCCAAACACTCCACCAAGATCTGAGACATCGCAGGTCCAGAGTCAGTTGACCATGGACTGAAACCTTAGAATCAAGTAACTTCTCCCCTTAAATCTCTCACCACAGGCATTTGCCACCATGAAGGAGGGCACAATTCACATGGCTCCAGAGCAATCAATGGACAAGAGTTGGGCTCATCCAGTCAGGAAGTGAAATACCCATGAAATTCCACAAGTGGATTTCTTTTTTCATGGAGAAGAAATATGTGAGAGTGGGGAACTGATTTAGGAATGACTCCTCAATGGTCTTTTGTAGGGAGCCAAGACAACTGAAGACATGGAGAAAATATAACACTGAAGATTGTTTGGGGCCTTTTAGTGTGTGTGTGTGTGTGTGTGTGTGTGTGTGTGTGTGTGTGTGTGTGTACACACGCGTGTGTGTGCAGTACATACATACAAGTATAGACATAGCCTATATGCATAAATAAGCTATATAATATTTGTTTATATATGTGCACAGGCCCAGGACACAGCCTTTAGTGACATGTTCCTCCCACTTCATTCTTTGTGATCTCAGATCCATAGTTAGTCTCACATGCTGAACTGGCCAATTGGGAGAGTCCACTCTGTGTAGAAGGACCTTCTGTATCTAGGCTCAAACAAGCAAGAATCAAAAATATTTCATTGTACACCTGTATCTAACATGTTCTGATATTCTTGTTTTAGTATACCCTAATGAAACAATATAACAGTCATTTATGTGGCAGGTACACAGTGGCAGGGATGAGAAGTAGATGAGATGGCTTGGATGATCCAGTAGGATGGGGATCGACCTCATTCAAATACTATACCAGTTCATGGAAGGGGCTAAAATATACAGATTTTGATACCTAAAGGGAAGCTGTAGACTTGTCAGGCTCCTGCCACTATTTATTGTAGGGATGATCATATTTCCCTACTTATATGAGCCTCCTTTCTGTCTCTAATTAAATACCAACAACAAGCAAGGCAGATCCTATCTACCTGTCCCAAAGAGTTGAGCTCCTAATGACATAGACACATAGTTCTGTACAAGAGTTACATTGTATCTATAACAGTTGTCTCCAGGAAGTCCCTAAGGTCCCTCCTTTCCATTACTTACTTGCTCCATTGAAATACCTTAACAAATAGTATGTGCTATGCCTTCCCTAAGCAAGTAATTCACAACCTCTGCTTGGCCTGTGAAAGAGATTTTGGACATTATTTTCTAATCACCATCCCATGAAACAAACAATAATAGCACAGACAGGCAGTGTCCAGCATATGCACCATCTGTATACATGTACTTTAAGCCTTGAAATGGAAAGCTCAATCCTACAAGAAAGAGTTTTGGCCCCTTTGGGGGTGTTGTTGCTCCCCCTTGAAAACACACGCTCCCTGAGCCCAAGACTTCATGATCATTTAAGAAAAATTAGAAAGTTTAAAAGTTTGTGTTGAAATAGTCACGTGGTTTACTTCATCTTGGACTAATAAGAACCAGAGAATCCTGGGAGCTCAAGAGAGCCAGCAGCACAACAACACAGACAGATGTGTCTTGACATTATCAGGATTCCTGTTCTCCTCTCTGGTCACATCTAGGCAGCCAACGTGTGACAGCATTTCAGAGTTCTTCAGATCTGTCCCATACTGCCTCCCTCTGTCATTAATAGTGCTTGGGGAGTAATCGGTCTGCCCAATGGCCACCACCTGGTAGCAAGACATCCTGAACCCCTTCCTTGCAGGAGTCTGAAAAATGGAAATGAATCAGTGCCCCATTGCCACTATCACAGCGACTCTGGACTTCTTTTTTTTCTGGAAGGGGGCAGGTGTGTGTGTGTGTGTGTGTGTGTGTGTGTGTGTGTGTGTGTGTGCAAAGCAAAGTGCATTTATTCTTTCTTCTGGTTAGTCTTTGCCAGCTTGATACAAACTAGAGTCACCAGGGAAGAGGGAGCCTTAGCTGAAGAATTTCTTCCATCAGTCTGGTCTGGGGTATGTCTGTGGGGCATTTTCTTGATTGCTGATTGATATGGAAGGGCCCAGATCGCTGTAGTAGGCGCCACCCCTGGGTAAGTGGTGCTGGGCTGTATAAGAAAGCAGGTTGAGCAAATCAAGGGAAAGCAAGCCAGTGTGTTCCTTTATGATTGATTTCTCCTGTTCCTGCTAGGATTCTTGCCCTGGCTTCCCTCAATGATGGACTGTGGTATGGAAGTCTGAACTAAATATTCCCTTTCCTCTCCAAGGTGTTTTTGGTTAGAGTTTCATCACAGTAACAGGAAAACACACTAGAACATTCTCTTCAGAGTCTGGAGTCCTAGGTGGACCTAAGGATTGAAGTGCTGGTCAGGCTGTGCCCTTGCAAGAGGGTCTAGAGGTGAACCTGCACAATGCCTTTTCCAGAGTTTTCTGATTCCTCAGGCTCATGAGCCCTTCCATGAGGTGCATCACTCTGACCTTGACCTCTGCTCCCATTATCATCCTGCTCTCTGACTCTGACCCCCTCTCTCATTCTTCTCTGAGGACCTCCATCTGGGTGGCCCAGGATCATCTCCCATCTCCCAGTCCATGGTTTACATCTGAAAATTCCTTTTTCCCATGTGAGTTCACATATTCATTTGGGCCACAGACTAGAAATGGGATGCCTCTGGGTGGCGATTCTGTCTGCCACACAAATCAAAGCACATATGGTGTGGGTGTGATCTTTCAATTTGCTTTCACCCAAGTCTGTGCTGAGTTTAAGGAGGAAGCCTCAACTCTTCAGAACCTCCTCTAGCCCATGCACATGGGAGCAGCATGCCACATTATCTGCATGCTAGAATCAACGGACACACACACACACACACACACACACACACACACACACACTCTCTCTCTCTCTCTCTCTCTCTCTCTCCCCTCCCCCTACCTCTCTCTCTTTCTTCCTCTCATTTTCTCTTCCCTCCCCCCTGCCCCGCTATGCCATCTGAACAAATAGAGCTAACACCATCCTTTCCAGCTTGGGTTCTCATTGGTACCACTCTTTTGAAGGACTTTCTCTGTCTCCCACTTGGCTTCAGAGCTGCCCAGCCATTGGAAGGTCTTCAGCTTTCTGTGATCACGTCTCACCAACCCTCTGCTGGAGCTGAAGAACTCCTCCCTCACAGAGTCCAGTCAGGCCTCATCCTTACCAAGTGGGAAGTACAAGCCAGCTTGGGGATCATGAAAGCTTCATGCATGTTCCGGATCACAGTGGTCTCTGATGTGACCAGAGTGTGGGTCAGGAAAGGCTCACATAGAAGGCTATCAACTCCCACCTGGGAGGACACCCAGGAAGATGGACATGGAGCCAAGTGGTCAATGGATATATGGAAGATATTTTTTTCTTGAGAAGGACCAGATTATATGAGCAGCCAGAGATTCTAACAGCATCTTGAGGAAGAGTAATTCATGTATAGTTTATTTCAGTTTTGTGTATCAGCTAGAATGGGGGGGGGGAAAGGGGGAAGCAAAGAAAGGGGGTAAGAGGGAAGGGGAGGGAGAGGAAAAGGGCAAGGTGGGAACAGGAGGAGAGGGCAAGGGAGAGAGTGAAAAGGAAAGAGGGGAGAGGAAGGTGGGTGGTCGGCGTCTGGCATGGACCAAGTGCCCACAGTCAGCCAGCTCTGGATCCCAGGGGTGGGATTGTTCTAGAATTCCAGTAGAGGAGACACGTGAGCCAAACTCAGGCCACACTATTGATGCTTTTCAGTTTGTCATCCCTCCAGCCCACACCCACATCAGGGGGAAGGAGGGGGCCTGTCGCGCATTTTCATCTGAGTTCTGGGCGGATACTTGTCAGCCACGGAGAAAAAGCCATTTCTTTTTTTCCCTGCCCTTCTCACATGCTGGGCAGGAGCCTTACATTTTCTTGGCTGTGAAGGCCCTCTGTGTTTCTTGGCAGCACAAGTTCCTGGAGCAAAGCCCCTTCCTGAGTCAGAGAGCAGAAGTGAGAGCTTGCAGGCCTTGCTGGCAGTTGGGTGCCTGCTCAAGCCCCATTCGTGGGTGGGGGTTTGCTTCCCACGCAGGGGGGATTTTTACTTGCTACTTGTCCACCTGAGATGAACTCTTGCCTGAGTGCCCAGCGGCACATGCTCCATCCTGTTCCTGTGAGCTTTTCCTTCCTGCTCCATAGTCAGTGGAGATTACCCATATACTCTATGGACAGTCAGAGTGCTTGGGACTTTTTGGTACTGCTCTTTGGTGTCAGACATCTTCCTCTGCCTTTCTTGTATCCAACATGAGAGCTTCCTCAGTGTTCTACCAGGTCTGAGTCCAAGGCCATCCAATGAGGTGCCTTTATTGTTTGGCTAGAATCTACTAAATGACACTCAGCGGACCAAAGCCAGTGTCCGGTCGTCTCCCAGTTCACAGACTTGGTTGATTGGTCCTCAAAGCCAGCCACAGAGGTAAGAGTCCCTCCCAGCCCAGCCTTGTCCCACCATAGCTTTACTACCTCCATGGAGTCATTTCACCTTTCTGAGCCTCAGTTTCTCCACCACTGAGATGAGATGATGTTCAGACCACGTGACTTCTAAGGTTCTTCAGGTCTGGTTGGCTAACACCCTAGCATGTTTCCCTCCTTCTGTTGGAGATCTCTCTGAGGTGGTGAGTACCCTCACTATTGCCCAGGCAGGTAGGTAAGTTTGGAAACTGCAATCCTGATTCCATTGGTGTGAACTGTCTGTAGGAACCCTGGTTTGGGGCTATTCCGTGGATCAAACTCAGCCTGCTCTTTGCATGGGGCTGGTCCATTATGGTGGCCATAGCCTCGCTCTCAAATATTCTGTCCCATCACCACAGTCTCTGTCAGATCATGTCTCTTGATTTTTGATTCAGAAAATATGGTCAGCATATGGTAAGCGAATTACCACCACTGTGGGCTGCGGGACTTCTCTCGCCTCCCACAAAAGCCCCCGTCTTGCTCTCCCAGGCAGATGGGTGCCTCTGCTCTGGTTTCCTGTGCCTGACATAACAACTCCTGTGATCTGGCATGTCCATGCCTGTGTCCTGGGATGGACATGTGACTCCCCGAGGCAGGGACAGTATGTGTTTCATCTCTATGTTCCTGGCACCAATTCTAAAGCTCTCTACACTGAAAGCAATTTTTTTCCAAGAGTCTTTTATGTTCCCCAGTAGAAGCTCTCTTGAATACTTGAAGCATACATTATAAGTTATAATCTTTTAAAATAGAACTGGGGACATTAGTATCCAGAGAAGAAGTTATATATTTACTTTTTCCCTTTCTCACACTCCTCTCCCCCTGTTCCTTCCTCTATCCCTTCCCTACGTTCCTTTTCTCCTCTCCTCTCTAAACCCCTCTTCTTTCCCCCTCCCCCCTCCTGTCGTTCTTTCAGATTTCCCAAGGCTCATCACTACATATACCAGTTCCTAGAAGTGATGATTCCCTGAAGGCAGGTATCTGCCATTCTGCCAACTCATGGCAAAGGAAACAAGACATGAACTGAGAAGCCACCATCTCAGACCTCTCCCTCACTGAGAGCCATTCCTGCAGCCATGTAACCTGTCATACATATACAGCAGAACTATAAATGCTCAGTTATTTTATGCACATAGGAAGCAAGAAGTCCTTTTATCAGAAGAGTAGTTGAGAAATAAATCTATCTCTATAGCCTTTAAAAATAACCTCAGCCGCCCTGCATTCATTGCTGTTAATTGCTTTTAAGTACTTGGTCCCTCCTTCAGTTCCTGCTTCTTCATGGTCTTTCCAGACAAGAGATCCTCAATCCGTTCTCTAACCGAGCTTTCACACCGATGGCCACACTGAGCTTAATGTTGTCAGCACCTTCTAATTATTTCTGCTTTCTAGTGTACTGTTCAAGACCTCCTAGTGTTTGACCACCATCTATCATTTGACACCTCAGCTCTTTAAAAGATCCATATGCCAACACCTTTTACTCCAGTAAGTGTAGACATACAGTCATTTCAACTATTGCTAACTCCTAAAAATAACCCAGCTCATTTATATATACTTCTGAGTCTTTGTGTAAATTCTTTCTTCAACCTGGGATATGTTTCAGTCTTGTTACCTTAGCAACCTATCTGCCTTCTAGAATATTAGTTGGTTTTTCTCTTACTATTAAGGTTTTTATCAGGTTTTTATCAGCAAGTCCAGATGATGATAGTGATGATTGATGGTGGTAAAGGCAAGGAGGTTAAAGGTGATGGTGGAGGTGGTGATCATGGACATGGTATTAGATTGCAATAATGATGTTGATGATAATGATGGTAGCAATGATGATGATGGTGATGGTGATGATAGGGGTCATGCTGGTGGTTATAAGGATGGTAGTGATAATGATGAGATGGTGATGGTGGTGATGATGGTGATGGTGGTAAGGGTGGTGAGGGTAATGGACTAACATGGCGATGATGGTGATGGGAATAGTGATGACAGTGAGGAGTACAGAGATAACAATCAGAATGACATAGTACCCACGTGGTCGACTGGGTATCATGTACTGGACTAGGTACTAGATGTACTTCCTCAGATATTACACTTTACGGTCAGAAAAAAACCAACTCAGAAATATTTGGAGAATAAAATTAAGCCCACAGACAAGTATCTCACCTGCCTCAAATTTGTAACCTACTTTTTATCTGACATAAAAACTATGGCCCAGTCGTATAGTGCCCATTAAGCTTCCACATGGATCCTGACACTTTGTAGGTATGCAAGCAGTTTGATAGGTAGTAGGTTCGAAATTGCTCTTTCATAGCACTGTAGGTGTGCCAAGAGAGCCGTTTCTGGGGAAGAGCCACACCTTCTACTAGAATGGTGCACATATTAAACTCTCACTGTACAGGAGACTCCTAGGATCTCCAAGCAACAGATTTGGCCCAGGCTTTCCTTCTGGCTAAAGCTTAAACAGAACACTCCAAGAGTCAAAGCTTCCAGAATCTGGGCTGATGTAGAAACCTGTAGATCTCACTAGAAGATGAAAAGATTAAGTTTGATTTAAACCAAAACATGCCAAGCCAACCTGAAAAGAGGTACTTTTACTCTTTGGCTTAAAGAACAAATTCAACTGCATGAGGATCTTGTCTGGACCCTGCTTGAGGTCAGCATTCAAAGATGCACAAGAAGGCAGTGTGTTGAAGATGCCTTGTGCAGAAACTGAACTGAAAGAATACACAAAACCAATAACCAACAAAAGAGCAGATCTGCCCCTTTCCTGTTGCATAGCAGAATGCCCAACTATCCTGTCGACAGAGGAGGGCGGCTACCCCCTCTAAGGGGTTCCCCAACATCTGGAGGTGATTTATTAGCATAAAGAGGTCATGTTCATGACTGTATCATTTCCAGCCAACTACAGCTTTCCCCTGCCTCTCACTCTAGACTGAACAAGGATCACCCAAAGGCCCAAAAGCTCTCTTCCATCTGACCTATATATCAAGTCACTCTGGCCCCTTTGGGAAACAGGCTGCTGCATATGTAAACATCCTGACTGCCTGGGTGTTGTAACACTACCTACACAGTGCTGATGGACCTGCCAAGCTTTTCCTATGCAAGTTTCAAAGACAGCAAGTCAAAAGATGCCCATTCACTGCAACCATGAGCTGTCTACTTTGCTAAGAGAAGTAGAAAGGCTGGACTTTTGATCTTGGAATGTAAGTAGAGCCATAGATATAAGCCAAGGTTAAGCTACAGGTAAAAACAATGGTATGTGTGTTTTAGGCTATATTGTGCCTTTAGAATTTCAGAAAGAAGAAAGGCTTTGGGAAGAAGGGCTTAAGTAAGTATTATGGACACTGAGAAGTAGAGAGAGCTGTCGAATGTTGGACAAAGGGGGCATGGAAGTTCAATGCTTTTATGAACAAAGAAGTGAGTGATGAAGAATCAATGGAGTCAGGAGAGAAAGGAAATGGGGTAAGAGCGGCAGAGCAAGCATCATTCTACTGACTCTCACCCCATTGTGCAGTATTTACTGCCCATGTGGCCTTCACCCTTCTGGGTCATGAAATCCTATGATATATGATGAGAAGTTTTCCATCCCATAGCCTTAGCATCTTCTTTAGGATCAAGTTCACGGTGACCCATAACAACTGAACAAAGAATAAAGCATAAAGTGGCTGCACGCATGAAACATGTGATCTGTGGCGCCTGTGCTACGTGCATCATCTCCCGAACACTCTTACTAATGTGATGAGGGCCAGGCCAGAGCAGTGGATGTAGCATGGATGTTGACCTTCAGCCAGCCAGCCCTTCATCCTGATTCATTCATCTGCTGTGTGTTATAGTGCAGGCAGATGGTCCTTTCAGACCAGCTACTTCATTCTCCTAGAAACCTATCAGGCTACTGGGCTAAGGAAACCATGTTGATATTGACCTTTAGTAGGCATCCTCTGGGTAGATGTGGCTATGATTGCCTCCAGACTAGGTACACTGGTGCTGTGGCAGCCACTTATGAGAGAAGTCAGGAAAGCCATCATG